>NC_060253.1:13780376-14095407 GCF_921293095.1 Ischnura elegans | reverse complement strand
CCAAACTTTTAGTACTCACTCCGGAAAATCAGTCTTTTTTTCCTTGGAACATAATAACGTGGAGAATCCAGGGACAAAACAAGACCTTTCACCCACTCATCACCACGATATTACCAAATCCCTCAGCCAACTACAAATATCCGCCGTAAGCCGCCATGGAATACAACAATCACAATGGCCTCGGATTGCTCCCTGCTGCCATCTGACGGCCAGTTTCGAAAAAGTAAAACTAAAAACAATGAAAGCGCAAGGAGCTTGGTGGGGCTCACCCAAGGAGGATGTAAATATACCGGAGGGGGCACCACTGGATTCATGTTTTACAGCTGTTTGTTTACTTCCACCGCTTCTCTGGTTATTCGAGGCAAATATCCTTTTTCTCTGGCCAGGATTTCTGGTGTATCAAAGTTGACTGCATGGCCTGGCTCTTGCAAGACATGTTCACTGGATTATTTGCCCATCTAAAATACCGCCTCCTCTTTGGGAGCAAGGTAAATGGAAGAAAATTAGCTTCCACAATAAAAAGGAGGCTCGTCTCGTTTTTCTCGCTTATACACATTGACCCTGATGGCGAAGCAAAGGGATCTTTAAACACCCCTCCGAGGGATTTACGCGTGCGGAAGGTTGAGTAAGCAGATTAGACGTAATATAGGGACAAGGAGGAATAAATCCGAGAATTCTCTCCGAGTTGGAAGAAACAGGTAGTAAAAATAGACAAACTAGAATTTTTATTATTATCTAACGCCATTGCAAAAAGTAATAATTAAAATGTTTGAATTATTTATTAATCTCAATTAACCCCGAAAACAGCAAAATGAGGCCTCTGCATCCGGAAATTTTAACAATCAACAACAGACGATCACACTCAACCAAGTCCTGAAAGGGGCAACCTATCCAGGCGGGACTCGAACCCGCGACCATCGGTATAGTGGGCGAGGGCTTACCCCCGCCGCCACAGAAGCCAACAATGACTGCAAGAAGCATTGAGCGTGGGCCGCCCGCGTGATAGCAGCGGACTCTACCAACTAGTATAAACCGGTTGTCATTTAGGGCACTTAAAAGGCATAAAAAAATATGTTCCTCCAAACATTTTACACCATTGGATGAGGTTAATTCAGCTGGTGACTGTTTTCCGATCCGAGCGCGTGGAAATCAAATGTTCACTTTCCATTGGTGAAATGTAGAGATTACTCGCCTGAGTTTGGGAGTAGAAAACAAGCAAAATTTAATTTTTTTATTTGTCGATAATCATTCAAAATTGCCAAAGACGTAATTATAGACTGTTATTCGATTAGGTACTTTTACTTCGTACCTCCACATCACTGCTTATCACCCACTCATTTCAAATTTACGCATTTACCTTTAAATTTTCACGGTGGAGCGTACAAATTAGAAAAGTAGATATTTTATCTGAAAAACTTGACAGATACGGTATGGATATAGTTGCTCAATAAGAGACTAAATAGCTTTTTTTTATTGCCACAAAAAGTTACCAAATACCACTATGTAGAGGCTGAGGTGAAGGTAGACACTGTGCGGGCGTAGGATTTGCCATCGAAAAAAATTTGGAGACTATTAAAAAAATTCGAACCTATTCGTGAGAGAGTATGTATTACAAGAATTAAGGATTTAAGAATATTTAGATCCTTGCCAACATTTACCTGTGCCTAAATTACTGAAATTTTACATCTGAGAAAATACAGAGGAAAATTTCCAAAAATAGTTAGAAAAAAATTCAAACCATATCTACTCCATACACCCTAAAACTTTTATATGATGGCTGATGTTTGAACCAAGTAATTCGTTGCAAAGAAGGACTATTTGGGCTAGGCCTATTATAATTGGGAAGGACTGTTATATGATTCTTTCTCTTAAGGCAGTTTGATTAAGAAGTTTCCCCGAGTGAAAGTAATTACTAAATAATAATTCCCTAACTAGAAATATAAGCAGTTGAAAGGATGGCGCTAAGAAACCAGCATTTGAAGTCAAACCATATCTCTATAAGCTTGCTGTCTATATCATTAATTACTGTCATAAAGCGATAATAAAATGTAACAGAAGCAATTTTCACCATGTTAACCGAAAACTTCAATCCGAAATCAATCAAATTTCGATGTTATATCTAGGCCATGTTTCTTTAAGAGGCTATATATTAGTTGCGAAGAACGCACAACTCAGAAAAGGAACTTTATTCAACTTTCAAGTAGAACTAATTTCTAGCCAACTAATACAAACTCGGTGATGGCATACGGTGAAATACTAGATGTGGCCACAACTCTTTACAAACCAAGTCCGAATGGGGACAAAATCTAGGCACATCGAAACGAAAAAAAAACAGAATTTGGTACTAACGATTGCGAAAGCACATGAATACTGGCTGATGAACTCTGTGGATGGGTATCAGACCTGAAAAACTAGTCCACGTCGACCGATCACATTTCTATCAAATAGATATCAAAAAACAATCCCAAAACCTCTCGTTCTCTTCTGTCATTTTGTAGATTTTTAATTTATTTGGTCATTTTTCGGGCATTACTGATCACCCTAGATTTTTTTTATCTATTTTCTCGACTTGCAAATACATTTTAAGATGGAGCAAATACGCTCAACCGTTCACACTTTGCAAGCCCGGTTGATCGAGATAAAACCCTGATCCATTCTCCGTTTGCCAAGAGCAAATGATACGAACCACGTCCAGGGAGTTTACCAAAAGCGTCGACACACACAAGTGGGGCGACGGTCACGCCGCCACGCGGATCGAGGCGCAACTCCAGGGAAGTGCAAGAACGCGCCGAATCGTCCAACAATGTAAATACGCAAACAAATGACAAGCGGGTATAGGACGAAGTGTGTATGCCCTTCGCGCCGATATTGGGAAGGAGAGTGTAAACTATTACCCGCCATTTTGACAAAAATAAGCCAATAATGGAGGTTCATCGGGGACAAAGTTGAGTAGTGCTGCATCTCATGAGAGCTAAACTTATGTGCTTTTAATTTTTTTCTCGAGTTAACTAGCGACATCATTGAAGATTTCACGAGATTATAAATATTAAATATTATAAATATTAAATATAATCAATTCAAGGCCGCATTTTCAGCTAAAATAAATAAGCAGGTTCCAAAATAGAGAAATAACGCTGCAGCGTCACTGATGCGTGATTTACTGTTTAGTAGCAGATTAGATTGAATTCCATTCACAACCATATAACATAAAGGAAAGGTTGGGAGAAAGCCCTAAAATGTATTAGAGGTAAAAAATATTTCCTGCTTACCTGGTAAATGACGCTAATGCGATTAATTATGATTAATTGATCTGCTTTAACTTGTTTAGTACAATTTGGGCATGGATAACGTAAGGGAAATACACTGCAAAACCGATGTATTTATGATGACGTTTATCCCGCGTACAATAAGGGACCGTAATAGTTGCGATAGATTAGCTCTAGGATAGCTTTACTCGGGCTAGGTAAAATAGGCTCTGCGTGCATAGTTAATGTGTGCCTTATTATATTTGTAAGTACTATTTGCATACTCCTACTTTCTGGTCTGGCCTTGGCCTTTGTCCGGCGAACGAGGCTTGGATGAGTGCTGCATGGATGGTATGAAATCTTCCTATGCCACACACCCTGGTGGTGGCTTGCATGTACCTATTATATATGTGGATGTATATGAAGTTCACTTTACGAAATCTATTGCGCAAATAGCACATTTAAACATCACCGAGTAACCATGGAAATTGTATTACTTATTAATTGCAACTATGCATGAATAAAATTTCCATGGCACCTATTTCCACACATTGATGCACCACCGAGTCACCATGGAAATTGCATCAATAATTAATTCCCGCAACGCATAAACAAAATTTCCATGTCACCAAAATAATGTATGTGAATTCCCATTTCAAACATTTTCCTCCCAAGGGTAATGAACCCAGAATATTGGAGCAGGGGAGCCTGAACTATAAGGCAACCACGTTCCATTTCGCAGATATATCTCGCAGAAGACAATAGTTCTTAACCACGTTAATCCCCTCTAGTGTCTCAAATCCTGCGCTTAAAATGGGGAATTTCTCTCGTGCGCCACACGTATGGACAGCGGAGCCACTTTCGTTTCATTCCGCCCATGCAGTCGTCCCGACGGAATCGCCCGTCTCAGAATCTCCCTCAGTCCTCCGAATTCCTCCCAGCATTCGCAAAGAGAACCCTCCCCCCTCCCATTGAGGAGGAAAGGGTTCTTTCCCATCCTCTTGGCCAGAAATAGGGAACGAATCGTAAAGAGCTTAAGAGAGAGAGGGCGTAGGTGGACGAGGGTGGAAGGAAGAGGTCCGAATATACGAAAAGAGAGGAAAAAATGAAAGGATAGGAGGAAGTCCCTTTCATGCTGACTTCGGGTCGATAAGAAATGCTAAGCCGCAAGGATCTCTCCTCGCCCCACCAATACCCCGATAACCCTTCAACTCCTCAGCCATTAATAAGGGGTCCGCTAAGGAAACAGGTTCATCAAATAAAGTAATTGGTAGTTGAAAAAAAATTAATACTTTTTTACTAATTAACTTAATTCACAGAAACGCCCATTTTGAGAAAAAATGAGACTAATTATTTACTGAACACTATGTCCACAATCGAAGTTCAGGCATTCTTGCAGCCTGGCCAGGAAATGTTGCATAACCTCTCGTAGCATATTGACAGTAGGTAGGGTAGTTATTTTTTTATTGCCTAAATCGAAAGATTATCACTCCTGGAGTACGTATTTCACGCTTTTAGATTTATAAATGATGATATATATTTTTCGCGATTAGACGAAAAGTGAAAATTTTCAAGTGCGCGAAAACGCGACGGCTAAGTATGAATGCTGGGAAATCTCCGTGCGACGTCGTTCTGGTTCCCGCTGCCGCAAGTGAGGTGACCTTGGGGCGAGCCTTTGAGCGCTGATACGACGCAGGATGCTAGCAGGCAGCAGAGTACCCTCTAGCTGGTAGCGATTGGCTTAAATAAGGATAATTAATACCTTATCAATCGAAGAAAACTTTCCGACCTTAGCCAGTTTTCCTGAGCTCTGTGACTCATGCATGCATGCCATTGCATTGGTAATCTCAGACGATATAAAACTCCTATCTACTCGTATAGAAACTAGATCCCTGTGAGGTCACGTGGAGTGGCATCGCATGGGCGCCAATCTGGCCTTTTTCAAATAAGGTTTAAATTGGCCATTGCCATTCTTCTAAACCGGTATTTCTAAAACCAAATAATTTGTATATTATGAATACACTTATGGTGGGTAACGAATCGCAATCAATGCCTTTCGTTTTCTTTGATGAAGGAAACTACCCTGCCTCTTGTTTTTGCATTTTTGCATTTGCAAGTCTTAGTTTGAGAACTTGCATGGTCTAGGTGGATCGGTTTAAAAAATCTTCAGAACAGTCCCGTTACGCGAAATGTTAACATGAGGAATGGCTCGTTGAGTTTGCACAAAGCTTCCACCATTTTGATAAAACGCTTTTAATGCGATGTCGTGATGGTCTCCAGTCCAACGATCCGTTGCAACTGAAATAGCAGATTGTGCAATAGGGTAGTTTCCTTCAACAAAGAAAACGAAAGGTATCGATTGCGATTCGTTAGCATATCCATACGAAAAAATTAATCAATATCACTACTTTCTATCAAAGACTACAATCATAAATTCCATATTCTAAGGAAAGTGAGAATCTCAAACTTTTTTGTGGTTAAGGCCATTTGACACCGGGCACGGAATTGCGCAAGTTATAACTGCATTGATTTCTAAAATGGCGTGGAATAGCGCGCATGCATGAACGAAATATGGTAGTTTCCTTCATCAAAGAAAACGAAAGGCACCGATTGCAATTCGTTACCCACCATTAGTGTATTCATAATATACAAACTATTTGTTTTTAGAAATCCCAGTATAGACGAATGGCAATGGTCAATTTTAACCTCATTTGAAAAAGGCCAATTTGGCACCCATGCGATGCCACTCGACGTGACGTCACAGGGACCTAGATGCTATACGAGTAGGTAGGAAATTTACATCGTCTGAGTTTACCAATGCATGCATGAGTCACAGAGACCAGGGAAACATCACTTAATACTCACCTACTAAAATTGCCTAAGGTCGGAAAGTTTCCTTCGTTTGATAGGGTATTAATGATCCTTATTTAAGCCAAGCGCTACCTTCTAGGAGGGTACTCTACGCTACCGCAGTTCTCGGCAGCATGCAGCCTGCATCGTAGCGGCGGCCATAGCCTCGCACCCTGGTGGCTTCACACAGCAGCAACCAGACGTCACGCGGGCTTTTCCCAGCATTCATACTTAGCCGTCGCGTTTTCGCGCGCTTGAAATTTTTCACTGCTCATTAAATCTCGAAAAATAGATATTGTCGTTTAAAAATCTAAAAGCGTGAAATATGTACTCCAGGAGTATCTATCAGGAGTAGCAGGAATAATCTTTCGATTTAGGCAATAGAAAAATAATAGGAAACCACCCTATTGGAAACGCATCATTACCATTCCACCGTCTCCCCAACACTTCCCAACTCGGTCTCAAGACCACCTACAACCGTCCGGTATCACTGGCGGACCAAGTAGACGAAAATTATATATGATGGAAAATATGAATAGTGTTACTAAAAGTACTCACAATCAGTATAATATAAAATATAAATAATTTAAAATAAAAAACGTCAGTTTTTATCTCGAACTAAAATGAATTCAAGTAAATTTTTTTCGATCAAATTATCATTCATTTTATGTAAACAAATACGTTGTTATGACCAGGGCTGTCGACTTATAAAAAAAATTGGGGTCCCCTTCTGGGGTCTTGCCCCGGGAAATTTTAAACATACAGAGTTTCAAAATTTTTTTAGCAGAAGATATCATATGATCAACATTATAACCATGAAAACTCGACTCGCGATACCTCGACACTCCGGGGAAAATTGACAAGCCTGACACATCTTTTCCTCCCCCTCATACGAATTTTTGGAGGGACTCGGGCCCCCTCAGACCCATAGAGTCGGCGCCACTGGTTATGACTCTCTATCATTCTCATTCATTTAAATGATCAGAGCGCTAAAATCGGATTTCCGTGTCCATTTTTTGAACTAATCTCCGATTTCAATTTTAAATTCTGAATAACAATCGAGATACAATTAAAATCGAATTAAAAGCCGAGTTACAAAAGATGAAAGAAGGAAGGAATAAATAGTCAAGAGGAGTAGCACATAAGAGGAGGGCTTTCTGTAAAAAGAAGAATCCACTTATAGCTAAAAATACAAGTTAGAAGTAAGGAACCGATTCATCTTATTTTACACATGGAGCATGTTTCTCTGTGCGAGTGAAGATCTGAGGTTCACAGGTGCAGACAGTCTATAGTGGAAGCATTCGAAAAGTGGTGCTATCGAAGAAATGCGTGCATAAAATGGATTAATCGAGTAAATAATGATGAAGTGCTAAGAAGAGTTGGAGAAAAGAGAAATCTTCTCAAAACCCTGAGGAGAAGGCATAGTTGGCCATATTATGAGACATGGTGGCCTGATGAAGACTATCGTAGAAGGACAGGTGGAAGGGGAGAAGGGCAAGGGACGACCCCGAATGAGTTACGTAGGACAGGTTATAAAAGATGTAAAAGAGAAGAAATACGTCGCTATGGAAGGACTAGAGGATAGCAGAGGAATGGAGAACTGCGACAAACCAATCTTAGCATTGTTGACTTGCGATGATGATGATATCCTGAGAAAAATATAAGGGAATACAAACATGATCCTTGCGTCATCTTTCTTACACTCCCACCCCGAAGGCACGATCTTCCCATATTTATACTCTTATGTAACAAATAAAGTACACAGGAAATATTTGCATTTTCTAGGCAAAATACACATTCATACTACGAATGTATTTAATCTTCCTCCATCTAACATTACCTTTCCTTCCCTTACTCCCCCGACCACCATGAACGCAAGATTGCCCAAATGTTATATGGATAAGTTGCTCGTAATGAAAGGGTGACTTGAGGTACGAGTAAAAGGACTGAACAGAATCCTTTAGCCCCAAAAGGTCTACTATCGTTAAATCATATTTTTCTTCCAACAAGACAAATGACATTCCACATTTAAGGAGCATATCAACATGCATAGAGCGCCGAAGTAGAGATGAGGTAATATTTTTACGTCGAATATAGGTTTTGCATCCGGACTGTTTGGGATGGGAAAACTTACCCTCTAACTCCCTCCATTCCAAAATTTCGCAAATGCAATAGTTTATTTAGTTATTTCAGTAAACGAAGATGCGACACATTTTTCCTTCGGTGCAGTATTTTACTTGTTTCGTTTAAGTATCTTGATTTCCTTTTACCACCGGAAATTATGTTATGTGATTTACTTAATCATTTAGAAATTCCAATACTGTTCTACACCCGATTTGAATAAAAAATAGCTGAAATGTTCTAAACATCTATATTCAAATTAAATACCTCTAAGTACTCCTAGTTTTGGACCATACAGATACAGTACATAGGGCCTGTACCACAGTTAATCGTTAACCCTTCCACTTCCGTAAATCTCGAAGCCTGAATCGTAAATATATGCAAAACATATTCATCTACATATTACCCTGCAATCCTTTTCTCCAGAAGTGTTTGGCAGGGGGTGAATAATCACCAACATAGTCGAGAGGATTAAAATTTAATTCCACTAACAAGCACTACGCAAGAAATACGTTACATATGGTACGTAAGCTAAAATTACATAAATCATATCACGCTATTTATTTCTATTTTTTCTTAATACAAGATTGCAACAGCAGGTGTATCACCTTTCCAGTAAGTTTTATCAATGCGCCACAGATATAAATCTCTACTTTTCAAGCGTGAAACTCCTTGCAGGATTACTGATTGAGTTTTAGGACTGTACGAACGGTCTTCACGATAATTAATAAAATATGATTAATCTATGTACTGCTCATAAAGGCAATCTGCCTATGATAGTAAAACATGCAAAAAATGATGTTATAAATACTAAGGATAAAAATACTTTAAGGAATACATGACTTATTAAGCTACTATACCAGTTAACTAACCTAAGTAATCACTAAGTCCTCACGCTACCTTCATTATCTCTTATCGGTCGCAGGAAAAATTATATTCTAAATCTATCTGCTCTCATGACTTATTTTTACGATGTCATTTACGTGAACATGTTGGCGTTCGTAAGATATTGTTAACTCTGTCGGAAAATAAACTGCTCTTGAATTAACATGATCGATTTAGTCTAGTTTTCAATTTCTACTGCCAGTAACACGTTCACGTCACTTCCAAGACATCCCTGATTTTACCAGTGCCTAATCGTGCATTTAGCAGAGGAAAATTGAAAATGTTTTTTGTTGAATACAATTTTTCGACAGCTTATATAACGCGGGTTGTTTTAAATTCTTTCAATTTTCCTTAAAAGTTTTCTTTTTCAGAAAATGATGATGCCTTCCCAGCCACAATTTCAAGCATTCTCATTTTCAGTCAGCGAAATCGAACAAGGAATATTAAATTAATGTAAGTATATTTATTTCCAGAGTATATATGTATAAAAATCGGGTAATCTGGCTGACACACACTAATATACCTACATACATTTTTACCCTTCCCTCATCACATTTTTTTTCCATTCTCTATCCCGACTACCACACTTGAAGCCAGATTCTCCGAGATTTATACGTATATACGCTGGAAATAAATGTACATGCATTTAATATCCGTATATTTTATACGGAAATTTTATTTATTTGAACGAATTTAAAACAACTCGAGTAATGTAAGCTGATGAACCATTGTCTCCAACAAAAAAATATATTTTACTCGCAGAAAATGAAAGATATACATGTATAAAATATATAAACTTGTATTATATATTTATATCCTTTCCACATCTCAATTTTTATCACGAAAGGGTTCCAGATACCTCCCTCCAGACCCTACCACCAATGTCTACCACCGCCTTAAAAAGGACTTGGCGGAAATAATGAGAAATGGTCCCGCGGATAAAAGCCCACGTCGCACGGAGGAATGATTGGATTTTTGCGTGGAATCGCATATACGTGTCGTCGTCTTGCCCGCTCCGTAATCTCCGCTCAGCCGGGACCTTGGCAAGAGAAACCCCCACCTTCCTCCTCTTACCCCACCCTCCCCTGAGGTCGCTTCGAGCGGTCGTTTCCGAATTTATTTCTATTTTTTCTTAATACAAGATTGCAGCAGCAGGCGTATCACCTTTCCAGTAAGTTTTATCAATGCGCCACGGATAGAAATCTCTACTACTCAAGCGTGAAACTCCTTGCAGGATTACTGATTGTGTTTTAGGACTGTACGAATGGTCTTCACGATGTCCCAATAGAAAATTACGTTCAAAGAAATGAGAAAATGTAGTCCTTTTCAGTCGCATTCCCAGAAAATCACTGTTCGTATTTCAACGATTCTCTCTTTCTTCGTGTGATTGCTTTAAGCTGAGAGATCACTCTTTGAAAGTAGAGCAATGTTATATTGAGGGCCGTACGCAAGATTTAAAAAAGATAACCCAAGTTTTATAGGAAAATAAATTGGGATACCAAGAAAAACTGTGCGTTAGAACTGCAAGCATTCAAACAAAAATGCTCAGTTCTTTAATTTTCTCCTCTACCAGGATTGACAGCTTAACAAAAATTTTCCTAGCACTGGATCGCAGATGCTTTCTGTGACATTTTGCATGAGTAACTGTTGAAATTTGCGGTGCTTCTAGCTGAATAACCTTATATTTTCATCATTTGACTATGATTCCCATGCATGGCAAGAGATAATCCAACAGCAAGAATTCTAGGAAGAAATAAGACTAAATATTTAGAAAAAAAGTATTTTATATCTATTAATTAAATCGAGGTTTGGGCAGGACACTGCTTTGAATTAAGATGATTGTCTACACAATTTTGCAGAAAAAAAACTCATACTTTGTAATGATAATATGCGCTCGTATCCTCAGAAGAAATCTCTGTATTGCAATAACTCCTTATCCCTTCAAATGATCGCTTTGAAGGGTAGGATTAAGGATTTCATGTAGTCTATAATATGTTAAGGATATTTTATCAAATATTTCAGAAATACATAACACTAACCGGAATAGGGAAGGGCACTAATTTTTTTTTTATTGCTGAATTTGAAAGTTAAGCCTAAAAAAAAACATTAGTGTAGTCATTTTTATTTCCTGCATCTGGGGTATGCACTTTAAAACGTTTTGAAAGTCGGAAAATTTCATGTTGCGCTGAAACACAGTGCCTCCATCTGGATTGAGATGTGACGTCACAAGGCAGTAGTCACCAGTGGAGTATCGCTGTACTCCGTCGCCTTCTTTAGCGCGGCGAGAGTTTCCAGGAATCGGTGGAGTTCGCTTCCTAAAACTGTCAGCTAGTACGGAAAACATGAATTCATAAAAGAATTATAAATGATTTTTTGTTCCAAATTTCAACTCGACGTCGAAACAAAAGCCTGGAGAAGATATTCATTCCCGTGCCTTAAGCACAAGCCATACGGAATAAATGGTTCAAGGCTGCTCCTGACTCTTACCTATCGATGATATTCTGTTTTGAAGATCATTTGAAGGTATTGTAAGATCAAATTGATATTTATATTATAATAATTTACTTAATAGGTACCTCAGTCATATTCGAAAGTGTGTTGAGTCAAAATATAGCATCTTCCGCGCAGACCTATGTAATGTATAAACTGAAAGTAGTTTGGTTAAAGAATTATGGCGCGACTGTTATTTTACACGACCGGGCAAAATGCGTACTTTGCCCATGATATGTGCATATATGATAACAAACGATTTTTGTTAAAGTTAATCTTTATTTGTTGAAATTAGTACATTTTAAAGGTGATACAGATATATAGGTACACGGCAGGTCGCGCGGCGTAATTTATACTCCACTGGTGACGGGTTCATCTTGCTGATGTAAAAAATTAGCTACAATACCTCGAACTTTGAAAACTCGCAATATAGGTAGTCAAAGTACATTGTTGAAATACACGAGACCATAATAGCCCAGAATGTACTTCGTACAATGTTGAAATCCTTGGTTTTCAAAGATTGACGTATTTTATACGCCAACCGCGCCCGGTCCAGGGTTATCAACTTTTATTTCATCCTATTTTTTAATTGAAATTATATTTCGGAATGGTTCTGTTAGCACTGCTACTGAGGTAAACTGGTAGGTACTGAGTACTAGGTACTGAGAAAGTAAACTCCCTTTGGAGTAATGTGAATTACAATTGTAATGCCATAGATCATATATCAGATATATGGCATTTTATATTCCTTTTGTGTTCTTATTAATTATGTCTGTACGCATATTGTTGCTTGCCGCGAGCCTTTAATGGTATGTGCTCTTGCAAGAGTGGTTTTCATTTTTAATGTGGAAGTTGGTCAGTATAAGGAAAGAAAAAATTAACATTTTAGCGCACAACAACCCTTGTAGTCGTCGTATCTCTGCGTTTGTAATGACACTGTTAAAATACCTAAACGCCATTATGATGATAAAAAAATTATCTCATGTCTATGATTGCTGCTAATAAAATTAATGATAAACTTGACGCCGTTTGATCACAATGAAGATAACAATATATGCAGCCATGACAAAGTCTTGAACGCTGGTCCTCAGGGTGGTAATCGTACACGCTACCACTACCCCAACTGACCCATCGGGAATTTGGTATTTTGGATTTATATACAACTTGTAAAAAGTACCGCATGAAAATTAATTAATTACAGCCTAACTAAGGCCCTAATTGAAAAAGACGGAGACTATACCATCAGCGCGCATAAAAACTATCATTTTATTTGTCTTCAAAAATAATCATTTGAGCTTTCTCTGATTCCGCAAACGGCAGTGAATGAAAAACCGAAGGAGTGCTGCAGCATGGAATAATTGAATTCCTTACCGCGTGGTGCAACCATTGAGTGTGAAATGTGTTAAAGAACAGGATAAACTTTTCACCTACGTTAGATGGATAATTCCGCCCAAATTAAAAATAAAAGTTGTCCTTACGAGTTTCACATTTCGATAAAAAATTCTATGCGGGTGAATATCTACCTCATACTAAATACCCTGAGACCGTTTTGCTGAAAAACAAAATTCTAATTCCAAACCTAAATCGTTCACGATGAGAGAATATCACCCATTTCAAATAGAGCATTGCTTCAGCTTTACCCTCATGGATTTTGACCATACTGCACGAATACTCTGACACTTTTCTCCACCATTAATATGGTTAATACTACGCGCAAGTGACTGAAATTAAGAAGTCCCGGTCTACTTGGAAATCAAAGGCCAAATGAAGTTAATCGTTTAATAAAGCTCATTACGATATAAGCTGAATGGAGAGAAGAACAAATCTTAGCGCAGGAGACAATAAGATGTTGAGCAAGGCTGGAAAATTCCTCAAAAACGATATCTTAAGGTATCGCCACAATTTTTGCGGAAAATTGTCACAAAAAACTGCTTTAAAACGTCGAATATATTGTTCTTCGGTCTGTTACATCCCTATGGAAACAATACCAGCCATACCATCGTGCGCACCTTGAGCAATGTAAGTAATGGGGAAACGGCAAACATTAATTTAAAAAATTAGAACGACGCATGGACGAGAAGAAACAATTCCTTAAGACTAGGGATCACTGTCTGTCTTTATTTATTTCTGTAGCAAGTAAAAATAATACCAAACGGCCTAGCGATGGCTGCAGAATTCCTTGCTTGTTTTTTGGATAAGCATTAAACCAGAGATTATTAAAGTAGGTTCGTGTGACTGCAAAACCAACTACACGATTTACTTCTAAGTACCACGAGAGTAAAAATTTTTCGTTGATAATTAAAATTTCTGCCTTATTATTCCATAAAAAATATCTACTGTGTTTTCTCTGTGTGCACTTAATTCTACTCTCCTCCACGCGAACTCAACGTTTGAAGGCAAAAAAGCTAATTTTAAGAGATTAATACCACTTGGAAAATTTTCGTTGCTTGCGCATTGAAATAGGGAAATAATACTCAACAATACTAGTAGTGGAAAGTTAATAAATAATTCTTTGCCAAGTATGGCTTCAGACTGCCAAAAGGTTTTATCGCCTAAAATCGAGCTTCTATTATTATCTGTGTTAAAAATGTATGAAAATTCTGGTCTTCGGTTACCTCCATACCGAGGGACGCAAAACAATCCATCGCAAAGTTTGAACCTCAAACTCCTGAAGAGATGAGGAAAGGATATCTTCGCCAAACTTAGTGCGCGAGAGAGTGCCTGAGATCTCCATGGAAACGTGTTCTTCAAAGCAAATCCACGAACGTGTGTGTTTGAGTGTTTATGTGAATTTTCCTGTTTCGCTTTTTTATATTTTATTGCACGAGTGTGGCAACTGTCGTAAGCGGGATCTTCGCAAACCTGATTTCGAGCGTGCCTGAGACGCACACGAGGAAATTTTTTCTTCAGAGCGAATCTGCGAGTGTTTTGGCAAATTAGTATTTCCTCCCTTTTTCAGAGCCTTTTGTTCCTCCCATTTCATCGCTTCTTTCCTTTTTTTTCCTTCCCAATACTTTTCTATCTTTCCTTGCCCATTGATGACTATGGCGAGGAGCTACAAGTAACTAAGGCAGGCGAGATGTAATGAAACGGCAGCCAAAGTTAACGAAAATTAATGGCCCTTTTCCTTAAGCTGCCGTTTCGATTTTAATCGGAATATACGTATTATGAACACTATGTTTATGAGCATTTTGCATTTGCTGAAATAGCACATCCGTATTTCATGAAACAATTAGTTAACTATTTAAAATTATGATTACGATTTGTCGATTAATTTGGGCAAAATATCGAATTACCAGATGTTTGACTTTAAAAACAAAAATCGAAAAGCGATTACGAATTTACATTTCCAATCCCTAATTTCCCGCCGTGGCTTTACAGAAAAGAGATTGCTTTCTCCGACAAGTTTATTGCATGCCGTATAACGTGTTTCGATCGTTAAGTCATCCTCAAGAACATATCTTGGTTATTCTCAACCAAGAATATTCGACCATTTGTTCATTCAGAATAACATATTGGCCAAATTCTTGGTTGAGAATAACCAAGTAGCGTTCTTGAAACTGGTCTTCGATCGCATCCAAAGAAAACAAAATGAACTTCAATGAAACGTGCACCTACCTCGACTGAAAAACCTCCACTGTCTTCACCAAAGACCAAAAGAAGCAAAACATAAAAACGGTGAATGCTGAGCGTTAAAACCCATACAGTTCCAATAACCTTACCGCGTCGCGGCTAATCCAACTCCCGACGCGCGGAGACGAACCCTGCCGCGCGATCGAAAAATCAATGTAATTTCCTGCGTCGCAAACTTATTTAAAAAATAACTGCATAAACAACTCAACTAATCTTCAAAGTAGGCTCTCATATAAGTTACTCCGCGTGACTTTGCCGAAAACCCATTTGAAACTCTACCTAAATGTAAAACTTTTTCGAAAAACAGTATCCGCCATTTTGTAACTGCACGGTAAGAATTTATCGATTATATTCTTTAGGATTACGGAAAATTAAAGAAAAAATACCATGCCAACAGATTATGTGGATTTTTATTCCGCAAGAATCCACCTATAACTTCACCATCTACTTACTTTGGAAGATTTTCAGAGAAAATTGAAGACGGGCGTTTTTAATGAAATTTTCTCAGGTTTGAGCCTCTGTGTCTCAGTAACGGGTGGAATCTTTGTCAAATAAAGTGCATATCCATAAATTTCAATCATTTTTGAGTATATCTGCGAAGTTTCAAGTTTATAACTCAAAAAAAGTCATTTTGTAATTTTGTCCGGCTTTTTCCGATTTCCGCCCACTGTGCAACGATCGAAATGCGATGTAGTTATTCAGGGTGGAGTTATGTCTCAATTGTTTTTTTTTTTTCACTTTCAACCCTCGCTGGAAAGAATTCCGAAGTTCTGCATAACTTCTAACTTCTCTTTTTTTATGCTCCAAAGGGAAATTTCTTGGGATTTTTTCCCATCAGTTGAGTGAAATAATTCCCATAAATGAATGACATAATATACGAGGGCGGTATTTTTTTCAACCTCCGATGGGTCATGATCAGAAGACAAAAAGGTCGATTAAAAAGTATTTTATTGCTAAATGCTGAGCACACTTGTCGTGTTCTTTCGTCATAACCGCTTCGGCGATTGAGGAATCGGTTGTGCCTGTGGTCAAGTTTTACAATACCTTCTTCATGGAATGTTATCGCGAATAACTTACGATGACTTATGCCTTTGTCCAAAGGCTCATTGCCCTTTTGAAAACGCTTGCCATCTAGCCAAATATTCATTTCAGCGCAAGGATCCGTCCCCCGTCTAGTACCCTGCACTAGGTCGGCATTGCACGGCGGATGATTGAAAATGTCCCATTGAAATTGCTCAAGGAGCAGTTGGGCTGCATCAGCGCTGAGATGACGGGCGTTGTCATGGATCAGAACACTTACAGAAGTCAGCATGTCTATTCTTCTGTTTTTAATGGGAATGGACGTAATGTTTCACATGTAACTCAATTATTCTTCTTAATTATGCACGAAGTTGTTGTCTCTTTTAACTTATTTATTCACTGCTCTGGTAACTAGTCAACAACTTTTTCTTACCCTTGACAACCCTTTGCTTATTTATAAACTTCAACACTAATGTTGTTGATTTAAATTAACGTTTCGTTAAAATAATTACTATTAACCTCAACACCTGTTTCACACTCCAGCCACATTGCATTAAAGAAAAATTCTCTTATAGCGGCATAAAGGTCAAGACATGTCAATGCTGAAGCCATTCGGTGAGGTTTCTGGCTGTCTCTATGCAGTGCACACTTGGCGGGAGAATCAATTGAGGCAGTGTAGTTAATGAGATCACTATTAACCCTAAACTAACAACTTACGGTCAGAAATGACTTGAGCGTGTAGTGCGGAGGACGCGCAATTGCCCTACCTACGCAGTACCCGCTTGTTCGGTGTTTTTGATGAGTGATCGGAGGGTGAAAAAAAACCTCCCTAGTATATAATGAAATGAAATGCATAATGGAATAAATAATTCCTCACTGGGCTCCCTTTTTAGTTACGCGTTATTCTCAAACAGCAACATTCGACCAAATTCAAAGGGGCCAAATTCTTTGTTTACAATACCATGCAGTTTACTTGAGAATGAACCAAGGGTCGAATATTCTAGGTAGAGAATAACCAATCGGTAAAATTAAGAATTACCTAACAGTCGAAACGCGTCATACGGTATGCAATAAACTTGTGGAAGAAAGCTATCTTTTTCCGTAAAGTCACGGCAGCAAATTAGGGATTGGAAATGTAAAGTCATAATCGATTTTCGATTTATCGACTTTCGATTTTTGTTTTAAAGTCAAACATCTGGTAATTCGATTTTTTGCCCAAGTTAATCGACAAATTGTAATCATAATTTTAAATGGTTAACTATTTTTTTTATGAAATACGGATGTGCTATTGCAACAAAATGCAGAATATACATATACATATTGTACATAAACGATTATAATCGATTTTCAAACCCCTGCAGGAAATTGTTTCACTCAACTGAAGGGAAAATCCCAAGTAATTTCACTCGGGGGCACAAAGAAGAGAAGTAACGAATCCTGCAGAGCTTGGGAGCGTTTTCTTGCGAGGGGTTGAAAGTAGAAAAAATAAGATTGGGACATAACTCACCCCTCCGCTCCTAAACTCTCTTCAATCCATCGGTTGAATCCCTTCCTCGCCGGCCAATCCATCTCCTGCTCTCTTCCTTCAAAGGCCTTATTACCCAAGGCCCATGTCTTACGTTCTCTATTGAAGCTACACCTGCCAGGGGAGGAAAGGGGATGGAATCTGAAGGCTATTCGAAGGGCACAAAAAAGGATGATGATCATCTCCTTATCTACCATTCTCCCTCACGTACCATTCCCCCTCACATACAGACTGTCCCACATGTCGTGTGTCATGTATGACCTCTAATTTTAGTAACTTTTCACCGAGCAATATTCATGAAAATTGGCATACTTATGGAGAAAAGCCCTAAATTTTGTTGAGTATAAGCAAAATTTTACAATTTTGACCTTTTGACCTCACAATGATGGCCCAAACCAAAAATTTGAATTTGCCTTATGGGGTTTAAATGTTAACAAAAATCGAGATAGAAAAATGTCTGAATTTCAATGACCAAGATGTAAATTCTTAGGTTTTCAGACCCGAGGAAACCGAAAATAACACTTTTATTTACGAAAATTCAACCGTTGACCCAGTAAGGTCACAATCAAGGTCATAAGGGTGGCAAAGAGAATAGCATACCAACAAAGGTGACAATCCATGGGATTTAAGGGGTGCCCAGGTCAATGGTATCATCATATTACCCGTATTATCCACTGACTGACCTTCAAGGCCAATACGGAGGTCAAAGGTCATAGAGTTAAACGTCACCATGACAACCAACGTGTGGAACCATAGGTTTTAAAGGGTGCCGAAGTCAGTTTTGTAGTTCACATATCCATATTGTCGATTTTTTTTACCTCCGAGGGTCATAATGGGGGTCAAAGGTCATAGAGGTCATGGTCATGTATATACCAACGCCTCGTGGGACAATGCAAGCTATCTGGAGGAAAAAACTAAGACTCCAAACCATGGTTATTATATTACTTCTGGAACAAATGATAACATATTGGCGTAAGTCAATTTTTGTTGATTTGGAGGCATTCATGGCAACCGATTCCATACTAGTCAATATACCTAGTAACACAATGGTCGACATAGTTACACTTGGGATCGCCAGGTAGCAGCACATACTGGGGGCCCTAAGCACAGTTCCAACTTCTTTGCGAATTATAATTTAGCTATTGAAAGACTTCGATTTTTGACCCAAACCAATATGATTCTAAGCCCTCCATATATTTATAAATGCATAAAGAAGTAAATAAAAGCCATCTGCACAATTCCAACTGGCTTCAACTTATTCGCGAATCATCTCGAAACGAGTCTGACTTACGTCACTGTGTATCTAAACAGCTGACACAGATTTCTGAATCTCACCATTGCATAATGAAACTCAACAGGGAAGGACTGTTACATCAATTTGCGGAAAGTTATGATACCGATGAAGATACGGATTATAATCCTGAGAAAAATGACGCAAAGATTTAATTATTGAAAGACTTAGATTTTTTTGGCAACAATATGTGTATATTCCTAAGCGCTCTAAACGTATGAATTATTTGCGGCAGAGCCCTCAAGGCGTGCTGTGATAAGATTTTCGGATGAAAAGTAAAAGAGGGATACTATTTCGCACTCGTCCCTCAGAAAGCAGTAAAACTCACCATTTTTAACCATTTATCTTAAAAAAACTTCTGGGGGAGGGCAACCGCACCTCCCGAATTCCATACTCCCCAATATTAGTTTCTCCTGAAACTCCTCCTATCCTTAATTCCTATCTGCACGCCTGAATTAGTGAAAATACGAATAGTCGAACACCAGAGAGCAATTCGACTGGGGGAACCAACGAAGTGCACGTTAGCCGAACACTGGATCATGCAATTGATCTTAACCCGTTAACGCCTAGCGGTACCATATGGTACCAGCCGGTAGCGCAATGCTAAACGTAAATTTTTTGTCACTTAGAGTAATTTATTTGGATTTTTGAGAGCTTAAGCATAATAAGAATGTTTTTATTTACATTTTCCCGAAAAGGTTGCTTTTTTAAAGCTGAAATTAACGTATTTAGAGCCGTTTGAAAATTGAGAATTTTCAGCTATGCGAAAAAAACGGAATTTTTAGTGCAAGCATTTCGATTTTCTTTACTTGCGTTTTATGTACTCATAATACGAAGATGTTTTTATGTAATTATGATTGTTATGACATGTACATTTCGTATTAAGTATGGTTTTTGTATGTGAGCCTAATATTTGGGATGTTATGATGCAAAACATTTTGGTGGTACCGTATGGTACCGCTAGGCGCTTGCACTACCATGTTTTGGCGGAAAGCGTAAATACAAACATTTCTGTTGTTTTCGCTTTCTAACAGCTATTTATTATACAATTATTTATTTTTCATCATGTATATTATAAATTTTGCGTTATTTAAATGTTATAACACATATAAAATGTGTACATAAATTAATTTTTTTGTTATAAGGACGTCATCCTAGTACATAAGGCCCTAAATTGTCCGCATTTTTTCAGAATCTCGTACCCTCACGAGGGCTCAAGGAGTGGGAGGTATAATTGCATACCTGAATCCTATTTAGAAAAACATGAATAGGAAGAGTATCCGTGTACTCAATTAGGAAGGGGGTATGATGGGGAATAAGGGGGCTTGCTAAGGGGAAAATTCAATGACGGCTGGCGGCGAGAGACGACCACGCGACAGGCATCACTTCGACAAGAGCAGCCTAATCCTAATTTTTGTCTAACGTATCTCAATCACACTCCGATACTTTTCACACTTTCATGTGCTAGTAAAACCGAAATAACATACACATACTGCTTATAATATAGCATGTACTGCTGCAAAGAGAGGATGAATACCTCACTTCTGACTGAGGAAAATGGAATAACGAGTGGACGCCAATTTTGCCCGAATTTGAAGTTGTTGTTCGAAAAGGTGGACATTCAGCTGAGTTTATCTCAAGAAATGCCTGAGAATTTTCAAAAGTATAGTGAAACTGGACAGAGCCGTAAAGCACCCAAAAGGTATAAAAATAGGTAGGAAGGACGCGTTTTTGATGATGAAGAGATCGTAAAGCACGAAAGGATTTCTCGTAATCCTGATTACCAACTCACTGATTCATGAGGCATCCCCAACCAGAATATTTGAACTGTTCTTTGACGAAAATGTCCTTACACACTAAGTGTTAGAGTCGAATAGGTGTGTAAAATTCTGCAACTGTTATGGCCCAAATATAACACATGAGGTACTGAAAATATTTGTTGCAATTCTTTTTATAAGTTGGCATAAAACGACTCCCAGTAAAAGGCACTATTGTGAGGCAGCACTAAACGCCAGAAATAATCTTGTTTATTACACAATGAGACGTAAAAGATTTCTACAACTTCGTAGGTTTATTCATTGCGGTGATTACACCGCTATGGATAAATCAGATAAGACGTGGAAAATGCGCCCTTTTATGGGCATGGCAAAAGAAAGATTCGGCGGATATTTCAGAGGAAAGCAGTCCTTGAGTTTCAATGAGTCGATATTGTTCTCTTTTGGAAGACATAGCTGTTAGCAATTCATGCGGGGGAAGCTAATTAGGTTTGGCTAGAAAGTGCAGTGCATCAATAGCTCAGATAGCTACTTCGTAAAACTCAGGAATGTGAAAGCCTACGAAAAAGGAATTGGGAAAGATGGGGGGCGACAAAATGGTCGTGGCCCATTTTTACTTGGATTCTGGATGCAATGACGCCCAACGCATGGATGCTGATGCGGAAATCCTGAAAAACATAACTCAGCTAGAGTTCCGATGGCCAGTAGTGTGGCCAGTAGTAGTGTACAGCTGGATACAAGGATCACCTAAAATATCAAGGACGTGCTCAATTTACCATAAGTGCGACTGGAATGGGGTACTTGGCTAAAGAAATAGATTTGTAATTGATTCATGTTTCAAAGATCGCATTCAACTGACAGTGGCCTATCTTCTTTCCAGTGCCCCTGATAGGTTCGACAGGAACAATCAACAAATAAGATCCAAGCCCAAGCGGGGACGGTGTGCTACTGAAAACTGAATCAATAAAATAAGAACAGAATGCTTGAAATGCAATGCAGTGACTGCTTTGTTCATTTCCATATGCGGCAACGACTGAGTGAAACGCTAAAATCATGTTATTCTTGATTTCTACGTCGATTATACATAGCTTCTATTTTATAAACAATAATATTTAATAATTAATTGAATATTATCGATATTTTAGCGTAATTTTGGATGAAAATGAATGTATTTTCCGGAAAATAATAAATATTTAACGTTTTTGGCTTAAAAATGCGATTTCCGAAAAGTTTTTCAAATTTCAATTTTTTGACCCCTTAAACGCCTAGCGGTACCATATGGTACCAGGCTGTATCTTGGAAACTATTAGAGATAAAAGAATAAAATTTGCACTGAATGACTCAGAATTTCATTCGTATTAAAACATATGATTACCACAAAAATCGCAGAAAATTTTTAATTCAGGCGTTACCGGGTTAAGAAAACAACAATTGATACCAAATGAAAAGGTTTTAAACAGAAACTCGACAGAGAAGCCATAGAAATAGAAAGGGAAGAGAAGAACTATTATGACATGGGCACCGGCCTCAAAATAAGCCGTACTTGGCAACCATATTCGTAAAAAAAAAAAAAAAAACACCCACCTCCTGCTCCCATCCCCCCAGGCTACCCCCCGACACAGATACCCTATCCCTTACCCGAACACTCATCGATCGATTAGGATGATTAAGTACAAGAATACATTTTTCTATCGGCGGATGATAAAGCCGGAGCTCGATTTGCAAGCGAAATTATCCGAGAAATCCCCCAGAAGAATCAAGTCATTCGCCTTCGTCGAGCCGAATGAATCCAGCCTGCGACTGCGAGGGATATCTTCATATTCCAAGAAAAATGTTCCACGCACAGCCCGCACGAGAAATAATTTACGGACGCAGCCGACTAACGACGTCGAAGGCATCATTATGACTGTGACAGTTGCGGCGGCGTCAAGTCTTCGCTTGCTAATCCGAAGCCCGCGGGTTCGAGTCCCACCTGGGTAATTTAGTTATCCATGATGGCGGTCCAGAGCATGGGTGCTCACACTTATACTGATATTAAAATGGCGGGATATTCAATGCAAAGGCCATTGTGAGATGCTTCCGGAGATTGAAATTTTTTTTTTAAATCAAGCTTGAATCGCTCTGAGACTAAAATGAATAGTAAAAAAAAACAACTCGATACTTTAAATGAAAATGAATTTCAGAGATAAATGATTATATTGGCGAATACGCTGCATTTTAATTACGATATATGATGAAATCAACTGATTTTGGCTTGCTTAGCGGAGCGATGGAATATTCAAGGTGAAACAAAAACCCAGTATTGTTCCACAAACTTTTATTTGCTGTCGTCTAGTTTCGACGGCTACAGCGTCATTATCAAGACGAACAGGATAATATAATAACGTCTTAATACTGACGTTATAACCGTAGACAGCAAATAAAAGCTTGTGGAACAATAATGGGCTTTTGTTTCACCATGAATACGATAGATAACCTTAAATTGGTACAAAAATGTAAATAGCTGGATGAGAAACCCAAAGGGATATTTTTTGTGAAGAGAAAGGAATACCGTATGAAAAGGGACAAACAGAATCCATCGAGAAGGTGCAAAAAAAGGCAGCAAGGTACGTAATGTGGAAACATAAAAAGACCGAAAGTGTCAGTAAATTGCTGAAAGTACTGGGATGGGACACACTAGGACGGAGGAGAAAAATAAATAGGCTTTGCGCACTCTTCCACACACTTAAGGGGGAAATAGGCATGGGGGGAACTGCGGAAGAAGATTGAATACCCCAGCTATATTGGTAGGAATGATCACCAATACAAGATGAAATGCCGGCCACAAAGAACTAACGTGAAGAAATTCTCGTACCTCAACAGGACGATTACGGAACGGAATAGACTCCTTGCAGAACTGTTTAAGCCCTACCCTAACAACGTAAGGATTTTCAAAGAAGAAGTGTAAAAGATTTATAATGGAAAGTTAATATCATTGCATTTTAAATATTCACTATCTAGTTTCATTTTGGTGATGTATTTTTCATTTAAAATATTTTTGTTTTTTATTTTGTTTAAACTGTTACCACCTGGCAAATAGCCAACTTGTAACTTGTGCAATATAATAATAATAATATATAGTTTTTCAGACTCCAACTGTGCACCAGAGTGATGATGGGTCGAACGATCACTATGAGGAATGGAAAAAGTGATCGCCCGATTCGGGGTTTACGGTTAGCATTGAGAATGGATTCATATTGTGCGCAAAATCTATCGTTGAATCTCTCCAGTTGGGGGAGGCAGATCGGGAAATGCCGCAGAAATAGCTCACAAGAAATGACGAACGCCGCAGGATAAATTTTCTGAAAAGGAATGTGGAAAATATCTCCCTTAAAAAAAAAGAAAAGGGAATCGCGTTATCAACTCTGTTCCGTCCGTCGTCGCTATTATTTCCGTTTTACCCGAAGCACCGAATTCGGAAAGGAAGGAGACATTAGATGAACGCCTGGGGAAATAGGACGCCACCCGCATTCCACTTGAATCCTTTTATTTCCTTCAAGAATCTCTCTCTTAACCGGGAGAATGGATGGAAGGGATTTGCAGTGATAGCACGTGCCTGGGGGGTTGACTTGTTCCATGTGTTGGACATGTTTGCGTAATTGATATGCGAATCGAATGAGCAGAACGAAGAGATAGTCTCAGTTTTCAAATGATCGATATTAGAATAGGGTAAATTAGAAAGAGGTGCCGCAATATTTTGTAAAATAACTATATTCTGTCCCATTTTGCCTTTTCGATTGAACTAAGTAGTAACTATGGTGAAAAGTCTTTTTTATGTACACATAAAAAATATACTTAAATCGTTTTTCTCTTAGTTGTATCAATTTGTAAAACATTACCTCGCGGCGTCTATCCCGTATGTTGCGAGTGACAAGCCGCACCCATAAGGGTGATACGCCGAATGCTATTAAAACCGACTTAAGGTGATTTCTGCATTATGTAGCTCGATTAATAAAGAAAAATTGTCGCATTATTGAAGTTTGAAGGAAAACAAAACATGCAAATAATTTTGATATATTTTTAATATTTTCTAATCGATAGTACATGTCTACGTTCTTAATACAACTGAAATGCAGGTAGTGAAACCAGAGCTATGTTCATGACATCATATCATAAACATACACATGTAAAAAATAATAATAAATTGAACTAACATGGGTTATATTTATCTAGTGCTCTTCTGTTGTTCAGTGTCACTTCTGGCCTGAGGACGCCAGCAGGGTGGCTGGAGAAACTGTCGTCACTTGTGGACAACACAAGGCGGAGGAACGCCTGAAAGCCAAGAGTCATGCGGAAAACGCCACGGAAACATTAGATCCAGCCTGTTCATATATGCTGATCATCTTTGCCCTGTAATCAAGAGTAAATGTGGAGGACTCCTAACTTTTGAAGTATTGTCATAATGTAGCATCCAGCAGCCATTGCTGCTCGTGAGCCTGCACGTAGACATACTAGTCCAAAGTACAAGTCTACGAGATGACCCGCACGTGATCGGTGGATGTCGGTCCAGAGGTAGATAAGACGGTTTTTTGGACCTTCCCTCGGGGAAGATTAAAAGGGTATGCCTAGCTTGGCTCGCGGCTGAGTTGCTGGGCGGCGACTCGCTGGGATGGTCACTGCCAAGTGGCTGGGGAACATATATGTTCATTCTTAAAGGGAATGAAGTCACTGTTTTTTTAGTCAGAGTGACTCCTTTTATTTCCGGCACCTTATCCTTCCATTCGAGAGACGCTCGTATTATCGCTAATATCTCGTTCGAAGATGAGCGGGATACGACAATAGCATTACAAGGCGCGACCGTATACATACCGCATTACAGTTCAGAGTACCCCATATATCTTATTTTAATGTCTAGCACATCAACTTCATTCATTAGACCTTGCTCTTTGTGCATTTAGTGTATTCGGTGCCCTAAGCGAAGCAATAAGGAACCAGCTTTTCCTAAGTGACGAAGAGGCAATGACCGTGGTGCACGGTCACTTAGTGGTTACCGACACGATCAATCAGATACGATGACTTACAACGTGGTATCTATGAACTTCCATAGCCTGGAAAAACTTGCATTGAACTTCAGAGAAACTTAGTAGGAAAATTATATGCAATTTCTTTCTCCATGTAGTAACAATAAAAAATACGGTCGAATATAAAATTCTCAATCATGAGTGTGAAAACTTTACTTGCCTCTGACCTGATGCATGAATAGAAACAATTATACGAAGAGATGGGCTTAGGGGAACATTATTTTCGAAATTTCACTTTAAGACAGTCAGTATGTTCAAGAAATGAAACACTTTTCTTTCATGAGTTTCAGTATAGATTTTTTAATCAACGTGTTTGGTATGCGTACATATCTTTGCAGGAATACCATGATTCATTTTTCTTGCAACGCGACTAAACACCACTTCGCACGGGGCACGTACTTGCGCAATCTGACGTACGTGCGAAGGAGCAATCAAAATTGCGTCGTGTAAAGCGGTGAATTGCTAGAACACATGCGAGAATTCGTGGATGCGAGACGGCAAAATAACCCCTTTTCTAATTTCATTCATGCATTCGGGCAATTCTACGCCATTTTAGAAATTAATGCAGCTCTAACCTGCGCAATTCCGTACCCCGTGTAAAACGGCCTTAAGACCGCGGTCTTGGCACCAGCGTGGTCCCCGTTTGAGCCAATAGGGTAGTTTCCTTCATCAAAGAAAACGAAAGGCATTGATTGCGATTCGTTACCCACCATTATTGTATTCATAATATACAAAGTATTTGGTTTTAGAAATACCGGATTAGACGAATGGCAATGGACAATTTTTATCCCCATTATAATAAGGCCAGATTGGCGCCCATGCGATGCCACTCCACGTGACATCACAGGGACCTAGTTTCTATTCGAGTAGATAGGAGTTTTATATCGTCTGAGATTACCAATGCATGCATGAGGCACAGAGCTCAGGGAAACATGTCTTAATAATCACCTATTAAAACTGGCTAAGGTCGGAAATTTTTCTTCGTTTGATAAGGTATTAATAATCCTTATTTAAGCCAAGTGCTACCTGCTAGCAGGGTACTCTGCTACCTGCTAGCATCCTGCGTCATATCAGCGCTGAAAGCCTCGCCCCAAGGTCACCTCACACGGCGGTAGAGGGAACCAGAACGACGTCACACGGCGTTTTCCCGGCATTCGTACTTAGCCGTCGCGTTTTCGCGCGCTTGAAAATTGTCACTTTTCATTTAATCGCGAAAAATAGATATCGTCATTTAAAAATCTATAAGCGTGAAATACGTACTCCAGGAATAATAATCTTTCGATTTAGGCAATAAAAAATAATAGGAAACCGCCCTATTCCGTGCCCGGTGTCAAATGGCCTTAACCACAAAAAACTTTGCGATTCTCACTTTCCTTAGAATTTGGAATTTATGATTGTAGTCTTTGATAGAAAGTAGTGATATTTATTATTTTTTCGTATGGATATGCTTTAGGGCTGAAATTCACTTTTGGTGAAATATATTTCAATATCTACATGTGGTGTGGGCGTTAACATTTTATGACATTATTTGCGGTTTAGAAAGGGTGGTTAAAATTTTTAACTTTTTGATTAATTGATGAGCTAAAACATTAACTGTATCTTGGGAATAAAACCTTGAATTAGGTATTAAATATGCAAGGAAAAATATCACCTCAACATATTAATTGCACCCTCTCCACGGTCTTTTCTTATGCAAAATTATAATTCCTTATTCGGAATGTTGCGATGGTTTTTCAGAGTCCGTGTGCTTATTGTCGTTGATATTGGATGATACTTGGATTTTTCACTATTTACATTTATCTCTGTTTGCTGTTTTTAACATTGCTTCCGACTTATTTCGCTACAGCATTTATTTTTTATTTGTTAACGGCTGGTATCCCATTCTTCAATATAAAGACAAGTGAAGGCATCACACTAATTATAGAAAATATAATATATTTGACAGTCTTCATCAAAATACCACCATTTGAAAACGTGTATTCTCGTGTATCGATCGTCTGAAAACTATGAAAATCTCTTCGTAGCTATCTAGCTAATCACATTTTTTGGATCAATTAAAGGTTGTCCGTAAATAATCTCTCCTGTATAGGCTGTACGTGGATATTTTTCTTGGAATACGAAGATATCCCTCGCAGTCGCAAGCTGGATTCATTCGGCTCGACGAAGGCGAATTACTTGATTCTTCTAGGGGATTTCTCGGATAATTTCGCTTGTAAATCGATCCACGTCTTTATCATCAGTTTGACTTATTTAAATACACCAACGAATGAAGTTCACCATTAAAAAATATTTGATTTATCCGGGATTCGAACTCGGATCTCCCGATTGCCGGTCCGGTGTGTTAGCCAGTTACATCACCAAGCCATTTTTTCATGGCGATATTTATCCGTTGGTGTATTTAACTTTGCACCCGTGCGCGTGACTGCGTACAAAGCCACTCGTTCCTGCAGTGCTTTGAGTTTGACTTATTTCTCAACGACTAGAAAAGGTAAGAAATATTTACTGCATTACCATTTTCAAGAAAATTTCAAGTTGATTTGAGTCGCCCCAACAGTCGTCTGCCCCCAATGCCACACGCCTCTTGAGTCGGCTCTGTGATTTTCTGTGATTATGTAATTTGCCACTTCAAACTGAAACCATCTTAAAAATGGTAATGCAGTAAATATTTCTCACTTTCTCTGGTCGTCGAGAAATAACTCAAACTGAACTACTTTAAAAAGAAGTCCGTGTCCGTAAATACGTGTAAATCATACGCGACCATTAGGGAAAAAATACTACCCTGCCTCTAAGTGTTTCTTTAAAAGGCCGCAGAGCCAAGAAATGTGGAAATATTATTGCCTTATGCCGTTCGCCAATCCAATACCTCCGCTTTCAATTAGTTTTTATAAGAGGAAAGCAAAGTTTTCTGGTAAAAACTAAATATCCTAACTCCGCTTAACTAGCACTATTTTTCTACGATCGGTGGCAAAAAAAAACATACTCTCGAATCGCGTAAGCGATGAAAACTTCTAATCCTCCCAGGATTCTTCTAATTACTGAGGTCGCAGTAAATTCATTTTTTACGGCCCAAGAAATAGTTTCTTTTTTGAACCAGCTTGCTTAAATACCTGCGACTTTGAATGCTTAACATTTTTTTATCGGAATACTCTTGAATTCTCTCGGCTTAGTCGAAACTTTCCGTATATAAAGTTCGACACTACTCGCCCGTTCGCCACTCACAACTCTTTGCCCGTAAAGGGCATGTACCTACGCTAAAGTTCACGGTTGAACTGGAAAAACTTACCGAAAACTATGCGGCGGGACTGTGACTCTCCGTTGTGTTGCGCGGGACACTTCGAGGATCTGATTGGATTTTCCTAATTGGATGGCCACAGGTTAGAGACAAACCGCGTAACTCACATCTCACGGAGTGTCGTGGACCAGGGCGTACATACCTTCGTTCACCCACATTTGAATGGAAACGAAAAAATATTTGACGACGATGTCCTTCCTAGCTTCTCTACTTTAAAAAGTTATTAATTTCCCTAATTTGAATGCTAATTTCGATTGAATTGATGATTTGAGCGATAACTTTGTTAAAGCGATTCATTATGAAGAAACTTTGTGCTTTTACATGAATTATTAATTTACACAACCATGGTTTCAACGGAGGACGTCATCATCAGGTGAACTCTACAGAGGTCTATCAATTCAATTTATACCAGGCCTGTGGATGAATGTGATGGACCTTGTAGAGTTCACCTCATGATGACGTCTTTCGTTGAAACCAGGGTTGTGTGAATAAATATTTTATGTTAAAGCACAAAGTTTCTAATTTTTCATTCTTCATATTAAGCGTTAATTTGGTTAAAATAAAGCATGAGAATTACATAATGTCATGAAAGAGAGACAACTTTGTTCTTTGTTACATATTTCATATTTCGTGTTTTTGTACATATTTTATTCATTGATACCGTGAAAATTTAGGCAACATTTTATTTCTTTATAAATAAACCACAAAAAACACAGGCATGTTTTCAATGTGCTCACGTTAACTGCAAGAATAGTGTTTGTGTACGTACTGTATTAATTGATACCGCAAAAAAACTCTGCAACATTTTATCACTCTATAAATGAAAAATAAAAAAACGAATGCAATTTTTTCCATGTGCTCAAATTAATCGCAAGAATAGTGTTTGTATATGTACTATATTAATTGATACGGTAAAAGCCTTGGCAACATTTAATTATTCTATAAATTATCCACACAAAAAACAAATGCACGTTTTCCATGAGTTCGCATTAACGGCAGGAATAACTGAAAGTGCTTTTCGTGCTCTTAAATCCATAAAACGACCATACAGAGGAATGGCATTTATTCCGTCAAGGAACAATCCGCATCAACCTTTCCGTTCGCATCAACATTCAACGTTCTCAGCCGGAAATCGATGTTGCCGCCACAATAGCTGACTGTCGGAAGCGTTGCCATGACCGGTTGCCAATTGGTCCGTGGACGACAGCACGGGCCGGAAGTCGTTTCAATGCACCTGCCCAATCATAATTAAGCCTCGGTGATGACAAAACGGGTTGGAATATGAGGAGGGCGGAAAGCGCTGACTTTCCTCTCCTCCGAACGGTCCCTCCACAGCGGAGATGGTTTCCGTTTTTCTCGCAACGGAAAAAAATGAACATCGCTCCCCGCTCCGTCCCTTCATTTCCGGCGCCATTTCTCAAAATTCTCCCACTCTTCCCCCACCCCCCTTCATCCAAACAAAAAGAGGCCCTTGCAAATCTATCGGTACGCATCCTCCGCGGTGATCCCGTACAAACAAGTCAATAAGACACGACGAAACATTTTCGTCCGCGAACGTAAGAGACACTGACACTGGAAAGTATGTATACGCTTTGAATACAGGGTATTTCAGGAGGAGTTTGCAATTCTTCAGGAGGTTGTAGGGGAGACAACATAAAGCATTTTTGTCCTATTAACATGGGGTCGCAATTTCGTAGTTACTGAACCATGGCAACGCAAGTGTTTTTAGGATGGACTCTGCAGTTACCATGAAAATGGTTTTTCATTGGCATCCGGCCTTTTGGACATTTTATTTAATACTTTGGATTTTAAAGGACATCAAATAATTTATGTTGCATGAAAATGTCCGATTATAATTGTCCGAAACAATTAATCTTCAAGCTTAATAAAACGAGAGCTTAGAGCAAGTACCTATCAACAATACGATCGAGCAATCTCACCCATTTTGAGATTAAGTGTTTCAAACAAATTCCAAGTAACACTGGAGATGTAATTCATTGAATTGCGAAACGTTGACATAAAATGATTTTCAATCATCCAAACTGACAATTACGCGTGATATTTTTAATAGATAAATAATGACATCATTGATAAATGAACCCGCACTCTCATAAATTTAGACGAAGTTAAAACGCTCCATCCAGTACGATATCTTACTTACAATCGCGCAATGGAGGCATAAAATGCCTTTCTATTAAACTTCGAGGAATAGCCTCATAATTGCATGAAACAATTTATATTTTACCTTAATTAAGCGAGAGTTTTGACTGAGTAATAACAAAACGAATGCGCAATCTCGCCCATATTTAGATAAATGTTGAAGAAAATATAATTGCACATTTTCATCCAACCTTAATTATTTTAAGTCCTTAATAATCCAGAGTATAAAAAACTAATATCGAAAAGGTCGGATAACCACGAAAAACCTTTTTCATGGTAACTGCAAAGTGCATCCAAAAAATGCTTGCGTTGCCATAGCTCGGTAACTAAGGAGTGGCGACCCAATGCTTACGGAAAAAATAATGCTTAAAATTGCCCCCATTACCACTTCCTAAAGTATTGCAGATTCATCCAGAAACACCGTCTATACTGAACGGTGAAATTTAAGTAATACATCGCTACTCGGTGGAAAACATCGCTACAGACCCTCACATTTTCTCAGTCAAGTCTGGGACACAATAGATGTGACTCCTTTGCGGCACCATTTAACTGTACGTTAACGCCAACGCCGGGTTTTTATACGCCTTTGACCGCCGGGTAACCCGATTTTGCAAATCCTTAATCTGCGAAATGTGCCCATCCATAAAAAGGATACGTCAGCCCATGCCAAATTCCTAACTTTTAAAGGAATCATCGCCATTTTAAAAAAAAGTACTTGTATAAAGTAATTAAAGCAAAATTTAAGATGATTAGAAACCTCCCCATAAATAAAAAATGAGACATAAAGCTGAAAATTATTTAAATTAAAATGCACAAAATACATAATTTAATAAAAAACAAAGCATCCCGCGACGGCGACCCGATCCATCACTTTCACTGTAGCACAAGTTCTAGGACACCGCAGCAACTTCCTTTACTAACACTCGAGCGGAAATGAAAACGAAAATATTAATTCCACGGGCAATATTCGAAGAGCAGTTACCATTAATCTTTTATACCACAATCATTACCATTACATTATCTCATCCACAGGTATAAGTATTAGGTGGAACATACTTACTGATACCTAAAGTGTCTAAATCAAAAATTTTAATGATTATTTCTTGCAATGGCATTGAATAAAATTAAAACACTGGTTTTCTTGATAGAATTCTCTATTTGAGATAATATTGACACATGTGAGGAAGTGAAAAGTATTTGAAATAATTTTAAGGGCAAATCAGAAAAGGAACAGCAAATCACAGGCTTCTGTAAAAGATAAATAACAAAATAGGTATGATATAAAAAATGCATATTGAGAGTCATAATCCGAGACTCCCCCACACAGCAGTCGCATTTTATAACAACTAGATTTCGGCATATTTTATTGTAGTTACGTTCCAAAGCCAGTTAAATACAGCTACATATAATGATTGCAGGCCTGCATTTTGGTGACCATTTTTGGAACTCAAGATTTGATTTTTATTCCTAAGCATTACACGAAATACTGTTCATATCGTGGTAATAGAGTAAAAAAATGCATTGCCATCAAATTCTGACCTATTCTGTTAATTTCAGCGCTCTAGGTAATCGAGGAGTGGTCGAAATTTGAGTTGCAAGATTTTCCCGCACGGACAAACAAGAAAGCGAGTAAATAATACGTGGTAAAATGAAATTTAACACTAATGCTAATTTTAATTCTACTTATAACTTTTTAAAACAGTACCTACTGGGTAATTGTAATTTGATGGTGTAATATGGTGGTTTCCTTTTATTTTTTTATTGCCTAAATCGAAAGATTATTACTCCTGGGGTAAGCATTTCACGCTTTTAGATTTTTAAATGACGATATCTATTTTTCGCGATTAAATGAAAAGTGAAAATTTTCAAGCGTGAGAAAATGCGACGGCTAAGTATGAATGCTGAGAAAACTCCATGTGACGTCATTCTGGTTCCCCTCTGTCGCCGTGTGAGGTGACCTTCGGGCGAGGCTTTGAGCGCTGATACGATGCAGGCTGCTAGCAGGTAACGTTTGGCTTAAATAAGGATCATTAATACTCTATCAAACGAAGTAAACTTTCCGACCTTAGGCAGTTTTAATAGGTGATTATTAAGACATGTTTCCCTGAGGTCTGTGCCTCATGCATGCATTGGTAATCTCAGACGATGTAAAACTCCTATCTACTTGTATAGAAACTAGGTCCCTGTGACGTCACTTGGAGTGGCATCACATGGGCGCCAATCTGGCCTTTTTTTAAATGCAGTTAAAATTGACCATTGCCATTCGTCTAAACTGGGATTTCTAAAACCAAATAATTTGTATATTATGAATGCCCTAATGGTGGGTAATGAATCGTAATCATTGCCTTTCGTTTTCTTTGATGAAGGAAACTACCCTATTATAATAAAGACCGATTAAATTACTTCAATACTTACTCTCCCTATCACTGTTAATGTGTAACGAAATAGACACAACGTGACATACATCGGTGAAGTTAAGTACACTGCGATATTTGTAAGACTGATGGCAAGAAATCCTCCGACGAAGAGACTGCGCATTTGTTTTGGAGAAAAGAGCACTTCGCAAACAGGAAATATAACTTCTGTCCGACGTCATCATGAGACATAAGCAAATGATAATATATCCTCTGTATTTGATCTCCTCTCCAAGTTGTATCGTTCTAAAAGTTTCAAGGAGAAGCACCGAGGATTCTTCGAGGGTATCAGAAACTTACATGCATACACTCCAACCCTAAGATAGGTAGGTACATATAATGCAGCCCTCTACTTCTCCTTATCCCAAAATAGTTCTTTTATTAAGAAACTTGTGAGGCTGAAAATCGCATGGAAAAGGTCAAAAAGATTTCATGTTTAAGCAGAGGAAAATGCCAAATTTCTTAAAATAAAAATCCAGTCTCATCTATTCTATGATAAATGCATCTATGGCGAACGATGTATCCACCTGCTCAAGGAGATATCTCCTGGGCTCCAGATACATAATAGGTTGGGGAAAAAGAAATCCATTATTTTTGCATTAACTTCAGGACATTATTTAACATACTTTACAGCGAAGTACCTAGAATGAGCTGAGCTTGCAAAACGCTACGTAAAGATAAATTTCTTGTACTTATCTGCGGGAATTTTCAACCACATGAGCTTAAACCAGATGTTCCTAAATGTAGGACAGTCATTAGCAGTGACGCCGACTCCATAAGGCCTGAGGGGGCCCGAGCCCCTCAAAAATCCGTTATGGGTGTGAGGAAAAACATTTTCAGGCTTTTCGATTTTCCCCTAAGTGTCCAGATATCGAGATTCGAGTTATCAGGGTTCTAATTTTGATCATATGACTATTCTAAAATGCATAAAAAAATTAAAACTAACTACTTATAAAATTTCCCGGGGCAAGATCCCCGGTTCGGGCCCCCCAATATTTTCTGTAAGGCGGCATCCCTGATAATTATCAAACTTGAAGAACATTCCATGCTATAAAAACAAATTTTGTCTTAAGAAAAAGTGAATGCATGACGAATAGCAACATCTCAGTTTTGAAAGCCGTCATTGTGATTAAAATTTTCCCTCAATGGATGCGTCATGTAGAGGAACGTCCATTATTTTCGTCGGGCGTTAAGATGGTGTAAAGGGATCGAGACGAATCTTTTTACCAATTCCGATGCCAATTACCTAAGTGTCTTGCATAAAGTACTATTTGTGAACACGATATCCACAGCAAATGCAGCTGAGAGCCACCATAGACTCGGAGGCTGCGTATTAGGCTTGGAGAGCTTGAGCAGTTGAGAATAGATATCTTTAAGAGCGACATGGAGAATATCGTGTTAGAGCCCCACTACATTTCCAGGTCCGACCGGGACGATAAATTAAGAGAGGTATTTTGCCGAAAGAATACTTACCTCTTTCTAAGGCATTTACCGAGAATTCTTACGAATACCAGTTAAAGGTTGGCTTTCCCGCATATTTCGTGTCTGCGTTCATCCTACTAGAGATCTCGATTAATAGCGACTCCTTGACTATTTTACGAAAAATTTTATTTTGGACTTCGATGGTCGAATCCCGTTAGAGGTTAGACGTAGTGCCTAAATCTTCCCTGTAAGATTTTTCATATCATGTTCTCAAAAATTCACAACATGCTCTTTGCAAAATTTAATTAATTTTATAAGTCCTGAACCATTCATATATTGTGCTTTTTGAACCATAGTACTATTATATAATTGAAACGATGAAGAGTAAAGAAAGCTTAATACGTTCGTTAGAATAGGAGGGTAAACTGCGTGGCAGGGGCAAGGGAAATTAACGGAAGTGTAAATGATCAGAAGGTGGCCAGAACAGAAAACGTAGCGATTCATCGAAGAAATAAATATCCTCTGCTTTCATCGAGGTTCACGCTTGAATTATGCACCACATTTACCGACGCGCTCGTCTTCAACGCAGGTTTGAGGGTTTCGCCAGATTATGGCTTCTCAGAAGTCCTTTGTCCCTTGAGCTCCCATTTTGAATGAATCGCAAGGACCTATCACAGAGGCCGATCACAGGGGTAATTTTATTTAAGAATTTTAAGTTTCATTATTTTAATACTTTTTGTATCCTTGTGAAGGGAGTGTACAGGAAAATGCATGGCTACAAGTCCCACACGTGAGAGAGTTTGATTTGTATTTATCGTAGAGCGTAGCAATACCAATTGTAAAAAAAAACAAGCTCAAAATTAAAATAAGGTGTGTTTTTAATCTTCACGCTCTCCCGAGGGGTATTCCCAGGACTCCCTGGACCCAGGCCATCCCCCCCCCCAAATTTGATGCTTAAACCGGCCCTGACCTAACAGCAATGTGACCCGGAAAGCAAAAGGTCCGTACTTCGACCCCTGGTATTTTTCCCATGGCAACCAATCGCTACCGTTCACGCGGCCCGTCCGACATATCGATGGCCAAGTTCTAATATCTCAAAATTTGGCCGGTCTGAATTAATACTGCTAATACTGTTTAAAAAAAATATAATTTGAGCAAAAAACAACTCTTTGTTTGCAAATGCATGCTTCTTTTTCAGTTTTATGTATTTTTGGTTTTTAATTTCAATTAAAATTGTCATCAACTGGCTGTTCGAAATGGTCCGGCAGGTGCTGCCCCTCTGGGGGACGCCGAGGAACTCGGACGGTCGAGCCAGTAAGGAGGGTGACGCGCAGTCAGTCGCGCGGAATGTGTGTAGAGAGACGGACGCTCAGTGAGTCGCGCGGAATGTGTGTAGAGAGACGGACGCTCAGTGAGTCGCGCGGAATGTGTGTAGAGAGACGGTGCGAGTTTTGTTAAGGGAGTACCACTCGAGTGCTGTAATAATCCTTGCTACCTCTGTTAATAAACCACTACCTCACAGTTCAGAAGTGGGATTGACCAGCGAGCTGCGGTGGAGTTGTTCGTGCACATCCAGCCATCAATAGATAGAACATCAAAAACCCCAGTGCGGACTGAGTAAGGTGAGAGAGTGTGGTTCTAGTTGTAGCAATGACCAGTCCGACGAATGCGTCGTGGGATGGCGAGTGTCGCGTAGGTAGCTTCAACGGGGTCCATTCTGCGGAAGGAAGGGACGCGACTGAATTGGCGGGAACATGTCGAGAGCAGGAGAGCGAGGCCGGCGTGGCCAGGGAGCATAGTGAGATGCACCGAGAGGCTACCGCCAAGTGGGTTCTGCCTGCGTCGACGCCGTTTGCCGCGAGAGACAAGGCTAAGGAGGATATACAGGCAAGAGGACCCGGTGAGCAACCGCGCGAGGCTACTGTCGTGTGGCCTACTAAGGGCAGAGAACCGTCGTTGGGAAATTGGCGGTATCCTGTCGGAGAGAGTAGCGTCCTTAGAAGCGCAGCGGAGAGGGAACAAGCGCTCTTGCAACACGAGAGAGAATTGCTAGAGAGAGAAAGGAAACTTCTAGAACGTGAACGAGAGCTTTTAAATGGGCAATCGTTAGTTCTTGAGAAAAGTATGGTGGGTTATCGAGAAATAGCAGAGCAATTATTGCCGGAGTTTGAACCTTCGCTAACCCTGGGGTTCACGGCGGTACAGTGGGTCAGGCGAGTAGAGAGCATTGCATCAGCCTACGGATGGGACGAGTCGATGTTGTTAGCCCAATCCGTTAGTAAGTTACGCGGAGCGGCGAAACTATGGCTGAATAGCGTAGCCGAGGAAGTACACTCTTGGGAGGCGTTCAAAAAAGGACTATTATATTGTTTCCCATCAGTGGAGGACCAAGCCGACGTGCACTTGAGTCTTACAAAGAGAAGAATGCAGCGTGGCGAGACGCATGAGTCATATGTTTACGCGATGAAGACTATCGCTAGGCGTGGTGAAGTAAATGAAGCCTCCCTTATCAAGTACATTCTAAATGGCATGTGGGATAAGGAACTAGTGAAGCTGCTGACTATGTGTGACTTTGAAGATGTAGAAGGACTATTACGCAAGATAAGACGATACGAGAGTGTCACTGATAGGGCCAAATTGGGAGATAGGGCAAACTTTCACAATCGACCTCCTGTGACCATTGACAAGAGGGCTGAGGTCAAGGAAGTGAGGGGCGAAAGGACGCCTACCCAGGGCGTTTGTTTCAATTGTGGAAAAGAGGGGCACCTCGCTAGGGAGTGCCGAGAAGCTGCCCGTGAGAGAATTTGTTACCGGTGCAAGCAGACGGGACATATGCAGAAAGATTGTTTGCAGGCAACACCGAGAACGACCCAGAATGAGAAAAAGTGGAACGTTAGGAAAATCACTAGACCCAATTGCATCATAAAAGACGAGTACCACAAGTGGATAGAGATAAACGACGACAGGGTGGTTGGCTTCGTTGATTTAGGAAGCGATGTTGTCACCCTGAGAAGAGACGTTGCACAAGAACTAGGAGTCGAATATGAGGCGAGCCAAAAGCGTTTAGTTGGGTTTGGATCAGGGGGTTGTGAAGCTATTGGCACGAAACGAATGATCTTGAAAGTAGACGATGTGAATGTGGAAGTAGAGGTTTTAATTGTCCCAGAAAATTCTCAGGAGGATGCTATCATTGTAGGGCGGAGTGCCTTAGACCAACCAGGAATTCGGGTCGAAAAGGAGTTTGGGAGACTCACCATTTCCAGAGAAAACGCCGACCTTAGTGAAAGAAAGAATTCTCAAGTGCGGAAGGTGGAAGAGGAGTCACGGATCCAGAAAGACGAGATACACATGAACGAGAACCTGACGACGCAAGACGAAGGGGCACTATGCGACCTCGTAAATAAATTCAGGGGATGTTTTGCTAAAAATTTAAGCGAGTTAGGCAAGGCGAACTTCACCAGCATCAGCATTGACTTGAATGACGACAAACCCGTGACGTCACGCCCGTATCGTCTGCCTTACGCAAAAAGAGAGAGCATGCAAAAAGCGGTAGAACCTGAGATGGTGGACTCAAAAATATTCACCACCAGAATTCAGCAGGAGGATTGGCTGTTGACCATGCAGCTGCAAGATCCGAGTCTCCAGAAAATACATGCGACATTGAAAAAGCCAGCACAGACAAACGAGGATAAGCAAGTGCACACTGATTATGTAGTAAGAGACCATCGAATATGTCGAAGAGTGGAGGGGGGAAGTCGTTGGGTGGTCCCAAGAGATGCGATTTGGAGAATCATAAAGGGGAGCCATGATGACATGGGACATTACGGAGAAGAAAAGACTCTGGAACACCTGAGAAGATATTTCTGGTTCCCGAGGATGAGACAAAGGATAAAGAGATATATCGCAGCCTGTATCGAATGCGCGTACCACAAGAGACCAGGAGGGAAAAGGGAAGGAATACTGTACCCAACTAAGCGCGAGGGTACGCCTTTTCATACCGTTAATATAGATCACCTAGGACCGTTCCCTCGTAGCAAAAGAGGCAGTGAATACGTCCTCGCGTACCAAGACAATTTTACGAAGTTCATAGTACTACGAGCTGTGAAAAACACGAGGTCAAAACCAGTCTGTGAGGCCTTGAGTGAGATAGTTAGCTTGTTTGGTTGTCCGGACCGTATCATCTCGGATAGAGGAACGGCATATACGTCGAGAGAATTTGAGGAATTTTGCGAGGGGCATCAGATAAAACACATCAAGAACGCCACTGCAACGCCTAGGGCAAATGGACAAGTAGAGAGATCAAACGCCATAATTACTCGAGCTATCACTACGATGAATTCAACGGAGGATGGAAGTGATTGGGATGGGCGCTTGAAAGACATTCAATTTGCCATGAACTCGATGAAGAACAAGACGGTGGGAGCCAGTCCACATGAACTGTTGTTCGCGTACCGCCCGCGGAATGCGTTAAGGAACCGAGTTGTAGTGACATTGCAGGAAGATGAACCTGAAGTGAGCAAAGAAGTGATAGAGGAGGTTAGGAAGGAAGCTTTAGGCAGGATGGTAACATGTCAGGAGAGGCAGAAGAAAAGGTTTGACGAAGATCACAAGGAGCCAAGAAAATACGTGCGGGGAGAGTTAGTGTTAGTCGAGCGAGAAGCCCAGGCGACGGGAACGTCTCGAAAGCTAGCACCCAAATTTAAGGGACCATACAGGGTGGAGAAGGTATTCCCCAGGGATAGATATTTGCTGACAGACATCCCAGGAGCAGCCAGAACCCAGAGGAGGTTTCATTCGGTCTTTTGTGCAGATCGAATGAAACCATGGTGCCAACCCCCACCAGACTACGACCCCGATGCTGTAGAAGAAGATGACAACACACCCCCATGCAGCCCCGGAGACCAGGGAGCCCACGAGCAGATTCAAGAGGACCCCGATGCTGTAGAAGAAGATGACAACCCACCCCCATGCAGCCCCGGAGACCAGGGAGCCCACGAGCAGATCCAAGAGGACCCCGATGCTGTAGAAGAAGATGACAACCCACCCCCATGCAGCCCCGGAGACCAGGGAGCCCACGAGCAGATCCAAGAGGACCCCGATGCTGTAGAAGAAGATGACAACCCACCCCCATGCAGCCTCGGAGACCAGGGAGCCAACGAGCCGATTCAAGAGGAATCCGATGCTGTAGAAGAAGAGGTCAGCCAACCGCAAGAGCGGGCCGAGGACGGCCCTGAAATCAGGAAAGGCCGACTGTCATCAACTGGCTGTTCGAAATGGTCCGGCAGGTGCTGCCCCTCTGGGGGACGCCGAGGAACTCGGACGGTCGAGCCAGTAAGGAGGGTGACGCGCAGTCAGTCGCGCGGAATGTGTGTAGAGAGACGGACGCTCAGTGAGTCGCGCGGAATGTGTGTAGAGAGACGGACGCTCAGTGAGTCGCGCGGAATGTGTGTAGAGAGACGGTGCGAGTTTTGTTAAGGGAGTACCACTCGAGTGCTGTAATAATCCTTGCTACCTCTGTTAATAAGCCACTACCTCACAAAATTATATACAAATAAAAAAATTAATCGTTTTTTGCTCTCCTAAAAAGTTGCTATTTTTGAGATACGTGTTGTTAGAACTTATCAATCGATATGCCACATTAAACATTTAAAATTTAAAAAGACGCCGAACACTAAAAACAAAAAGTATGGTGGAATGAGTGGGTCGTTAAATAGGCTTTCGCTGGGAAGCAAACGCTGGGACTTCGGAGTGAATGTTAACAAGAGTTATTTTCAACTTCTGCGCATGCGACCAAGATTACAATTGCAAAATCCCAGATCACGTGATCCCAGCGGTGGATCTCATTGGCTGAACGGGACGTCAGCGGTTGTTTTGATGGGAAGAAGAAATCTAACAGAGAAATATAACAGAGCGAAAATCATCAAGAAGAAATATAACAGAGCGCTCATTATAGCAGTGATTCTGCACCAGTTAAAGCAGCTGCTATTACTACTACTACATTCTGAATTTCTGCTTCTGTTCACACGACCTCGGTCCATACCGCAACTACCCTTAACCATCGTCTGAATGCGCGTCGGTTACTGTGATATCAGTACACATTTCATAGCGCTGCCACCAAACGGTGATCAGCGTTGCAGGCGAGCACGAAACCCGAAAAAGGTACGTAGAGAAGAACGAAATTATCACTTCGAGACATTGATAGCAAAATGCATAGGGAAAGAAGCTTCAGCGTAGTTGCGGTGATTTTCGAAATAGGTCAATGAAGTTATTTGCAGAATCATGCCATTTTTATGGCCACTGGTACTATGTATATATTCAGACAAGCTTCAAAACTTCGGCACAGGAGGGCAGCACTGAGTTATCACAGATGAGCGAAAGTACGTTAATAGTTAGCGAGGTACAGAACGAGGTATATGAACGGGGCATAACCAACTACCGAGGCAAATTTGAAGCGTCTACTCCCGTCCTACCATGGGAAACAGAATAGGTTAGAAAAATAAAAACCTAAACAAATATTTTGCTAAAACTGTGATACCTCCACTGTTCCCGTGAGCATTAAATTCAACGAATATGAAACTTATTATAGTATATTTAACGCTTCGTTAACTACATCTGTCGATGCTTCCCAGTCAGACTCATCAAAGGTGAAACTTTTACTATGGATAATTCGTTGTTATCCCCATTCTCAGAAAACGACGACCGCACTTACGCATGTTTTCTCCAATGTTCTAGTGATGGGCAAAGTCGATCATTTTGGTGATTCAATCATTTTGATTCGAGTCACATAAATGATACAATCAATTGATTCAATCATTATGATCGAAAAGACTCAAATGAATCAAGATCGAAAATACTCAAAGGAATCATGATCGAAAAGACTCAAAAGGAATCAAGATCGAAAAGACTCAATCAATGGATGTAATAAATCACTTTGAATAATCGAATAAATACTGCCTCATTTGCGAAGAGCATTGGTAACGCTGATTGCTATCCATATTATCATTTCATATACTATTTTGATTGTGAATTCCTAGATGAGTAAATTAGATTGCAAAAATGAAGGAAGTAGTGTCATGAAAATATTTGAGAAGGCAAAACTGTCAACAATTTCTTAACACTAATAGAATAATTTCTAACTATATATCTCAAAATATAACACAAAATACACCACACACTATGCATGAATCTGATCTGTAGGATAATTTTATGAACGGCACAATAAAATGTTAACAGCTTTAACTTCTACTTCTTAACGTTCTCCTACAAGAGTCATCTTAATATTTTCCTTTTACGTGTATTGGTGTTATTAATACTGATAACTGCTGGAAAACATATAAGGAAAAGATTACACAAGTATTCAGTTCTTTATAACATAGTATTTAATTTTCTCACTACTATTTCTGCCCTGTCGAAAAGAGATCAAGCATCGATCGTTCCAAATTTTGAAATAAACCGGAAACCGGGATGATTGATATGAAACCGGAAGTCGAAGTGATTGATGATTGATGATCGACTTGTTTAACGAAATGAATCATGAGTCATTTGATTCACCTTGTGATTCAATCTTTTTGATCGAATCGTTCATGATCGACCCATCACTACTATGTTCTCTCTTTGACCAACCTAAGAGTAGACGCATAACATGGTCAAAGTCAAAGGACATGGCTATTAAAGGAGGCCCATAAACATGGCGGTTAAGCGTTATATCCGTTACCGTTTCGCGCGCATTTTACTCGGCGGAGCCACTGGGCAGCTGTATTTCGTTCAGTGTTACTTTCGCCATTAACTGTTGTGAAGTGGTGTTTTTTTAGTTAACAATCGTCTCAAATGCGTTTAATGTGTATTTTATATGGTTTATTGGCTCGGTCACAATTTACTGCCGTGCATTTCCTGGTGAAAAAGTGGATATAGAGTGTTTGGAATTGGGTTACCGGGGTCAATGTTCTATTGTTAGTAGTATGATATTAGAATTAATGTATTATTGTTACTATAGGTGTCTTTTCTGTATCTTCCTTAGCTATTATACTGGTACATTTGTTATTCATGTGTGAAAATCTAATGCTGCCACCAGGCAATTGCCTACTAGCAGCAATATGTAATAATAATATTAATATGCGAGAAATGGTGATGATATAGATGACTCATATCGCCGCGAGTGGCGATTTTGAAATCTGGCTTTAATGCACGTGGAGCGACAGGAAATCTAGCGGCGGACTTGAGAATTCGCTAATATAATATTCATAGTCAAAATATTGGTTCCAGCGCCACAGCTTTCTGAGAGGAGTTAGACCTGAAATAATGGCGCCTCAAGACTCGTGAGTCGCGAAGCACATACGCGGTCCGAAACAGCAAGCGCAAAACCATTTAATTACACGAATGGACAACTCAGATGAATGAAAATATTAAAGGCGTGACGACCACGATCTGATTTGAATGTTGGATCCCAGAGCATGTACATAATACAGTTCATCAGGGATGCCGACTAACAAAAAATATTGGGGGGCCCAAACCGGGGATCTTGCCCCGGGAAATATTATAAGTAGTGAGTTTTAAGTTTTTTAAGCATTTTAGAAGAGTCCTATGATCAACATTAGAACCCTGATAACTCGAATCTCGATATCTGGACACTCCGGGGAAAATCGAAAAGCCTGACGCATTTTTTCCTATGGCCAATAACGAATATTTGAGGGGGCTCGGGCCCCCTCGGGCCCCAAGGAGTCAGCGCCACTGCCCTTCATGCATTAAGGAGTACATCAGGTAGTACGCTACACTACAAGTCAACTCCTAACCTATTTAAGTCCTACTGCTGCCGTTATAGTCTCTTGTCTCGTGGAAAAAACTACAATCTGAATTTATCTATTCTACAGTCTCTCTTATTTTATTTTTATGATCTGATCCACCGTAGTATGTTGGCATTCGTAAGATATGGCTAACTTCGTCGGAAATTAAACTTCTCTTGAATTTACAGAGATTCCCATCCGAGTTGCTCTAAGAGATCACTGACACTGAGAAGACTATCGTAATGACTTTTCACGTACCTGGGAGTTCTCCTCTGCACGCGTTCTAACGATGTTTCTAAGCTCTTTCATGGGGATCGCAAACACTGGCGGCGTATTCCAAATGGGGTCTAACGAGAAAGAATTAGCTGATTTCTCTCACTTTGTCGTCGCACTTTCCTGGTATTCTTCTAACAAAAACCAATCAGTGGCGCCGACTCCATGGGGCCTGAGGGGTCTCGAGCCCCCTCCAAAACTCGTAATGGGCGTGAGGAAAAAATGTTTCAGGCTTGTCAATTTTCCAGTGTCCAGATATCGATATTCGAGTTATCAGGGTTCTAATGTTGATCATATGACTCTTCTAAAATGCTTAAAAAACTTATAACTCACTACTTATAAAAATTTCTCGGTGCTAGATCCCCGGTTTGGGCCCCCCAATATTTTTTGTAAGTCGGCATCCCTGAACCCAATTTACGATCAGCTAGACCTGACATAAGAGAATAACCTGGAATTAGAAGGCAGACGCAGCAGCCGAAGACGCACTCAGGCCTCCGGGCGATGCACTAGTGCCAGCGGAAGATCTGGGAAGCGTTATCAGAAAAACAAATCGGCAAAACTGGAAGATTCCATAGCTGAATACATGAGACAACAAACTTCTCGAAATCGAACCTGTAACCTCTGTGAGGCAGACTTACGCGAGGACTGTCCGCCGAGAGGAAATCGTTGGAGCACGGCTGAGGATAAGTCACTGCGTACAAGCGCATTCGAACGCCCCAATGTGTTGACTGCAAGGAGGTTGTAAATATCTGGGGGTGCTGTTTCCGAGTTTTTGGCGCTGTTTAAGTTCCGCCATCTTAGTTTGAGAAATTTTGGACTCAGTCACCGACTGATATTTTGTGGTGGCTAGGTTTAGTTCTGAAAATGAACTACATTAAGTGAAAAATGCTACCATAGTTATTAGTATTTCGTCGGTGATTGTCATCGGATTTTTCACATTATTCGCGATACTTCTATTAATGTATGAACTCTGTGTCTGTTAGCCGCTTTACTGGTGGGAATATCCTTCAATATATACTTTATTACCGTAATTGTTATATTTCCATCGGCTATAATGAATTTAAATGCCCATATAAGTGCAGGTAAATGACTGGTTTACTATTGTAAAATTTTATCTTTAGCAAAGCTGGTTGTAAAACGTAGCCACGGTGATTGATAATAGTTTTTCCCCGGGAAAAGATGTTTGAGTCATAACTTCGCGAAGCCTACCAATGAAGTAAGAAATAAATATTTACATTGTGCGTTCCATTTTTATTTTAATGAATTAACGAGTTATGACCAAAAATTTCACCTATTTAGCACTGACCCACATGGGATTTTCAATGTTTTCGCCAAAGTGGGCGTGATGATGTCTCCATGCTTCTGGGTTTCACCGCGTGGATTTCCTTTTGCGACGACAGTTTCTCCGGTATTCCAACCGGCGTCTTCAGTTCGATGTCGGGATTCAATTTTTTGGTGACAAATAAGTATGATTTGGACACATGTTGGCATTGTGTCCGTATCCCGGCAACGTTCAAGGAAGGCCAAGGAGACATCATCTAGACAACGCCGCGGAAAACTACGCATCAACTTCACGCGCCTCAATGGAGAAGAAGTCAACCGCAAGACAAGAAGGTTGGAAAAGCTGAGGAAGAAAAAAGAGAGACTCCTTTGCTCCTTGGCCTTCCTTCAACGTTGCCGGGATACGGACACAATGGCAACATTTGTCCAAACTGATCACTTTTGAATGAGGGAACCCCAAATTCCCTCTCAAAAGTCACAATGGCATATTTTTCACTCTTTTTTCCCACATCTGCTGGCATGGTTACCATTAAATTTGGGGAAAACATCCCTTGAGAGAACTGAGAGAACCAATTTCCTCTCCCTACGCCTCTTATAGGTCAACAGGCTGTAAGATGTGGATCCTATTATGCGGATTTGTCGTTAACTAAGCCTTAGGGAGCCGCACTGCCTAGTTGTTTTATGGCATATGGCCACACATTCGAACGTCAACGAAACCATCTCTTGAAAGAAATTTATTTCTTCCTGGCTTCCTCGACTAGCAACCATTAATGCCAAATTCTCATCTCCAATAAGAGGATTCTTGGAATTTATCAATTTTGACAGATTAGCTACAATAGCCTGAGGAATTATTTCAGTACGGCAGCCAGCATTGCTATTCCTTCTTCCAACATGCACATTAACAGTTGAATCAGGGACACCTGACGGTAAGAGCAAATGCATAAAATGAGCCTCAGCATTAAGTGGTAGGATTGAAAATAAGCAAGGAAGAAATATTAATTAGTAATTACTTTTAATTAGTAATAAATAAGGACATTCAAATAATTAAAACATATTTTAAGTAAAATGTAATACTTGTTATTGGTAGATGGAGTGATATGCACTTCACACTATGATAAGATAAGAGATAATAAGAGGACCTTCCACTGGAGCAAATTCTCAGAAATGAATTCTTAATCTTCAATATAAGACACGGTCTCAGGCGTTATTTTGTGGAATTGTTTCATTATTGAATAAAATAAAATAACTTTGTTTTATTCCACACTTTATTTAAATTAATCTTACTCTTCAACACCATCTGAAATATCTTCTCCTTAAATGGAGGAGGCAGTGGTCGTGGAATCTGCCAACAGTATGGCTGTCTGGGCAGCTTAATAATAAATCGTTACTTAAACATAGGATATATTTAAGGGGATTCATCAATGGCCTCTATTCGGAATGTCGGTTTTGAGCTACAACTTATCATTAGGACGAACATTTTGACTGGGATTTTTTGCTATGTTATTTTCTTATGTTATTTTAATTGGACACTGTTTGAAATGCCATCCCACACAGTACGTATATTAATTTCTCTCACTAATTACACTGTAACAATTAAATTTATTTTATCTTCCAAGTCTCATGATCGTGAATATTAACGTTGTAAGAGAAGTTAACGAAATTATCTTTCAAACGTTAAATAAGCGAATTCGAAGATGAGCATTGCGTGTCACGAAAAGACGTTAGCGTTATAAACACACTGGAAAATATTGATTCTTTGTTAAATCATTCAGCACGGAAAGTCCTTTAATAATTACGTAAATAAAAAATGGGGTCGTCTGTTATACATATAAATAAGTTATATGATTTTCCCCTTAACATCAACTAAATTCCCTTCCAAATCATTTCTGTCACTGGACTGGTAACGTATAGCACGTAAGCACACAGAATTGATGAACAAGTCGAGAACACAAACAATATAAAAAATCCATGAGAAGAATGATAGTTTATCATTAAAAGACGAATGACACCAATTTCGCAGGGAACTGATATGAACTTTTCGTGATGAAATTAGAACGAAATAAAAATGAAGGCAGGTACATTATTCAAAGTACCTCATACGAAACATATGAGGCGATATTGAACGATTTCGATTATTCCAAGAATATAACTGAAACATTAAAGTAAGATAGAAAAGTAAGTACCACAGAATACTTACTTCTTCAATTTTAGCATCAGCCCAACCACATGCTTGCACTTTCCGGAGCCAGCTTTGCAAGACCAACGCTCGGAAGAGAAAAAGGAAGAACCAATTTTCTTCCAAAACGCGTGCACCTCGTGCGGCTTGCCATTAATGTCGATTGTTTGAATGCACAAGCCCATTACGTGAACAGCATCGTCCAGCCCTTCAACCACTCCAACTTCCAAAATATGGTTGCAGCGTTCCACTCCGTAGCTCTTAAGCCCTTCTGAAGACTCCAATAAATGCCAAAATATCGGATATGGAGAAAATTACCTCATCCATCACTGAGAAATTTAAAAAAAAATGACTTTAAAAAATTCCTGAAAATACACACCCGTTCCGTTCACCGCTGAAGCACTAGTAAACAAACCGGCCGATCATCGTAACAGAAGCAGCCGAAATGTAGTGGAATTACATCCTGTAATAATAATTGAATAAATTTTAATAATAATATAATAAATTTTGATAATGACCTAACGGTTGAAACGCGTCGTACTCTAAATAAACCTGTGGAAAAGTGTGCCATTTCTATTTTCTTTTAATACTTACTGCCGATCATCTCTGTCCCGTTTCTCAATTTGGCCACCAGATATCAGCTACTTTGATTCCTCTGGCCAATAAAGAACACGGTCTAAAAATAAATCAAGTCCACGAGCGGTATCGGTGCAATTCAAACATGGCAACATGTCGATCAAAGAAATTCAACGCCCGGGCCGGCCTTCCAGGTCCAGAACTGATGGAAATGTGGAATAAATAACTCAACCTTGTGTACGAGGATAAGAGACGTACTAATGACGGACTCGCTGAACAATCTGGTCATTCGTGGAGCTCATTCCAGCGAATTTCAGCTGAAGAATAGCAAATGAGACGAATCGCGGCGAAATTCACCCCCGCTTGTTGCCTCCTGATCAAAAGCGGCACGTGTTGCTGATTACTGTGACTTTAGTTTTTGGTAAAAAAAAAATGGCATGATACTGCTTCCTCACCCACCCTACTCACCAGATCTCGCACCTTTTGAGCTCCTTTTGTTCAACCGGATGAAAATGGTGATGAAAGAGAATTTTTCGGTCATATTACGGAGGCGAAAATAAAATCGGAGGGGGCGCGGCAAAGCATCGGAAACGACGAGTACCAAAGGTGTTTCGCGTAGTGAAAATAAAACATTCTAATCAATGTATCAGTGTAAATGGAGAGTGCTTCGAAGGTGACTAACGTTTGTAAGACAAAAAATTAAATTTTGTATTTTCTTATATTGCGTCCGGTTATTTTTGGGTCCCCCTCTCGTATGCTTGTAATTATTTTAATTCTTTTGCATTTCTTAAGACCAGACTTGTTTTTCATCAGCACCATTTTTTTCTTTTCCGAAAATAAGTCAGAGGTGCAAAATGGCCCAAGTTGTCGACGCACCCCATAACCGAACTATAGCTACTACCTGTTTCAATCTGGTTCCACCAAGACAAGTGTATCTATGGATGAATAGGATCGAAGTGCGGTTAATTTCGATTGGAGATTTCATTTACGTTAAATTTCAAACTCACAAAGGAAGAGCAGTATCAGGATTTTGATCAAATGCATTCGCAATCATTTCACAGGCAAGCTTTTCCATATCAATACCGAATTCGGGAGTTTCTTCGTAGACCTCAACTTTTAATTACTACGCAAGCACCTTGCGAGATCTTGGTAATACTAACTCTGTCTTAGTGATGGTATTTTTTCGACACCTACGCATGGAAAGACCATAGAAAGAAAGTAACTAGATGGCAACTGGATGCTATACCGTAGCATGGATGCATGATAGAAATGACGAAAAGAAGACATCTATGAGCATAATCCCAAAAACATAAAAGCTGAAAAACTAAATGGTTTTTCAATTACGATTAACTTCTGTAAGTTATCGAGACAGTAAAACAATAGGAGCAACCTATGATTTACATTCTCTTAAAGGAGCAGGCACATAGATTTCAATTTAAATATTAAGTGCCCTACTGGCAACCCCTTACTTGCTATCAGACGTTTATAAAGTAACTTATTAGAGACAGTTTTTGGCCATTTCATCAACAAATAATCCCAAAACTGTCGCATATTTTGTACCAATTACCATATCATGTTTTCAATGCTGAATCTCTTTTTAACGGTACTGATGAGCTTGAAAAAGTAAATTGCCGTTGGTAATCCCAAAATATAGCAAATTTGTAAAATTTATAGCAATAGTTGTTGCAGGTGAGAATATGTTAGAGAGCATTATTATGATCCCCTTAAAAATATGAAAATTCCCACCAACCAAAAAAAAAGTCCTTTCGTGATTAACTGCTATCATGAAAATCCTCCACTCCTCATGAAACTTAGCAATTCCGATTGCAAATGACAATTCATTCCCTTACAATTACCATTAAGAATTAATCAGGGTTACCAAACCCCAAAACCATTGATATTATAAACTAGAAGGGCATTCGGAGTTGCTCAGGAAATAGAGTGACTAGAGTCTGTTCACTTTATGTATGCGGGTGAGCTTTCGTGAGAGTCCGGATACTCTCGGATGGCTTCGCTGAGAGGGGAGGGGTAGTACCGAGAAGGAGGAGGAGCGAACATAACGTTGCCAAATGTACATAGCCACCCTACTTTGTCACTGAAAACGTGTGAATCAGATGCAGATGCGCGTATGCTTGCAGAGACGGCAGCTCCATTTTCGGTCGTGAGTCGCTTAGCAACTGCTGCAGCACTTTCATCTTCCTTCACTTCTATATCCATCATTAACAGTTCCCATCTCAGCTGACAGATGCAGGCTTCTTCTTCCATGAGGCAACGAATTTTCTCCTACTTCATCTCAGACTTACTCTCTCTCCCGAACACTTCTTTTCGTTGTTCTCTACTGCTTAGAGGTAGAGGGAGGTATCTCATCTCAGCTGAAAAAGAATAGGAAATTTTACATCCAAATTATGTTTTTTTACTCAAATGGGATCACTTCAAGTGACATGGAGGTCACTAACTCTCGGTACTGGAATGTTCATTAATTAGATCCAGGATGTTAAAAATTCAAGAGAAAGACAATAATACTCAAATTTCAATTGCCTAGAGGAACACATTTCAACTCATGTAGATTATCATAATTTAATAGATGTCGAAGCGCCTTCGTCCATATCTGGCATTGTTTAAAATATAAAATCAGCAATTGATCCTAAATTTGGTGACCATCGAACAAAAACTGACGAAATGATAATAACCTTCTATTACCGATATTGTAGTAAGTGCTGAAATAGCGATTGAGCTATTATAATGAAAATTAATATACTAAGAAGTCTCAATGCAGGAAATGCGATAAATAAAGAGAAGACACCCATATTTGTGCTCACTCTTTTTCGAATCCATTATAAAAACACAGATAAAACGTACTATAGTCTGTCCAAACAGGGAAGGTGGGTAAGAGATTAAGGCACCGCACGAGTTATGTAACACTCAGTGGATACAAAAAATTTTATTTTGATATTTTTAAGTATCACACTAAGTACATAAATAATGGACATAACTACGTCTTGTTTAGACTCTTTTTTTCATTAAGTCACACGCAGAAAAAAACTGTGCCAAAAAATTACAAATTATGCTTACTTTATGTGATAATTTCTCAGAGTGGAGAGCGATTCATGACTCATTACATCGCAAGCGGTCGACCAGACCCCGGCTAGTGCTTGGCGGATGGCAGGTTATGCGGCTATTGTTGGGCTCTCTCTTAACCGCCTTCCCTGTTTAGACAGACTATAAAGCGGTCAAGATTCGGTTACCTACCTTACACCGAAGGCAACTCGTCACAATCTACTGCGTCGGATATAATGTCTTCGATGTTCCGGAAAATTCTTTCCAATTCCGGACTCGAGTCTATCCTCTGCGGGACATAAGGGCCTCCCACAGCTGCCATCCTCTGCTGGTAGATGGCAGCCTAATCCCTCTTCCGTTTAGCCATCATATTTATCCCTTAAGCTGTTGCCAGTCTGCTGATAAAGTAAACACATTATTCAATTTATATAACACAATGCTTCTAATTCTCACTGACTTCGAAGATAAAAACACATGAAAAGAACACATCGATGGCTAAGTTCTAACAACACGTATCTCAAAAATAGCAACTTTTCAGTAGAGCAAAAAAAAGATTATTTTTTTTTACTCGTACGCTGAAATTAAAAACCAAAAGTTCATAAAGCTGAAAAAGAAGCATTCATTTGCAAACAAAGAGTTGTTTTTTGCTGGTTTTTAATTTTTTTAATGCCATTACACTTTGTTTAAGATACCTACCTCTCTCTCAAACCGGCCGAATTTGGATACGTCTTGTTTTAACTTAGCCATCGACATACGAAAACACTGCAAAAGTTGTAGGGGTGAAGTGCAATCGAATTCAAAAGTATTGCAAAGAATTTCTGTTGGTAAATCTACTTTTTCTTTCCATTACAATCGCAGCATCATTCTTAATAACATATTCTCACTCAGTATGAAATGATATCTGGTAATTTTTTCATGGAAATTCCACATTCCATCTCATGACACGCGGCAAAATCTAAACTTTCGATACAAAATTTATCGATTATTTCTAAAAGTCAGGACGGAAGCCGATAAATCAGAAGAAATATGGATGGAATTTTCCGTCTCTACTTTTTCGCGATAAATTAGGGTTCCGAGACGAAATCCTTCCGAATGAGAAACGTTCTTTTGTTTCATGGGCGACGCAACGTGAATTCCAAATCGAATGAACCCGCGAGGTCGAGACTGAAATCCATTCATAAATATCTCCTCGATTTATCCCCGTATGCCTATTGAGATAAAATAACTAGCTGTAACACCTTGAATGTCACTGTTGGAGGTTATTGATGAGGTACATGATTTTTTCCTTAATCTTATAACTAAAGATTCACTGATTTAAATTATTTACACCGCTCGAACGTAACGGAAAAGATCATGATGTGAAAAATAGTTTTTACCTCTAAGCTACCTCATATTCCATTGTTATCGTAACGACAGACCAGCCCCACCAAGCTACGAGCGCTTTCGTTGTTTATAGTTTCACTTTTTTGAATATGGACGTCAGATGGCAGTAGGTACCAATTCGAGGCTACTGTGATTGTTTTATTGCATGGAATTCATTCATAGTTGATACATATTGCAACATAGCTATTCACAGCGGCGAATATTGAAAACAAATTCCCAGAAATACTTTCCTAATTTTATACATAGCGAAAAACATAAAATGTTTTGTTTTTACCGACAAATATATCCAAATACGAATACAAAATTCAATCAAATTTATTTCACATGCATCGCCTACTCGTATAATGAATGCGCCTATGCAAGTAATACTGACATATGTAAATTACTTCTGCCATAAGTAATGCTTTCCTGGATTTGAGGAAAACTCTCCCCCAGCTCAGCACAAATCGGAAAGCATTCCCGCTTGTAATGAGCGGGACTGTGATTTTCCAATCACTTCGTTACCTATGACTGCTACTCATTAGTAACGGTGATTCTTTACTGTGATTGCGATTCCTGTGGAGAATCACTCTTAAGAGTCATCGGTGATTTGTGGCGCTGCTATTCCTGGTACTTTGCCCAATTAAAATGAATGAGCCCTCCGCAAAAGGAACGATTAAACTCATCGAAAAATGGAAAATTAAGCAAAATATATTTTTTTGAGGGAATAGTTCTGATTCTGAGTTTATATTACGATAATTAAGCGGTGTTAGGATACGGTAAAGGAATTGATATAAAATATTAAAGGGCAATCATTAAAATCCCGTCGGAATTTTTTAACATATATGTCATATTCAAACCATCATGATTCAAACCGTTAGCTCTATAATTCGTAAAGAATTTGTTATTCGTCATAAGAGATGAATAAGACATCCTTTATACTTAACACTGTTGGTAGCAGTGGCAGAAGCCGAAGTTATCTTCACCGTATTCACGGTTGCAGTGATTTCGAGGATTCAGTGATTTAGTCACCGGCAGTGACCAGCTACTTCTCTTCAATCACAGGTAGCGATATATCGCTAATCAGTTGGTATCGCTACCAATATTCAGTGAACCAATCACAGTTATTTCAGGGAATTAAATCACCGACAGTGATTGCTACTTTTCAGTAGCGGTGATTCAATCACAGTTATCGATATATCGATCATCACTAATGCCTCATTCACATTAGGATTGTTCCAGCGATTGTCGGAACTATCGTGCATTCACACAACGATGGTTAAAACCTGTGCTGCCCTCTAGTGCTGACATCTAAAGTGAACGGGAAATTGACGGTTAGCAAAGCTGTTGAGGTATGCAGGGACAAAATATTACTGTATTCAACGTTTATTTACCGAATCATTTTTCTTCCGCCCATATTCTTCCTTCCTAGGACAAATCTATGAAAAAAATAGAGCTTCACGAGCTTTTCATCTTTCTCTTGTCGCTTCCGTTTCCGGTCTCCCAGCGCCTAACCATCGTAAAGTGGCAGCGTTCGGAACTACGTGAACTCTTGTCAGGACATGCATTCACACTGCTAGTTCGGCCAACTATCGTTAGGACGACTGCTCGGATAATCGTAATGTGAACGAGGCATAATAGGGTGGTTTCCTATTATTTTTTTATTGCCTAAATCGAAAGATTATTACTCCTGGAGTGCGCATTTCACGCTTTTAGATTTTCGATTGACGATATCTATTTTTCGCGATTAAACGAAAAGTGAAAACTTTCAAGCGCGCGAAAACGCGATGGCTAAGTAGGAATGATGGGAAAAGTCCGTGTGACGTCGTTCTGGTTCCCGCTGCCGTCCTGTGAGGTGACGTTGAGGCGAAGCTTGAGCGCTGATACGACGCAGGATGCTAGCAGTTAGCTGAGTACCCTGCTAGCTGGTAGCGCTTGGCTTAAATATGGATTATAACTACATTATCAAACGAAGTAAACTTTCCGACCTTAGACAATTTTAATAAGTGATTATTAAGAGATTTTTTCCTGAGCTCTGTGACTCATGCATGCATTGGTAATCTCAAACGATGTAAAACTCCTGTCCTCTCGTGTAGAAACTAGGTCCCTGTGACGTCACGTGGAGTGGCATCGCATGGGCGCCAATCTGGCCTTTTTCAAATGAGGTTAAAATTGACCAATGCCATTCATTTAAACTGGGATTTATAAAACCAAATAATTTGTATATTATGAAAACCCTAATGGTGGGTAACGAATCAATCAATATAGCAATCGATGCATTTCGTTTTCTTTGATGAAGGAAACTACCCTATTCTGGCCGCGCGTTGGAAAGGCAAAAGGAATCCTTAAACGGATTCTCAGCTCGTAAAATTGTTCCTTCGTTTAAATACTGTCGACCCGTACACCAACAATTCTTTCTGAATGCCTTTCTCGTCCTTCATATTGCATGTTGCAATTTCATACAGCATGTATAGATGTATGCAATTCCTTATCCTTCCTTCTCCCAAATTCCTACCGAGAGCATCTTTCTCAATGCAATCCGGCGCGATTTTTATGACGTGATGCAAATATTTGGTTGCTTTTCGCAATCTTTTTAAGGCGGACCTCTTGAAATTACTTCCATTCTTATCCATCGCCGCGAAAGTTAGACATAGATATTTGAAAGTTTGATTAGATATTAACGAAATAAGGACTAATTTTCAGTTTCCGATATAGGAAACGTACTCCAGTGGTAAACAGAAGGACTTATTGTCCCACGGAAAACTCCATCTTAAATAATTTCGTACATGAGCCACCGGACAGTCATTGGAAATCGGAAAAAGCCGGTCAAATTACAAAATGGCTTTTTTGAGATAAATACTTGAAACATCGCATGTAGACACAAAAATAATTAAAATTTATGGAAATGCACCTGATTTGACATTTTTCTCACCAGTTACTGAGATACTGAGGTTCAAACTTCACAAACAAACAAATTTCAATAAAAATGCCCGGCATCAATATTCTGTGAAATCTTCCAAATAAAGTAAATGGTGAATTTAAAGGTGGGTTCTTACGGAATAAAAACTATTCCAACTGTTATTGTGGTGCTTTTTATTTTTATTTCCGTAATCTTAAGAACTATCTTCGATAATTCTTACTATGCATTAACAAAATGGCGGACACCGTTTTCCGAAAAAAATTTACATTTAGTAGGAGTTTCAAATGAGTTTTAGGCAAAGTTACGCAACGTAACTTACATCAGGGCATTTTTCTAAGATTTCTCCACGTTTGTATGCAGTTATCTTTGAAATAAGCCTGCGACGCATTTATGTAAATTGATTTTTCGATCTGGTCACCGCGCGTCGGGAGCTGGATTAGCCGCGACGCGGTAATGTTATTGAAACTATATGGATTTTAACCATCGGTATTCACAGTTTTAAATGTAGATTAAGCGGCATCGGCTGAAGTCAAGTGATGTACTCAGGTTATCCGTTATTTACCAAAAAGAAACGCAAACACAAGTAAACAAATTAAAACACAATTATGAATTACACGTGAGTGCAATTTTACACTTCAATAAAATGAAAATGCCAAACATTATTTTTTTAAGTATTAATAGCAATCTATTTGACCAGTTTCAACTCCGTTTTCAACTTTTGCACACTGAACTGCTGTCGACTCACCTCGTCTAAATATTCAAATTCTAATAGTAAATCCTGAATAATAGGGAAATTGCATACTTTTTATAAACAGTATGCTGATATACTACAGTAAACACTTAGTACCGCAATATACTTTTTTCCGCTTAAAATTCAGTTTATACCCTAGAAAATGACTCCCAAAAGTCGCCCGAGTTTCGCGGGCTAAAAAATACCGCCCCCACTAATCTTTGGCTGTGACGTCATAGTTCAGTACGAGTCCAAGATCCAAGCCCAGTAACTGCAGGTTTGGAAGAGCCACATTGCGTTTAAAGGAGAACGTGGGTGAAATAAGGAAAAATTACAAGTGGTGCATTGTTCCTCTGTGCAATAACACCCCAGAAAAAATTTTCGTCTGCATTCCCACGGAGGAAATTAGAAGAAAAGCCTCGATGCAAGCCGTCTGTCGGGATGAGCGTTACGGAAAAATAAGAGTATAATAAACGGAATGATAAACCCGTGTGCTATGTGAGCGAAGATAACTTTAATATAAATAATATTTCCATATTTCATTGACTGAATAACTTGAAACTGAGATTTTTTGATAATTCGGCCGCCGTAGAATAAAAACTCAACTTCCGAACAAAAATCGAGATAGGTGTTTCTCGATGGTTACGATGGACTCAAATTATTAAGGCACTTGTTCAATTTCAGTTACGGAAGGACATAGAAAATTCCATGATGTTTAAAATCAAGGGAGGAAATATGAAAATATAGAGCAACGTTGATCCTCATGCATTCGAGTGCCAGCCAAGAAGACAGCGTTTTCTTCTACTGTCGGCGTCAAAATGATGTGCCGCTGTCCTTTGCAAATTTATATCCAGGCTTCACTACATGCTATAAAAATGAACTATACGTCATTTTAAAGGAAATTTTATCCTAAATTCTGATTTATTTTATTACAACAAAATTGAAAAATGTAGACACGGTCAGTGCAATAAATGACTCCGCGCACCGAAAAATTAGCCGTTTTGTCAACTTCATGAACTTTGCAACTCAACCTAAGGAAAACTACTACGTCTACAGCATTCATCTTCCACATTAATTTACACTCATCAGTGCGGATTAATAAAATGGCTTTTGGGTATTTTTAGAACTTATATTTTGTTATAAATTAATGAAAATATTTAAACATTATCTTGTCCCATAGTTTACCCCGAAAGATAAAGGAAGTTGTAGATGGAAAAAGAATGGAATCCAGAGGTGGTCACAAAAAATGAATCGCAGCATTCTTTGATTTTATTCTGCGCCGTTGCTTGCTTTTCAAAAAAAGTTGAGTCACAAGAGGAATGTTCCGCGGCCTTTGATTTGGAAATTATGGAGATAAGAATGGACATGTGTGGATCAGCAATTTCCATTTAGTTGGCTGTCAGGATAAACCAAGGATCCATTTAAAGGTTGTCAGGCCATCGTATAAAGATAGGACTGATGTGCACCACAGGGGAAATGGTGTGTTTGAGGGAAAGTCAAACCCAAAGTTGCCCAAAGAATATGCAGTTCTATGTTGCTCTTTCCCCAGTTAAAACCAAATAGATATTGGATTGAGATGATATTTTCACCACGGGTTCCAGTGATAGTGAGAGTGCAGGTGATCACGGTCATCGTCGAAAGTCATCCCTCTAGGATTTCCGATACGGAATTTTAAAGTGACAACCGATCGCAATGACGATGAGCTCGTTTAGAGAAGGTTTCAGATATATCGTGAGAAAAGCTCCCAAAATGTATTAAAGACTCTGTTTGGAAAACATAAGCATTTTAATGCTAATTTAGGAAGTATTTCATTTCAAAAGTAACTTATTAACACCTGAAGACGTTGTGTTTATTATATTGATCGAAGTGCGATTGACCGATTCTTTCTGCAGAATAGGAAGTGGCTCGGGGTTTTTAGTCACAAGATGGTAGATTGTGTTGGAAGTGCGTCTATATTATCGCTACTAAATTGAAAAATTAATAGTCTTGCTTCCTCAGAGCTTCCTGTCGCCCTCCAGGCAAGGTATTTTTAAGTTGAAAGTATCATCGACAGCTTCGAGGTGGAAATAAGTTCACCATAAGACTCTACCGGACTGCCAAAAGAATACACATTTCACATGAGTATACGCTTTCGCCAATATTATACGCGTCTCACTTTGTTATGAACTATAAAACATTACAGATGCACATCAGCTACCTTTCCATTTCTCGGCATCGACTTTCCGAGTCGACGAAGTCTACAGTTTCACTAAAATACCCTGTTATCATGATGGAATCAGTAACAGGAAGCTTGCTAGGATCAGCCTAAGAATAACCATATGCCTTCATCTTTACGCAATCTATCGCTTTCAATGGAGGAGAAATAGATCAAATAATAGCCCTGAAGTCACAATGAACAACTCCGATAAGTCTGCACTTCAATAAATGAATCATAACCACGCCGTCGCATGTATTCAAGTATGCAACCTATACTACGGCCGCCGTGCCGCCGTGCCTCGTACTGAACTATGACGTCAATTTTCTACCAGCCAATCATCGGGCGTTTTCGCTTCTCACTTGCATTTGAAAATTCTCGTGAACTTTGATGCATTAAATATCGCAAACCACGTCATAAAATAACAAAAAAACTTTCACCGAGGTATGCAAACATATATTTTTATATTATTTTGGGGCTATTGATTATATCTGAAATATATGCAAGTTCCCTATTACATTTATTTATTTATTTAAAAAAATAAAAATAAAAACTCAAGCGGGAAAAAATAAAACTCGGAGCTTTCGAAGCAGTAGCTACTTTCCCGATTTGAGCAGTAAATAGGGATCAGGAAAGGAGTGTTTTGTGCTCAGGTCGAGAATGAAGCTACTGCTACCGTGTGAGTTTTTCTTTTTATGTGCTAATGTTTTAGTGACAGTGACGCTTTTGAACCATTGCTATTATTCGCTACATGCATCATTTTTCCACATCATTGTGTACTTTTAAATAAAGATATGTAAGACGTATGTGAAAGCCGGGAAACTAAATATATTTGCATAATTTAGGCGAAGTCAGTGCAGTTGGTTCTGTTTTGCGATGTTGGTACCAGAGATTCCGGCGACCATCTTGCCAATTCCAGGCAGTTTTTATCAAATATCTGTCTAAATTCATCATTAAATTATAATTTCTAGTGCGTATTTAGATTCGTCACAAAATTTAGCTTCTAATGTGAGCCATCTCAACAATATATTGTAACATACGGCTTTGCAAGCTCTAAAAAACCGCATTTTTCCATAAGACCCCATGTTATCTTAATTTTACGTCAAATATATCAAAAACGGCACATGGGAATCTCTTTTTCTTTGAATTAATGAAATTGCGTCTTTCAAGAAATATGTCACCAAAGTTTTATCAAATTCTTGCTACTTTTACCGAGGCGCTCTACAATAGTCTAAAGGTTGTTGGAGCGGCATCGACTGAAGTCAAGTGATGTACTCGGTCTACGTATTATTTACCAAAAACAAACGCAAAAAAAATGTAAACAAAATGAAGCGCAATCTGGAATGAGATCTGAGTGCAATTTTCGGAAAACCTGTTTGTTGCAAGACGTTGTAGAGGCAGCAATCATTGGAGGCAAAGGCGATTTACGTTACTACCATACAGTCAAGCCGGCGAGAGTTGTCCGATGGCACTTTAAAAGGAGGGGCGGAGAGCCCTGCACCAACATGGTTTGCAACCAATCGCTGTCCCCCAAATGCACCTCACACCCTTGTCTAGTCATACGTTGTCACATGCATATGAAGCACTGAAACAAGCCTGAGCCACCAAAACAAACCCTTTCTGCGAATCGACAAAACCAAGAACCCTACTTGCGTGCTGCAAATTTCTTGTATATTCATTCATTTATCGATTTTCTTCCTTGATTATTTCGTACTCCTGAGGTTAATTGACGGATTTTCAACTTTTTCAGACAATCAAAACTGTTTCTTGTTGAGGGCACCGGTGTGAATATAATTTCATTTAGCTGTACTGTCACAGGCATCTGGGTCTATTCCATCCCATCAAATGCAGACCTGACTATTATCCTCACTCATCCTATCAGAAAAATTAGTAAAACTCATCATTGTTCACCGTAATTTGGTAAAACAAAATTCAGAAATAACATTGTTTCCCTATTGTAACGACTGCTAACTGCCTCGCCTGCGGATGGCGGTGCCACAGCGGACAAAGTTGGAACTCGAATTACTTGCGCATCCATTCATAACATATTCGAGATAGGAGATAACCGGCCTCATGTAGGGTTCTTAGCCAAAACATAGGATTCTTCCTTTGGATCCTTCACGCTCGTCGTCCCTTCTGGCTGCTTTCTTCACGGAACCCTTTTGTTTACATGTGAGGTGGTCATTCCCCTTTCTTACCTAGCAAACTTGCCCTCTACCCCTTCTAGCTGTCAACGGACAACTCTCGGCGGCCGGACTGTAAGCTCTGCTTCAAGACACCAGGGGCGCAGCTAGGAATTAAGGCTAGGGGGGGTTTAGGGTAACTAATACTTACGGGTGTGGGGGTATTGCATACCAAACAGGGTAAGCAGGAGTTGAGGGGGCCCTCCTCCAGAAAAATATTAAGAATAATGGTTCAAAATGGCGAGTTTACGGCTTTCTGAGGGATATTTGATAAATCCAAACACTATACTACAAGTAATACTGATCCAAATAAGTAAACTTAAAAATGGATTAAACTTTTAAAGTTACAAATTTCTCTGAGCTCTGGGGGGGGTTTATCCCCCAAACCCCCCCCCCCCCTCGCTGCGCCACTGCAAGACACCAATCCTCAAATACGGAGTCTGTAGTGAAGACAAAGGTGGATTTTCAACCGAGATTAGTGACTTTTTTTATTGATTTCAGCCTTGTTTGTCTCTCTCGTCTCTTTCCTCCACTCCACCGCCACTCAGTCACTCCACGAATACTTTCACGCACTTCCTCGAGCGCATTTATTTCGATCGAATAACTAATCGAGTGGACGAGATTCCCGGAATCGATCGCAGCAGAGGTTGGATTGGAAGAAAATGCTGTGTATTCAGGACTTCTAAAGAGAGTAACGCCACAGCAGTCTTCCTCGCCTTTCCTCAACCACTCCCTCGAGTAAAGATCCGCATTCTCTTTTTTCCTCGGAAAAGAATAGTAAAAGCCGTTTTACACAAATCGCGGACGGGATTGGCGATTCTGAGATTCACCTTGAAAGGGCTTGGCTTGGTAGTGTAAAGGCCATTTTACACGGTACACGGAATTGCGCAACCAGACATACGTGCGAAGGCGCAATCAAAATTGCTTCGTGTAAAGCGGTGAATTGCTAGAATACATGCAGGAATGCGTGGATGCGAGGCGGCAAAATAGCCCCTGTTCTAATTTCGTTCATGCATTCGCGCAATTCCACTCCATTTTTGAAATTAATGCAGCTCTAACCTTCGCAATGCCGTGCCCCGTGTAAAACGGCCTTAACAGGAAGCTTGCGATCGGGAGATCCGGGTTCGAATCCCAATCAAGCCAAGTGACAGTTTAATAGAAAATTTCATCCTCTGTGTATACTAGGGATGTGCGAGTACTCAAAAATTCGAGTCGAGACGAGTAGTTGGTATTCGACTCGAGTACTTCGAGTAGAATTACGAATTTCGAGTCGAATGGTTTAGGTTACAGAGTTTGTCAAGGTCAGTAAGTTCAGAAATCACCTTCTTTACTTTCTTTACTCAAATACCGAGAGAATGCGTAAAATTGTTAATATTTCCATTATTTTTTATTTTTAGGTTTTAGCGAACAATGCTGGTTATTTTCGGTGTTTGACGTCACAAGGGGTGTCATATTTTAGCCTTTCTTGAGTACTACATAATTCCGATGTCAATTTCCGTTTATTCCTTCGTTGAGTTTAGCTTTCTTCTTGAACTTAGGAAACAAGTGTTGATAAGGTTGATTAAACGAAGTGATATAAAATAAAAAAATTTTGTCTACAAAGGTAAGGCTAAGTTCTGTAGTTTGTTCGTTTCTTCCACTTAAATTCTATGAAGAATCAAGATCTATAAATATCGCTGATATGGTTTTTCCTAAAAATTCCCTAGGTTCCCAAATATTTCAGATGTGGCTAGAAAGTACTTCCCAAGTCACACAAGAGTGAAGCAAATGAATTTTCTGCAGGCGGTAATACTGTAACATGGAGACGTCAAAACCTCCTCCCTGGACATTTGGTTTAACACAGAACAATTGGTTTTTCTGCTTGAGAATTTGAAAGGATCGACTGTTTAATGATTCTTTCACATTAATACTCTTAATTACAATCGTGCACTCACGGCTCTTCGTTGCAGTTTTGAAGCATATGTTTATTAAATTGTGAACGGATTTCGAAAGGTTAATTCATTTCAATTTTGCTTATCGAACTTTTTAAGATACATTAATCTTCATTCATCTCCTAATTCTTACTATAACCATGAACGTTCCTCGTGACCTTTTCCTTTTTACATCAGGCTAAGTATTCATAAGAGAAAATTTACTATGGGATTCGAATAATGAGAATATGATGGTGAATGCATTGTTATATTTCCTGGTCCAGAAATTACCATACTCGACTCGACTCGAGATAAAAAAAGTACAACTCGCAAATCCCTAGTGTATACAGTCATGGACGGTAAACTAGCGATCAGTTAACATGACGTATTAAAATTAAATATGCAGAGTATGTGGTATATGTCCACTTTAATGTCGACTCTTACTACTAGTTACTTAGGACATAATTAAAAAATATATGCATCATATTTTCCACAGTTTGTGAAACAAATTTCGATTTATAACATCTAAAAATTCAAGGAATGAAACGACGATACGCAAGAGAAATATTTTTTCGTATTGTAGAGTTGAGCGTGGTTCAGCAGAAGAAATCGAACCTTTAGGCTCACAGATTTCAAGTCAGTACGTTGACTCGAGCACCTGTGGTCAGCTAGAAATTGCGTTCGCCTAAAAAAATTAGTCATTTGAATATCACGCTCGCTGATTCTTTGTAAACCAAACAAAAGTATACCTGCATACAAACTTTCCATCATTGAAGTCGGGGTTGACGAAATTGTAAAAATTAAAAAGTATAATTTATATCTCAATTTAAAAAATTCACTTTCAACACTGCATTACAGGGAAATTAAAATGTTAGCATGCCATTTTCCAGTGTCTTTTCATCCCGAAAAAAATAATGCACAATTCCTTTGAAATACCAATCAATTAGACAAAATTGGGCTATATTGGCAGCTGGTATTTTTTATCTATTTCGCCGGCAACCGTGGAGTGAAATTATTACTAGTACACACCTCAATGATACTAATACAGCGGTATAAGCGCCATGACTGATTCAACCCCAGGAAACGAATTCACAAGCTACATTCATGCAGAAGAAGATTCTCTTAAATGGAAAACATCATTCCCAACATATTGAAACAAAGGTATCGGCTTTATATTTCAACGATGTCACAAGAATGATGAAGAAGATGGCATGGTAGTCTTACTGAAAGCTTGCGATCGGGAGATCCGGGTTCGAATTCCGACCAAAGCGAAATGGTAATTTCGTCGAAAATTTCATCCTAGGAGTATCCTCATGTATGAAAAAACAAAGGGCCCTTAAAGAATAAACCTCGCTAAAATATCACCCTGTACAGGTATAGGACCCACAACTTTTTTTTAGTATGAGTTTAAGATTAACCTTTTTCATTTTATAGCCTCAAAAAAAAATCTTTTTGTTATTAAAAATGTTATTTTTTCACCCGAATTGCTACAGCAACACAATTTTTGTTTAATCAAGCCACTGCTATTGTAACAATACCATTGACCGGATGAAAACAACTGTGGAAGGACAGGTGGAAGGGAAGAAGGGCAAGGGACGGCCCCGAGCGAGTTACATAGGACAGGTTATAAAGGGTGCAAAAGAAAAGAAATACGTCGCTACGAAAAAGTTAGCGGATAAGAGAGAAAAATATAGTGGACTAATTAAAAGAAAAAAAACTTTTTTCAATGGATTTCCTCTCGTATAATAGGGTGGTTTCCTATTATTTTTCATTGCCTAAATCGAAAGATTACTACTCCTGGAGTACGTATTTCACGCTTTTAGATTTTTTAATGACGATATCTATTTTTCGCGATTAAATGAAAAGTGAAAATTTTCAAGCGCGCGAAAACGCGACGGCTAAGTATGAATGCTGGGAAATCTCCGTGTGACGTCGTTCTGGTTCCCACTTCCGCAAGTGAGGTGACATTGGGGCGAGGCTTTGAGCGCTGTTACGACGCAGGATGATAGCAGGTAGCAGAGTACCCTGCTAGCTGGTAGCGCTTGGCTTAAATAAGGATTATTAATACCTTATCAAACGAAGAAAACTTTCCGACCTCAGCCAGTTTTAATAGGTGATTATTAAGACATATTTCCCCGAGCTCTGTGCCTCATGCATGCATTGGTAATCTCAGACGATGTAAAACTCCTATCTACTCGTATAGAAACTAGGTCCCTGTGACGTTACGTGGAGTGGCATCGTATGGGCGCCAATCTGGCCTTTTTCAAATGAGGTTAAAATTGACCTCATTTTAAAAAGGCCAGAGGCCAGAGAAAACCAAATAATTTGTATATTATGAATACAATACTGGTGGGTAACGAATTGCAATCAATGCCTTTCGTTTTCTTTGATGAAGGAAACTACCCTATTGCTATGCAGTAATATGCACTTGAATAGAACGGAATCTACCGAGTTATTCTTTATTTGAGTTGCTTTTAAGTTGTATTATAGTAAAACGTGGACTGAAACCCTTCGAAATATATTTTAAGCACGGAGCGCAGAACGCATTGCAGGAAAGCTGACTCGCCTGGCATCCGAAGCCGTGGGCTAATTACCATCCACGCAATGAAGGTGAATAATCCCTCAATAGAATTACATCTGAATTCAATCTTAAAAACACATGGCTTGGGTCCTGTCTTGCGAACGACCTCACATTTATTTTCTTTCGATACGATTCTTCTCGAAGGATACGGAAAGAGATCTGAATAACATGAGATTTTCTATCAGAGCACACCTCACCGGCGACGCGAATCTCTCGACAGAGTTCGAAGAGAGGAGAATGAACTTGGAATGGAAAAAAAGAAGGAGAAGAAGCGATGGGAAAGACAAGGAAATGGAAACAGTCACATGATAGGATAGTGGAGGCTGGGATTCACCCGAGAAAGGGAAAGATTTTGAAAATAAATAAGAAGACAATGTCGCTGGAACACACCGACCATACTATAAATGAAATTACACATTTATGATTTCGTTCTTTAGGACTACACACAAAAAATATTCCATATACGGCCATTATACGGCCACTCCTCACCAGGGGCGCAGCTAGGAATTAAGTCTAGGGGGGGTTTTAGGCAAAACTGATACTGGGGAGTCTGGGGGTATGGCATACCCGCCAGGGTAAGCGGGATATGCGGGGGGTGCCCAGAAACGTTTTCAGAGAAATGGTTCAAAATGTTGAGTTTTATGGCTTTCTGAGGGATATTTTATTAATCTTTACACTATTCTACGAGTATTATTAATTCAATTAAGTAAAATAGACTAAAATTTCTCCAAGCTCTGGGGGGGGGGGGTTTAAATTATGATATCTATTTATCGCGATTAAATGAAAAGTGAAAATTTTCAAGCGCGCGAAAACGCGACGCCTAAGTATGAATGCTGGGAAATCTCCGTGGACGTTGTTCTGGTTCCCGCTGCCGCTTCGCTTAAATAAGGATTATTAATACCTTATCAAACGAAGAAAACTTTCCGACCATAGGCAATTTTAATAGGTGATTATTAAGACATGTTTCCCTGAGCTCTGTGCCTCATGCATGCATTGGTGATGGTAAACTCCTATCTACTCGTATAGAAACTAGGTCCCCGTGACGTCACGTGGAGTGGCATCGCATGGGCGCCAATCTGGCCTTTTTCAAATGAGGTTAAAATTGACCATTAACATTCGTCTAAACTGGGATTTCCAAAACCAAATAATTTGTATATTATGGATACACTAATGGTGAGTAACGAATCGCAATCAATGCCTTTCGTTTTCTTTGATTAAGGAATCTACCCTATTAACGCCACACATAAAATAAAAAGTCAAAACGTCGATTACCAGAAACGGCTGAACATCGAAAACATAACTGATAACAGTTACTATATTTAGCGTAGCGTAGTATTTTGTTCTTTTCCGGCGTATGACATTGGTGAAATCTTCTCGGGTCTTCTACCGGGTGAGTTGCTTTTAGGTCGACGTTTCGACGGCTGCCTATGCCACCGTCCTCAGGGGCACGACAATCCGAAAATGGTGCCATTTTACGCAGCGGTCTGCTTCACCCCAAACGTTGTCAATTTCCTTCTAATTCTAATTCTGCGCGAAATTTTGCGGGAGCCAATCAGAAGGAAACCTGACAACTTTTGGCGAAAAACAGAACGCTACATAAAAAGGCACCATTTTCGGATTTTCATACCTTGAGGACGATTGTAGACAGTGGGGTGCCCAGAAATTTCGTTTGGGTGGGGGGGTCCAAAACCTGGTGGGAAAATTTTTTGAAAAACAGGATACTAAGTAATGGGTTTATAACTAATTTCAACACTTTTCACAATCGAAAGAACAACTCCATTTGCTAAAGAAATATTTTGCAAATTCACGATTTTTCATTATTTTGTTTTCTTTCATGAAGGAAAGTAATTGTGTTCTATATTTCGGGGGGAGTACGGATCCCCCGGACCTCCCCCCTTTGCCAGTGATGCAGCGAGGGGGGTTTTGGGGGATAAATCTTCCCCCCCAGAGCTCAGATACTTTTTTTAAGTTTAATCCATTTTACCAAATTGGATTAATAATTCTTATAGAATAGTGTAAGTATTAATAAAATATCCCTCATAATGCCGTAGAACTCACCACTTTGAACCATTTGCCTTAAATATTTTCTTGGGGAGGGCCCCCGCACTTATCCCCCAGACTCCTCAGTATTATTTGCGCCTAAAACCACCCCCCACTCCCCCAGCCTTAATTTCCTAGCTGCGCCCCTGCCCCTCGCTACGCCACTGATAGTAGAAGCAACAATTGATGCGTCATCCTATAAGCAATTCACCCCGTGGAAAACCAGAGAAATTTTACCAGAAAGTACACATGACAATCGCGTCGGAGTGAATAACATGTTGGTGATACACGGCTGTCAGCTGAGTACTTCACGAAGTTGAGAAGCAAGCGACTTGTTTCACATCTGCTGAATAAGGGGTTGCGATTCTTAAGTTATAGAGCCTTGAAAACACCAACAGTGCTTACCGTACAACCCTTACCATATCGACCATAGCACTATGAATCTGTACGCATTGCTGGCCATTTTCAATACTTCTGCGTTATTTCTTAACAAGCAACTTTTGATGCGAGGATTCGTTTATTCTCCACTGCGAGCAAACGTGGTAGCCGAGATATGCTCCCGATCAGGGGAATTTTTACTCGTGGTAATTAGTATGGAATTCCTCGTCTTTAACGCCAAAGGTTTCTAATTACCAAAACTAGGCTGTTTTTAATACGTACTAGTAGTGATAACTCACAGCAATTTCGGCACGAATGACTCCTCTGGGCACAGATGGAAAATATTTATCTGTGACAGTTGATAGCGATTCTCTCAGAAACAAAATGAGAAACGATTAGCAAATGAGAAACCTTACCGGAACAATCGCAAGACATTACAAAAATAGAGCCGAAAAAATAATGTAAACAAACTTCCGCTTGAGTGCACTGCAAGCCTGGAAATAGGGAAAACCTCTCCGCTTTATGCAGCAACAATAGTTGCCGAGGTAATGCCAGCTAAAGCTATGGCCAACAATGCCGTAGCTACCTTGGAGACGAAAATGCACGCACGACTCAGTTTCCTTGAAGTGGGCGACGGACACACAGACCAATCCAATCGCTCCTTGCGAATCAGGCATTTGAAAATAGTACAAGTAGACGTCATCATGATGTTGAAACCTTGAAGAAATAGTACCTACTGCTATCCTATCGAGCTATCATTTTACGTGGCAACAATAGTTGCCGAGTTGTTCATGGGCAAATCTGTGGCCAACAATGCCGTCATTATCTTGGCGTTGAAAACGAAGGAATTTCTCTATTCCCATGAAGCGGGTTAAAGTCGCGCACGCCAGGACACAAGCACTCATTGCGAAATAACCCTAGACGTAATCGTGAGTGTGACACCCCGGGAATATGGTCAGTGAAGAACTACAGCGGAAGACATCTCAATAGGTACATCATCATACCACAATTCCTACAAACAGGTGCATTAACGTTGGCCTGCGTGGGGTTTTGCCAGTTTCCCTCGGGCCAATGCCAGGCCACGAAGCAATCTCGGAGGAAAATCAATTGCATTACGATAAGTTTCTCCTATCACTGCCTCAATAGGGTAGTCCTTGTTTCTAAAGTATTTGAATTTCTTTTGGGAGGCGAGTTTTTGTTCCATTTGGTCAGAAAATAAATCTTATAAATATAATAATATATAAATCGTATATTATTAATCATCGCCGCCCGGACCCCAAAGTTAAAGATTTTGCAAACATTGAGGTTGAATTTAGATGATAATTATAATAATAATAAAGTTTATTGTCCGTGGGGTAATACATACATTTGCACGGATTCGTCAAAAGTATACATACAATACATAAACTTAGTCAAGTCAATTACATTACAAAAAAACAAATATGCATTAGGGAAAAGAGCATCTATATTGAGAACAGCAAACAATGCCTAACCTCAAAACCGACACTTCATATACTCACCTACATCATAAAACAAATTTTTCCTCAGGACATTTTTATAGATGTTTTGGATTTCAAGTAATGTAGGTATTTTATTGCAGATGGCAGTTTGTTATAGAGGTTGAATCCCTGTTGTGTTGCGCTTTGCAATCTTTTAGCTGTTCTATGGCTTTTTAGATGGATGAGTTTGACCTGGTGATATAGTTATGGAAATATGAGTTTTTTTAAAAGACATACGGTTCTTGAGTATGAAGAAGATAGAGGCACATAAGGAGAATAAAGCACTTCTACTAAGCCCATTTTTACAATAAACAGTAATAAATATAGCTATCAAGGTTATGTAAAAACTCTTCTCGGGATACCGCGCGGGTAAGATTATATGAGAGCGCCGACGTTTCGGATACCGACTCGCTACCCTTTCTCACGGCTACTGACAGAAAAGTTGAAGGATTTAAAGTCTTACATATCAAGGTTATATTGATAAATTTTAAAGTTCATTTAAACAATTTTATGGTTTTACGACGGGTGAGAATGATCAACAAATCTTGAGCGTATGCAACCCGCGTCCCACCCAAAATGTCTGCCTGGGGTAGAACGCGCTCACACTTGGTGCGATACCGACCCTGGGAACCAAAGGCAAAAATGAAAGATATTTGAGGTGATACGCCACAAATTTATAAAGAGTCGTATTAAAAAACAGAAAAGTGATGGAATAATCCGAGAGCGACATCATCTTCAGTTATGTCCGCAAAACACCCAAAAAAACCAAAATTTCTAAAATTTAAGTGCGATGCGTCACGTTTTCCCGGTATCCGATTACAAAAAATATTTCGCCATTTTCTCACCAAATGGAAAATAATTGGGGGGGGCGTCACAAAATAAATTCGAAAACTTTAAAAATAAGAACCACCCTAATGCCACAAGCTCACAAAACAATTAATCCTCACCTATCTTAAAAATATAAGGAGAGGGCTTTATGCCTGTGCCAGATTACCCAATTGTTATTTGCCTAAATCACTTCCACCGTAGTTAGTAAATATCCTGGTACAATAGTAGCAGATACGAATGGTGGGTCTTTCATTGCCTCCAAATAACTCAAAAGCAGCATAAGTGAATTTGCATTACCTCATGGTAGTTGGAGGCCACAAGGAAGACTGTTTCCTCTCTCGTGTTTGAATATCATTTTCTTGTCAGATGTAAACTGCAATAGTATTCATGACATAGAACGAGTTCCCGTATTTTCCGCGATTTATTTTTAACCGCATAAGGCCTTTCGCCTTACTGTGACATTTTTTGTACGAGTGCGTAATGAATCAACATCTGTGTTTTAAAATTGATATTTCTTTAGTGAATACAGAATTTGTTCTTTCTTCAGGAACACACAATAATTCCAGAGAGTAACACCTGAGGTTATCAATAGTCTACGGTGGTAATCGGTATTCCTACATTCATTCTTTCTCAAGTCGGAAGGTTCGATGTAAACTTGATCATAAGATTTGTACCAGGGTCGTTCAATAAGTCCTAAGAATTTCCGAGAGATTGCACTCTTAATATAAAAAAGTAATTTTTCCCAATAAGCAGCACTCTTGACTAGTCAGCTGATAGATTTTCAGCTTTACTCCTGCCATAGTCTCATTGTATTTGCCGATTGTAGTGAACAACTTTCATTTGTTTACAAAAATGTATTAAACTGCGTCTCGTGCAGAAATCAAACTGTTCTTAAAAGGATCAACGCCGAAAGAAATCAAAGCTGAGCAGTATAAAGTTCATGTCACGTCTGTGTTTGTAGCTATTGGGTAAGTGAATTTAAACGTGGCCATACATCCAAAAAATTAATATCGTTCCGGGCGCCCTGTGGAACTGTCTACCCCCGAAATCATTGACAAAATCCCCGATATGGTTGTAAGTCACAGACAAATCAAAGAGCGCGATATAGTTGAGGCCACAGGCATGTCGCAACGTACAATCTAAGTCACCGGCTGCATAGGAAAGAAACGAGTTTTCCAAAAATTGAATTAATTGATTTTTTAATGCGTCGACATTACATGGTGTTTAATATAATAAATATATAATTATAATAAAATATTTGAACGCAGTATATAACAAACTAAACAAATATATAAAAGGTAAAACACATTATTTTTCATATTTTTTTATTTTAAGTGTTAGTTTGTTTTTTTATTAAACGATTACGTTAAATAAGTCAAAATCTTAAATTGGATATTTTTTGTATAGTAAAATCAATTTTTGACACATGACCAGCTTTTACTTTCTCCGGAAAGGCCTCGAGAATTTGATTGTAAATCAATCCTGGAAACTAAAGTGGACCAATGGGATGATGCCTCAAAACATTTTAAGTGAGAAAAATGTTAGTCGCAAGTGATAACTAAATAATATTGTACCTGTTCACTAAAATTTTGGAATGGAGTACTTCAAAGACCAATGCCGTTGGGATCTTAACTGAGGAAAATTAAAAATTAGTATCAGTCATAGTTGTCAGAGTTATCTCTGGCATCTAAAGAGGCAAATGTCCTTACAGGTTAATGTCCATGCAAATGTTTCGCGGTCACATTTTATATTTATTTGACAAATTGACAACGGTTGACGAGTGTTTTACAATTATGGGCAACTATGAGTCTTATGTAAAATCGGCCCAACATTGTCCAACATCTCGCCGGCGACCAAAGAAATTCTTTCGTAAACACTACCGCTTAGCTGCCTACACATTCCTTATTTTTTTTAAATGGGTTAAAATGGCCTTTTTGTAAGAGTGCTTCGTTTCCCCTCGTAGTGGCAGACACAAAGAAGCAAAGAGATAGGGTCAAGAGGGCTATTTTCCTCAGGACCCTCTCTGAAACCCAATAAATCTATCTCACTGCGCAGAATCCCCAAGATGCAGGGCCTAATGAATGGGGTCAAGGATAATATGGAAGCCAATACGAAAACCCCATGGTTCTTAATGTTTCTCGGCGGCTCAGCGCTTATGAAGCCTTTGTCAGTCTTTAATTCAAGAAATGGTTTTAAAATGCAAACACACAAAAAATTGTGATTAAAATAAGATTGATGATTTAAGAAAAATGTATAACAGCTAATCTAAAAATTATATAATTAATCTACTTAATAAAAAAATCTAATTAATCAAAACTTGCGTAAAAATAAACACAATATTGTAACATAGCAACTAAAAAACTAAACAACTACATAAATTCTCAAGTACATATAGCGTAAATCATTACTCAGAATTATGAAGCATAAAGCATTACTTTTGCAATTAAGAAGTTATTTGTGCAATTTCACGAATCATTGAAAGTATTTTTTAAGTTAACCCTTTCACTGCTGTGGACGTACCTTAGTACGTCCGCACGGCAGACTGCGGTGGACGTACTTTTTCTTCCTCCGTGCCATGCGGTCAGCACTTTCGCCGAAGCACTTCGAAGGGACCCACTAATCCAGGACCCTTTCCTCGACGAATTCACCCACGCAAGACCGTCTCATCGGCCCTACCAGCGGGGGCCCTACCTCCGGAAAAGTGACCGCTCTGACTGCAATTTGAAAATCAATCAATCAATCCGATCATCGAAATATGATTGTTTTCATCGCACTCCTGCCAATCAAGCAATCAAGTACGTCTTTGAACCGTGTTTCTGCGATGAAAAATAATGATTTTGTTAACTTTGATATAATGGCCATTTTCCGGTGGTCCGCAGCCACGTTTTGTTGCAAAGTTGCAAAGAAGTGCTTCCTCACGAATAACCCAAGACCTACTCTGGAACTCTATCATAAAAAAATGATGTCTCGGGTCATTTTGTTTCAATTTTTGAATGCCACTTATGCACTATTACATGTTTCCTTCCTAATCCTGTGGGTAGTAAACTGCTAATCTCCTCTTGGCTTACAATTAGATTTTTCTTCATAGGTTTCAATAATATCGAATTACTCGTAGAAACAAGACAAGACATTGAATATGGATTCTTTTATCGGCTACTCAACTTTGCCCCTAAATCCCAATTCCTTTTGAGCATGATAACAGCACAACTGAAAATTGAAAAAATAACATACAATTGAAAAAAAAACTTCATCCCATTGTTAAGTAAGGCATAATACAAATTATTTGTCGGCAAAGACACATTCATTACCACCTCTGAACACATTCACCGATTTAGCTAGGGCCCTTCCGCTTGCGTTTTTGGTGATTTGTTCATTGAGATCCTAATGATATTCTTGATATACTCGAGACGCTCAAAACGAATTTTCCCAGGTGTGTGGAACATGGACGTTTTTCACTGCCTACCGAGGGCCGCTTTTAAGGTACAGTCTCTTTCCTGAGCCGTCAAAGCTTGTATGCCATGGGATATTTCATCAGTCGAGTTTCATGCAGATACATTAATGCTGTAAAACGCGGAGAATATGTTGACAGGACGTCATGAAAATATGAGTATTACAGTATGCAACCAAGGGAAGTCGGGACAAGCGAAATGCTTAGGTGTTAATATTTCTTCACTTTAAACATTCGTAGCTCCCTTCGTAACAGAGATCAAGCTAAGAAACCACGAAAAATTAAATCATTTGAGTGTTTCCTCCAAGTTCCATGCCCAGAATATAAAGAGCTAAATCATAAGATACGAGAGGTAGCAGTCGACAACTTTTACAATACAAAACTTCCGAACTTATTTCCCGAAATTTATTTAGTTTAACACATCAGCATTATGACCCAATTAAGCACAAATCTGAGTACATCGTCATGGAGGAGAGGGTTTAAAAATCTTTCTGCGAAACCTTCAAGTCCATGCAAGGAATACATTGGCATAATTCGATTAAGAAGATAAAGTTAAAGTCTAGGGTTAAGTGAAAAGCTTAGTTGCGGAAAATAAAGAAAATATTTCAAACAAATTTTAATTATGAAATTCATGGAAAAAGATTAATCCTCCAGTAATATGACATATGTTTACACGTTGAAAGAAATCATTGGTTGGCGCAATGCCGATTCTATGATTTCTCAACAAAGCCTGGGGCGAATCGAATAAAATGGGAAACGATTTTCCACTAGAGCACATCCTGCCGAATTCACTCATCCTGGTTTTGAGATTTACGAGATTTATTTTTATTTGGAGAAAATCAAATACCAACCCTCCCGGCTACATTCCTAAATGCCAGTGTACAAGGATATTTACATTTTACGGCGAAAGTGATTACGGTGAGCAAACACAAAACAAGTAATATGGCAACCCAGACGGCACAGAACCCTCCGTATCTAATTCGTATGTACATAGTACCCATTGACTAAGGGGATACTATGTCGCTCCGTCGCTTTTCGTCAATGGATACATTCCATTCGCGGCCTGTCGACGAAGCGCGTACGCAGCATGTGAATGTCCGCTACTAAGCACGTACGATTGGATACAAAGCGCGCAGGAACACGGCACTCAGGCTAATCTCAATCGATTAGGTCGAAATTAGTTATATCGTAACTCGCACGATCGAAAAATGTATCGAACGCAACACAATCGATAACTACCGACCGTAGCGAGAACCTTGATACGAATCATTATGAATTGTAAGTTCTCAATAGGTAAATAACACCATATCATGAATTCTAATTACCATGAAAGACTCACGACCGACAAAGTTTTTGTCGGTTGTGAGTTTTTCATGGTAATTAGAATTCATGATATAGTATTATTTACCCATTGAGAACTTACAAAACTTACTCGGCCACTTAAATAACTCTGCGAAAAATGAGATTCTCACGGCTAATTCACGCATCCCCAGCATCCAGAATTCTTAAGTGGCTCGTACTTACATGGAAACCTTGAGATGTTAATGAGAGTAAATTCTTATTCATTTTGACACTAAATAAGACATCACATAGCCCACGAGCATTAAAAAGCTTACCCTAAAGCCTGACGAAATAAAAGTTTTAAATAAAAATTGCCGATGAAACAGGATTGCTGACACATCTGCTATTAGTATGATCGAATTCATCAAAATGCAAGCAAAAATTAACGTATAGTTCAGTCTCAGCTACTAAAACTTACCCATATCAGGCGCTAAAGTATTTGAAAAATTATTTGGGATGAGTAAAAGTCTCTAGGTCACTGCAGTAAATGTATCAACCTATTAAAAATATGAAAGTCCTGCCAAATCACCAGCATAAACACTTGTAAAATAAAACATGTTATCTCTTAGATCACACCTCCGATTTTATACTTACTTTGCATGTGGTCACCACCGCAAGAAATTTTAAAGAGGCAGGAAAGAAAAAACCCACAGAAATACAATACATATATTATGTATTTTCTATTGTCAACCACAATAATATTTCCAATTTTCTCTTCTATCCCACATCTAATTTAGCGAAACAATTACTCTTATTCTCTTTCGAATAGAAAATTATTTAAAAGAGGACTGGTCGATACATACAAACTATCGTCAATACTTTCTCCGATGAACGTCCACTATCACTGCACCAACTTGCACAAATCAAATCCACATCCACAAATATGTCACTTCTGCCACAATGTCTGTCTTCTTGGCGACAGGTAACAGTGAAGCAATGGTACCTTCCTCCAATCTGGGTAACTTCAATTCAGCAAGAATTTTCTCCTCGTCTTCTCGTCCAAGGCCACAGATTATTTTCTGATATCACAAGGTGCGATGTGAATCTCACACACCTAAAATTAATAAATAATAAAATACCATGTAACTTATTAGGTCAAATCATTTCCAATTTTTGGTATTTCTGCATGAGAAATCAAATTACTAGGCTCGTAAATATAGTAAATATTTTTATGCCTGATATTTTTATTGTTTTAAACTATAGCATAAGATAATTTGAAATGATGAAAGCCGACGTGTAATACACCATAGGGCAAGCTAAGAAGCAATATTCGATCCTATAAACTTGGCAGCTTATTCCTAGTTTCTCCTTTAACCACACGTTTACCGAATGAATTAATACAAAAAAGACAACTAAAATGCAAGAATTTTCAAAAGAATTGCTGCTACAATATTTTGAATCACCATTTTTAGTACTGAATAGTACTATAGTACTTCAGTACTGAATAGTTCGGGATGTTGATGCATCAACATCCCGAAGCCACTTCTAACTTAAAATTACATCCAAATAATTACAGCGAGAAAGAGTACATACCTCACAGTTTTTCGTGGGGGTGAAATGTTTTCTTCTTATCGCCCAAATGCACTTCTTCTTCAACTCAGGATCTTTTGGAAAGCTAAAAACTTGAGCCATGTCCCGGAGATTCCATTACATCCCGACATTACACACACGGAAGGCATTTTTAACAAAAATATCTCACAAACACGTTTCTGAAGCCCAGAGAATGAAATTAAAGAATAAGGGAAACTTCACCATTACCAGACACTATTTTTCACAAACTTAACCACAAAAATCCCTGAAATGTGGTGAGACGTGACGTAAACCATGCCATCCGATGCCATCTCCAACGGCTTGTGAAGGCATGTGATCTTTCTAGGAGGATATGGCACGATGGCACCAGATGGCACCACCCGCGAAAGAAAATAGTCCCAGACCGAATACAGTTTTATCGATGAGATACAATTTTATCGATGCATATGAATTTGCCAGTCCTCTTGCATCTTTTTTCGTCATTAAAGGAAATAAAGAAACAAAACCTTCTAAGTAACTTCCTAAGCGCGATTTTTGTATCTTGATTGTCCACCCTCGTATTTAGGTACGAAAACTTCCTGTGCCGTCTGGGAAAGATATAGCCATGGCCCTATAAAGGCCATGGATATAGCATACTCTCCGTTCTTCGCTTACAATTAGATGTGAGAGGATAAAGTTTTCAAAGAGCTTGTTGCAGTGATAGGAGAAACTTACCGTGCTGCAATTTTCTTCCTCCGGAATGGCTTGGCATTCGCCCGAGTCGTCATTCGCACTGACAGATTGTGCATTGGCGTGCGCGACTGTGGCCCGCTTCTTGGGAACTGAGACATTCCTTCGTTTTCATCACCAAGGTGATGATGGCATTGTTGGCCACAGACTTGCCCATGGTCACCTCGACGACCATTGTTGCCGCGTGAAGTGACAGCTAACAGTAGGTATGACGCGCTCAGTTACCGTGACATCTGTGCCATATGTCATCAGATCAGAGGGACGGATTTGCTCCAAATTTAAATTTGCGAAAATTCCTCTTGTGTAATGTCTTTTACGTATGCATCAGAACAGCTATCATATTTTTCGTTATTTCTGGGAAGTCTTTCAAAAGAGACGGAGAGGAAAATTTTAACTATTCACAGTTTTCATTGAACATTAAATCATAAAAGCCAATACTTTACCACTATTTTAATATCTGCTTACCACTCCCGACTGCTTCGCATGCGTTAATGACATTTACGGATATCGTGATTTCCATGTTAAATTGAATTGAATAACAGTCGCTATGCAGTGCTGAAGGAACGGGGTCGACGGGTGCCCATTCCGAAATAAAGCGATTGATAGTACGCCTTCGCAGTATTGCAAGTTCGACATCGGAATAATACGATACATTTTAAAAAATCGACAGTGGGCCATTATCATAACCATTATCAGCTCGAAAACAATCGACTTATCTGTACCAACCAAAAATATTATCCGATAAAATACCGCCATATTCTTCCATGATCCCGCCTCCCAATAATACTGATGACATGGTACTAATATATTAGTATCATGACTGATGATGATGATATCTCATGATAGGAGACCCGAGGTACAGCAGCGCCTTATGTGTCAATGAGACGAATCACGCTTCACCCGCTACAGACACCGTAAAGCCGTAAAGGTTATTTGTCCCTTCCACTCTTTCCGTGGTTGGTCTGTGGCACGCGCTTTGTTTACATTCAGAACTCCCGCTCACAATTTCCTTGCGTTGCCGAAAGTGCTTCTCGATTACTTTCATTCATAAAAATAGTCTTTCCTCCACTCTGAAGTATCAGATGGTATGCAGGCAGAGAGAAAAAACGTTACATCTACGTCCTAAGGTTTGTAAAAAAAAAAACAACCCTTTATATACGACTCGGATGTACTTGAATACTTTGGACTTAAAAGAACCTCTGTAAAATAGGATAAAGACTTCAAAGAAGACTCAAGGGAACAAAACTTTCATCGTGATTTCAGATGAAAAATGATGAGCAATCCCAATACAGTCCCGGCAACATGAAAGAACGATAGAAGATGGTAAAGCTTGGCTGTGGTGTATAAACACAAAATTCCAAACAAATCTGTATTTTTCCGTGAAGTTGTAAGTACTAAGGGCTGTGCTTGCGACTGCTCTCATTTATTGCTGCCGTAGCGACAGCAAATGCGGCTACACAGTCGCAGCCACACTGAGTTCTTGATGACAAGCCGTCGATATCAACGAAATGCAGAGATCACCTGGATAGAAAAATAGGTAAGGGAGGTAATATTTATAAATGAACTCTAGCACGCAATCCCAATCATCTTCGGTGAATTCATTCCAACTACCCGAAGGCATTGCCATTCAAAGGACGAAAGTGAAAAATTGCAGAGCTTTCATTATGTTTTTGTAATTAAATTTTCCCCAGTAATGAAGAGTGAAAGAGACAAAAGATGTTTTTGTCGAGTCATGGACCATTCGAACTACCGTGACTCGATTTTTCAGGTGTAGGTGTATCACAACTACAACAATTAGGGGTGAAGAACCTGAATTTAAAGGTAGCGGTATAGTTTAGCAGAAACAAGACATTGCTTCAAAATCTTTTGGCAGATGGAGAGAATTAACTTATTAGATATTAACCTGGGCAAGATTCAGGATAGATTTCAATAAAGGTCGCAAGCTCTTGAAATGCAGGGGGGCAAGCTGGAAGTTTTGAACATGGGCCTTGAAAACGTCTGAATATCAAGAGGTGGTATAATAAGAAGTACCCACCAGTGTAACAACTTAGAGATAGGAGAGCTAAGATTGGTGAGGACGCCCCTGACACAACATGCCCCTGAATATTAGCTCATTCCCAATACAAATACCTCACAAAATAACTAGCTATTTAATTGTGAATGCACTACATACATATTTTAAAATATGAAAATAGATTTAGACTGATCAATATGCAGAAACATGCAGCTATAATATGATAAGTAATAAATGAATTTAATAATCTGTAGTAAACTTACCACTAGTGTTCTGTAAGAGTTAAAATTTGAGGATATAGGATGAACACGAGATAACTCGACTTGAAACCAACAATAACAAGCGCAGTAATGCAAGACAAAAGTGCAAGGTTTTTTATGCCAACAATACAATAATGTAGACAGCAGGTTTCTCCTTTTCCCTCCAACTGGCCCTCCGCTCCTAACCTTGTAACAAGCCCCCGGCTAGGGTACCACACTGAATGGCACAGATGTAAAATAACCTGAATGATGCATCTATGCCAGGGGCCAGCACCCTTTTGTCGTATCTTGAGTGCACAGAGCTGCAGGCCATAGTTACTTACACTAATGCCTATTTTCCAAAAATGTCTCTTAAATTTCAGGGTTAAAAAATAACTAAAACTACAAAAACTCTCAACATGCAATCCCATTATTTTTAGGTATGGAATTATTGATAGCTGAAACATTTGAGCCTTGAGTGGTAGCCTTCAGGCATCCCCTAACAAAAATCCTCGAAGTACAAGAGAGAGCAGAGTAAAGAAATGTGTCCCTATTCCCTTAATGGGTAATATTCACACACCTGTGGTACAGTCAAAGGCAAATGTCATGACACAAAATCTAGTACTGGAACAGAAGAATTAAAGATAATTTGGAGGAGGTGACCAAGATGATAAAATGAAAAGAAGCAGTAAAAAAAGGAATTTCGAATATGAGAACAACAATGAAGGATCATAACTCGAGAGTAAATAAAATGGGAAATTGAGAGAAAATAAACTTTTTTGGTCTTACTTCATAGCTCAGGTTATATCCTAACGTTTTGCGACCCCTGTTGGTCGCTTCTTCAGAGGTGATTGGGCCGCTTCTGGTGTGGGTTGAAATATATACTCTTCGAGTCAGTGGGTTGGTGTGGAAGGGGGAGAGGTTGAGGAGGATAGTCTGTTCAAAACAGCCATCCAGGAGTTGCTCAATTTGAGGCCACCATCCGGGTTGATATTATATTTTTGTTTTTTAATTTCTATCGCCACTCGAAATGTTCAGTATACAACCTGAATTACATGGTAGGACCCTAAAAATTTTATTCGCATCAACCATAAACTGTGAAAGCCTCAATGATGAATTAAATAGGAACAAAGGTGGGACACTGATAAGAGGCGGAGTGGAAACATAGAGGGATTATTATTATAGTACTGTGGATAAGATAATAGAGTTTAAAGTAGTGAGAGCAAGCATCAGAGGCTGCTGTTTCTATGTTTAGTTTTAAAAATTTACATATCAATGTACAGAAGAGCTATTCAAATCTAATCTGGATCAAAATTTCACAAGTTGAAGTTAGGTCTTTAGTAGTGCCAACTCTAAGTAAAAACAGCCTAACAAACTAATATAATGGCTGATAAATACTCAGCATTATCAAATCCAATAGAGAGGGAGACAATATCTACTGATGGATGTGAAAAAGATGTATGTATGTACATACTATGGAATGGTATGAAGTACATATAGTCAATCAAGAGTAATAATAAGCCAGTAATGTAAAAGTCAACCTCGTGTTTTTGTTTGAAATGCAAGGTGCTCTGGCATCCATAAGTATTTCATCATTTCTATAAGTTAAGTGTCAATGTTTGGTTGGAAATGACAATTAACAGCAAAAAGTATATAAATATGTATATATATATGCTGTTTCAACTGATAAAAATCATTTGCCAAAGAAGGGAAGAATATTTTCTATGATTTTCACATTTAACTTCATATTAGGTCAAAGAAGCAAAAAATGCTATTTTTTCTTATAAATAAAGTTTTAGGACCTCAATTATTTCTTCCTAATCTTCCCTAGCACATATGGTGTATGTTATGACAAAAAATGGCATAAAAACTTGAAATTTATGGTGATTTTAACCTTGGCTGAACCTTTTGGTTTTTCTCTCCAGAAGGTGGTTTTTATCTCTTCGTTCTGAATGGCTTGACCATACAGGGGTGCATTAAGGTCTTTTTTTTTGGGATTTATAACCGTTTGCTACCTTGGTGGTATGCAAAAAATTCTTCAAGTCACATTGCCACTTGTGTACAGTGACGGCGCTAGCAGGTGCGGGGCTAGGGGCGAACCTTCAGTGCGGGGCCCTTCACTTAAAATATTAAACTCTATACCCCATCTACAAACTCGAGCATTTTGAATCCCTACCACTCTCTGGCTAAGTATGTGTTCCCCTCCCAAATTCAGACTTCGTAATTACGCCGTTATAATACCATCACGCAGTTGAGTTCAAAATAGTATAATACAAATTAAATTTATAATTATATTTATTCATAAAATATAACGTAAAATAAACAAAAAGCGCACTTTTTACTTTAAATTACTGCATTAATATTCCTTTTTCATAATATTATTTTTTGTCTAGCACGGACTTAACAATACAGTAATAGTTGAAATTGCGTTTTCAAACTATCGTATATTTTATTTTTTTTCACTAACGCGGGGCCCCCAAAAGCGCGGGGCCCGGGGCAGTCGCCCCGCCCTAAGGCTGGCTCTGCTTGTGTACACCAGGTCTTAGCAATAATATTTCTGAGTACACAATAAAACGTTGTGGTACTTATTCACACAATTTTAATTTATTTTTTTTTATTGTGTACAATGGATTTTCACAAAGTTACACCTGAAATAATCGAGTTTAATATTTCTGAGGCCTGATATGAGTAGACAAGTGGTTTATTCATTAGTTCTTTTTAAACTTTGTTTTTGTTTTAAGCGGGTGGACTAAAACCTTTCATTATAGAGCCACCTTAAAGATTTCCATCTTTTCAATTTATCCAGAAATTATGGGGTAGGAGCAAACTACAGTATCAACTGCATTCCAGTGCTGCTGATCACTACACATTAACCTCATCCGTGGGAGTTAATATTTTGTAGAAAATATTTATGTATGCCTTAAGTGCTTGAATCAAAAAATTTTATTTTTATTTTATTCAATGGCATTGAAGAATGATTAAAAATCTGGTTTACACCTTAGTTCTCCTTGCTTGAGAAACTATTGCAACATGAATAGGATTAAAATTAAAATTAATTGTAATCCTATTGATTATAGTTTTCAAAGAATCATTTGTTATTGTAATTAATTACAAAGTTGACACTGCAATTAAAATTGAGCCCAATTACATTTTTTCAATACTTTTCCCATCACTATTAAATCTTTCATTTAAAATGAGCTAAAAATGTCTCCTCTACCTCCACAGGGTAAAATGCAGTTCATTTCATGGTATCCATACCACAGTCCTCTGTAACTACAAGCAAGCATTGCTTTAAATTACCAGAAAGTAAAGCTTCCATTCATGTGAAGAAGAAAGAAGTGGCTTCAAAAATAGAATGCATAGATCGTAAGATTGCTAACAAATGATTCAAATGAAATGAATTTAAGTATGACAGTGTGATAAGTGAAAAGTGACTGAGTGTGAAACACATATTCAATACCTTCTAACTCTCCTGATGTTGATTCTCGCATAATTTTGAATTTATATATGTAGTACTAATATGATGTGTTAAGGTATGATACATTTGAGGAATCAAGTAATCTTTATAGGTAAAACAACGATATTAAATGAGTAAAAATCAGAATGTATTTCTCAACCATCAACCACTACAGTGAGATATCAACCACTATAATGTAGTATATTGTATTGAACGTACGAAAAATAGTTACATGACCAGCTCAGATATTTACAGTATTCAAAGAAATCAGAGTCAAGATAAGAAATTTTATGTAGTACATAAGTACATATATATTTTCATAAAATCAAGAAAACTTTTTGAAATTCCTCATTCAAAGATTTGTGAGCCTTTCAAGTTTTTTTTTTCAAATTGACTGGAGCAATTGATTCCTAATATATATTTTCATATTTCATAAAAATAATATGAATTACTTAAATGTTCCCTACTGGAAGTAGAAACAATTAGTGATTTACAGAATGAGTCATGTCTGAGATTATATAAATATTTAATTGTGATAAAGATAAATGGTACATAAATTAATGAAGGATGGATAAGGAATAACAATGCAGATGACTGGAGCTAACACTGAAATTTCAATGTATACTTATGGTGCAATTATTTCCACTGCTGCAAAACTGTAACCCTTTGAAAGCTGCTTTGTTCACTACCAGCACTACAAGTCATCCCTAGACACTTGACAATTTCATGTAATTATTGTACAAGTTTATATCAAATCTGATACTCTACACTAATGTGAGCATGAGGTCCAACATTGTGAGAGGCGTGATAACATCATGAGCAATTTATATTTGTGGCATATTTATCATATAATTGCAATTTTCTAGAAAATTCCAGGGAAGAAATACCAAATTTAAAAATGGGCACCGAAGAAGAATTATATGAACAGTTGTATAATTCGGTAGTAGAAAATGACACTATCGCAATCAGAAAACTATTGAAAAAAAGAATAAATTTGAAAAAACACTATGGAGATGAAGGCAATATACTGAATGTTGTTATTGATAAGGGTGGACCTGAGCAGCTTAAAGCTGTATTGGAGGTTGGTGTCTCGAGTATGAGTGATAGCAAAGCTCACTCTTATGAGATGTACAACCTCATAAATGAGCCTTGCAATAACCAAAATCAGACACCTCTAATGAAATCAGCTCATTCAGGAAAAGTAGACTGTCTAAAAATACTGCTCCAACACGGTGCCAATGTCAATTCTTGTGTTAAATATTTTCACATGAGGGCGATAGATCATGCTCTTCTACAGGAGCATCCTTCAGTACCTCAGATAGTGTTATTCCTGCTAAGGGCGGATTCCCTTTTCCCAATGCAAGAAAAAGGAAAGGTAAGGCTGAAAGAACTAATGAATGGTGACGATGAAATAAAAGCCTTCTTCAATGACAGAGATTCACTTCATAAAAAGCTAAAAGAAATGCCATTTGGTAAGGACCTCAAGAATCTCATTGAAAAGGATAATTCTTCATACTACCTCAACAGTGATGGACAGTCTGCACTACTGACAACAGCTTGGAATAATAAGTTTGATGCCTGGGCCTATCTGAAATACAAAAATGCGAGGGATACGGGGGAAGATGAAGCCATGCGTATTGATATGTCACTCAAATCGCAAAGGGAAAGTTTTAATAGAGCGCTCGCCAAGTACTACTTCAAAGTTAGAGGCACCCAAGTGATGAAGATGGTTGCCAAATCCCGAATCCTTGGAGACGATGAAAGTAGTGGAGTCACAGGTGACATAATTGAGGGTTACTACAAGCATCTCAATGGAACCGAAATGACATCTGCTCTACTGAAGATTGTTCATGACGAGGTTGACTTTGAGGTGATATTTGATGCCCATTCCAGCGACGTGAGTCGTATGATAGCAATTCAAGGAGAAAAAGTTAGAGGCTTGACTGAATACAATCAAAACAGAGTGTACGTTGGCACAAAGTTGAGTGAAGATTACGACAAAGGCAAGATGCTGGGAACTCTTGCTCATGAACTTGCACACAAAGCCATTGCAGTAGTGTTCAAAAACCATGGAAAGCCATACAGAAAAGATGATGAAGAACAGAAGAAAAAGTACATGGAAGTGTTTTCACTGTTGCCAGATCGTGTGTGGTTTATGGATGGAGTAGACAGCATACTTAGAGGAGTTCACACAGCCATATACCCAGAAGAGGTGCTGGAGCAGGAACTAATAGTCAGAGTACCACACATGGTTGCTGCGTACGCTGAAAATGATAAGGATGATGATGGATTGGCTAAACTGAGGAATCAATTTCCTGAGCTGTTAAACTATTACATTGATTTTGTGATGCCTGCTTTTCAGAAAGCAATTTCGTCAAGCTCGACAAACAATAAAATGACCGTGAAGGACATGAGTGACTTTCACAAATGCCTCAAGGCAAGTGCAGATGAAAAGATCAGTATCGCCAGCAGTGTTGGAGATTTTAGAGAAAAAGTATACCGCCACAATAGCCTAGGGGTCCTTAAAGTTTCAAATATGCATCTTGGGTTGAGTCATTTGAAGGCACAGCTGGTAAATGAGGTGACATCAGAAGAAGTAGACGTGTGGCATGAGCCATTATTCTTGAGCTGGCAGCAATTCAGGTACCAATGGCTTAATGTGATGAAAGCCCTGAGCAACGGAGCTGTCAGTACATTGGTAATATCTTGGAGCGAGGAAAAGCCTCCTGAATTTTGTAGAAAGAAGAGAAATTGTGACAGAGACTGCATTTTCAAAAAAATTGTGAGTGATTGGGTGGAAGAGCAAAGGTCTATCATGAACTACGACAAAATAAGTGAAAATATTATCATTGTTCTGGACACTGAGGTACCTTCTATCAAAGACATACAGCCGCTGGATTACCACTGGAGTGATTTATCAGAAAACATGAAAAAAATCATACTGTGTAAGGAAGTACTATTTCAGGGGGAGAAAAAGACGGTTGGTGATGTTATTGGAGCAGCCACAACTAACTGCGATGTAGAGAACTTCATGTCGGAAAATTTGACTCCTTCAGAAATCTCTTACCTAATAGACGAAAAGCACATCTGCATTGGTGAGCAGCCCGGTTGGAGTTCAGAAGAGAAGATGTGTAAAACTCTTTTCCACCCTAAGGACTACTACATAAAACGCTTTTTCAGTCATCGAAAAATTAGTAAGGAAGCACTCGAAAAGTTACTGGAAAAAAGTGAAAGCTTTGTGGTGAGAAATGCGAATAGAGAAGAATTGGTTCACATTGGACTCAAAGAGGCATTAATAAGGTCATGGAATCCGAGCGACAATGACGTGAAGGCACAAATATACGTAATAGCTCATTGCCAAAATAGAGTGAACATTGAAGACACATTGTGTTGGTGTCAAAACAGTTACCACCCAATACATTTCCTCACATTAGACTCTCGGGATTTTGTGTATGATTGGTCATACGGAAGGGTAGACAACATAATGGAGTATATTACTGCAGATACAAATAATTATGAAAGGGGCCATTACCTAAACTTCATTGAGTGGCAAGAGACAAGAAATGCTGAATCAAATAACGCAAAGAACAAACACTTATCGGAAGAGCAATTCATTCAGCATGAAATAACTGTAAAACCTGAGGAGACCCATTTCAAAACTGTAGCTCTGAAACTGAAACCAACACTGATAGCAGATAACTCGGGAAGTGGTAAATCGTTTGTAATGAACAACATAGCAACTGCACTTAAGAAGCTGTTCCCTGATAACTGGATAGTATCCACCAACTTAAATTTCTACGCCAGTTCGCATTCACAGGTGTGGTCAGATGGGCTGAACAATTTAGATGATTACGAGAAGGTCATTAAGTTTTTATTCAGTATGGCATGCACTCGGCAAACAGCATCCCTTGATTTGACACTTTTCAGAACGTATGCAAAACGATCAGGAGGTATCATAGTTCTATTTGATGGCTTTGATGAAATCTGTCCCAAGTACAAAGATGAAGTGATCGGCTTCCTCAAGGAGCTAAGTAAAACAGCTTCCATAAAATTTTGTGTATCAACGAGGCTGAATGAAAGATATGACCTGCAAAAAGCTTTGAACTGCATTGCCTTCAGGTTGGTGCCATTCAAAATACAGAATCAAACGGATTTCCTAAATGGATACTGGAATGTATCACTTAAAAATTACCCAAATGATAAAAGACTGAAAAAGATTCAGGACATTGGCGATGAACTGACTCAGTTTAGCAAAATCAATCCCACAGTAGATATTGAAGAGATATTAATTAAGCTGCATGGCTTAGCAGAGGCCATAAAGACTGGTTCCAAGGCTAAGCTCACTCGTCACGGGATTAACTTCAGCAATTTTTCAGAGGCATTGATAAAAAATATAAGTCGCCAAAATAAAGATAGAGAAAGATTCACAGAGACGCCTCTGCATATTTTCATGGTTGCAAATGTGGTTTTTGAAGAGAACTTCGCCGTTGCTGAGAAATGGAACGTCAGTCAGCTGTATGAACAGTTTCTATATATAAAGATGAAGATATTCGACAAGGAAAAGGCTATGTCTTCCGACAGTGTTGCCGCGGGTAGAAGTGCAGAAATGGCCAAGAAAAGTGCATATAAAACCTTGGAGAAGCTGTCCGCAAATATTTTCTTGCAGCCAGCACCGTGTTTCTGCAACAAGGAGGAAATTGAGGATGCTGTCAGGGTTGGACTCATTAAGGATGTAATGGGACCTGATCAATTCGTACACAGATCATTCGCGGAATATTTGTTTGCAAAGTGGTCAATCAGGAAAGCTAAGAAGAAGAAGGTAACCCTCTTCTGGCTTCAGAAACTTTTCTTCGACTCTACCTTCTCGGGAGTGTGGTGGTTTTTGGAGCATTTGCTGGAGCTTAAGCCGGAGGAAAAACTCCATTTCAAAGTTTCTGCCCTGTCGGAGGAAGACCTATGGAGATACATCAATGCCTGCTTATATGTCGTCGTGGCTGTCACTTTCCCTTCAATCCTACAGGCATTTTTTAACGAGTTTGGGGTAGAAGTGGTTAGGCTGCTGATAAAAGAAAATAATTTCCCAAGAGAGAGCGAGTACACTGAAATTGGAGTCAATAGCTACGATTGGTTCATCTACCCAACACAGACAATTATAAAGAGGGCATCGCCGGGAAGGGGAAACTTCAATGTTTTCCAGCTGATTGCATACCTCAGATGCTTTGATGGCATTGAGGTGTTTTCAACAAATAATGTTGGAGATATGACCAAAAGGCTTCTCCAATTAGTCGTTGAAAATGAGTTGACTGATGATTTAAACCAAAATTTCAAAAGATGCACCTGGCATTTTTTCCTTCCGGAAGGATTCACTAGTGCTTTTCACAGGTTAGGAAACTATCTATCAGAGATCATTAATTTCCTAGCCCAACATCAGGAAACATTCAGAGATACATTAAAGCATGTGCTCACACAAAATACTGAAATCTGGAGCATTTTAGATGCAAACAGTTACCGTGCCATGGATACTCTGGCTTCTGATGTCCTCCAGCAAATTGAATATTCAGAACTAATTCTGAAAAACCACAGCTTTGTATTATCTTGGAGTAGAATTTTAGAAACGGATAATATTGAAGAAATTGAGAAAATCTGGAATCAAGTCAGCAAGAAGATGCAGTATGAGGAGAGAAAATCATTTTTAGCTGGATCGCACAGATACAATCAACTGCATTCAGCATTATGCAACCCCAGTGATATTGTTTGGAAATACTGGTGGGATTTGGCGACCTCTCACGTACCCACAAATGAATGCAAGAAGATGATCCACTCAGCTGTTCACCCAGTATTTTCCAATTTCACGAGTGACGCCACTCATCATTGTTACCAATTCCTAAAAAAACTAAGGTCAGATTCATATCTGGATGAGAAAGAGTTTGTGAACTTAATATTTCATGAAAATGACCAAATGAATGAAAGATTAGCAGTTTACAATCATGACTTGGATTTGACTGCCAGGGTATTTCATCTCCAGCATTTAGTTAGTATTCAAGTGATACCACTAACGGAGTATGTTTGCCATGAAGTAGCTAAATATCCCTGTCTTTGGTACATTACACAGTCGATGGTGGCAGACATGCTGTCCTTTGATATGGAGTTTAATGAGCAAATGATGGCTATGGTCAACAGATATGATGAAATTGTCGATTCTCTCTCTAATAGCCCTCTGATGAATATGCAGGATAAAGAACAAGAAAGAGTAACTAAAGATCACAAGCTTTTCATATCATTATTTTTCAGTCTCCTTGAGATGATTGGTCATCATTTGAACTTGGAAGAATTCAATAGCCTGACTCAGCTTCTTGTCAATCCACAGCTATCTTCGATTATGGAGTTCGCTCTCGTGATGCCAAATATATTGCAGCTGGCCCAAACACTTGCTAGCCCCCACCTCTTTGGATTGTTTTGCGCCATTGTGCAAAAATTTGTCCCCGGCCAACAAATAACAGCACTTTTGTATGCTGTTAATGGAAATGGAGACACAGCTTTCCACATTGCCAGCCGTTCCCATCACGCTCTGCTGAATACACTGAAAACATTAGCCATTGATGCAATGGGGGAAAGATGCCTAGAGGAATTACTGCAGTTGAAAAATACACAAGGTTTCTCAGCTGAGGATCTGTTGAGAGGAGCTGATCATTCAGGAGGCTTCTCCACAAGTTATGACATCTGATATATTGTGCTAGTCATGTGATAAAAATAATAACATTAACATAAGGACTGCTAAAATGTAGGAGAATCATTAATCAAAACAAACCCATTCATTCACGAATGAGGAAAATTAGGTATAATGTATTACAAAATATCAGCTCTCCTAAAAACTTGTACAAATCAAAATGTTGCCGATTACAAACTCTCAAACAACTTACATTCTACAATCAGAGTTTAATTTGACGTGGGAGCATAGATGACTTTAACCACGCAATTAGGAATCTTTTTGCTAATCTATGCACACATGTAAATCAGAGATTAAGACCTACAGGTCAAAAACCAAAATTCCTCCTGTTAAGGAATAAAAGAGTACACATTTGATCTAATGGCATCTACTGAGCATTTCTCCATGAGAATTTCTTTAAAATAACTATGAGTGATGATTTATCGTCTTTTACAAATTCCTTTGAATATTTATTCCGTGTCAGCCAATACTTTTACCACTGCCGATTGGTGACAATATGTATGTTAAGTTTTGCAAAGATTTACCAAGTTTTATTTTACTGTGCATAAAAAATTTATATGGATAGCATGTGTGTGCCAAATTAATTATATATGTACAAATTTTTATAAAAATGTATAATATTTGCTAAAATGTAAAAAGAATTATTGTATAAGTTTAGTGGAGCAATTTTTGTTAATTTTCCAGAAAAATAACATGGTTAAATCAATGTCATAAGTAAAAAAGCAACTGGTTGATTAAATATAATAACCCTCCTCAAACTCCTTCATTATGAAAACATTAAAAAAGGACTATATGCAGTCAAAATTGAAGGCCAGGCCAAACTGAGTGGGCCGCTTGCAAGACCAGCCCACATTACTCACTACAAATTCTCAATTGCAAGACTTCACATTATCTAAGTCAGACAAAGCACAGGTAGATACAGAGAAGTGGACTAGACTATGATGGGCAGTGATTCAAATTTAAATTGGAGACAAGCCTGCTGTAAGCATAAGGAAGTTATTGGCATCCTCAAGTAGTAGACAGTCAAAATTTCTAGATATTAGTAAGTGAATTTTTATGATAAGTCATTGATATTGAAACATCATCACTACACAATAAGATTCAATAAAATTAATTTCTAAAGGTTATACTCTTCAGTGGTCAATTCAAGGGATAAGATACATAGAAAAGGATTTAGAAGAAGGAAAGTAAATAAGAAAACAATGAATAACCTACATAAAGACACAATGGCTAGCAATTGAAGAAAACAAGCGTCTCGAAATCAAGCCTGTAACATCTGCGTGACAGACTTCCATGAGGAATGTCTGCTGGGAGGAAAATCATTGTAGCATAAGTCACTCCACCCTAACGCATTCATACCTCTCCATGGAAGAGAAAATTCAGCCCCAACATGATGATTGTGATTGTACGCTAACACTGTGACATATCGTGACGGACTGATAAAGATATCAGCATGCTTAATCTCGTAATAGCCTTGGGGGAAACCTAGCTGAAGTGCTAGGAGACAACCCCAAACATGTCACTCGATTCATCAGATTCATGCCTTGCATGGACCACTTTACATGCCATCATACGGCAGTGGCGCAGCAAGGGAGGGGTTTTGGGGGATAACCCCTTCCCCCCCCCCCCCCCCCCCCCCCCCCGCAGAGCTCAGAGAAATATTTAAGTTTTATCCATTTTACTTAATTGGATTGATATTACTAATAGAGTAGTTTAAGTTTTAATAAAATATCCCTCAGAAAGCCGTAAAACTCACCATTTTGAACCATTTATCTTAAAATTCCGCAATTTATTAATCTTGCACCTACCGCTTATCCTGGTGGGTATCCCATACCCTCACACACCCAGGTATTAGTTGCACCTAAACCTCTCACAGCCTTAATTCCTGGCTGCACCCCTGTCATACGGCCCCAAACCAATACAGCAAAGTGTGATTTAACATGCTTTTTAGGCTATCGAGTTTTGGTACATTTAATGTATTTTTGCATATGAAGATCAGTGTTCTTTATTTTTCTTAGTCATTTTGCTAATTATGCTATTATTTTGCTTTAATATGCTAAATAATCCACCACTTTGATCAATCGCCATAAATACGGAAAGCGGAAAAAGGCTGCATAGAGCCTGTCAAAACAAACACTTACTTTGAGCGCCAAGGGTCCATGCCGCATAGTGGGGTGGAGAAATGAAAAAAAACACTTGCAATGTGCCTGTCAGATCCATTTCCCCCTACAAAAGGTTAAGGAAGACGGTGTTTTCCAAGCTAGGAACAAGTGTGCTGATAGAAAGGATTAGGAGAGACAGGAGGCATAAGGCAAAGAGCATTTACAGAGTATACCCCCTCTGATTCTGTTCAAATTTGGTTGGATGGTAGCTTAGCATGACAAATAAGCGCTTGCAAAATTTCTAAAATGTAATCAGCTTTCGAAGTTCTTTGCCCGCAACCCATTTTTCAGTGAGGGGCCTCGATCATGAGCCAGCAAGCACTGGGGCAAATGCCATCAATGAGAAATGGGTTGCGGGCGAAGAACTTTGACAGCTGATTACATTTTCGAAATTTTGCAAGTGCTTATTTGTCATGTACTGAGTATAGTCCAAGGCCTATGTAGCAGTCATGTCCAAATACTTTTTGGTGTTTATTTTATGAAATATACCACGACAGGTCCAACATTGCAAAAAAAATGGAGATGAGGTAATAGAGAAGATGACATAGACAGAGAGAATGCCACAGTAGGAAGTTCTAGATATGGTAAGTTTGTAGAGAAAACTTACAGAAGAAATAAGACGGCAGAGGATGAGGTAAGACTACAGTATACTCTCGTTAATACGAACAACATTATTACGAAATTACGAACCTCAGTACAGGTCCCGGCAGTTACAAAATGAACTTTATTACAAAGTTCAACGAATAAGCAACGGCATTTACATGGATATACGCTACGATAAGTTTTAAAAACTGCCCCACGTTTAAGTTCTCCTCGTTGCTGCGCCCAAGAGCGTCAATTATGGTTCTTTTTTCAGTATACACGTAACATCATATAATATAAGCTTCATTCCCGCGGAATCATGGCTACCCACTCACAACCGCTCGTAAATTGGACGTACAGTTAGTCTTATTCCTACGCATATTCGATTTACAAACTTTCAAAAATAATAGCATTCAAATTTTTCGAATTCGGCGCCTTTCCATTTGGCCGATGCGACGCGGTGTGGCGTAGAGGAACTCGCACTTTGGGCATAATCTGAACAAAGTAACATTGAATCCGGTGTGAGGTTAGGAACTGTTCAGTGTTTCGCCCGTTTTTCGTGACCGCGGAGAGCGATTTTCTCGGCTCCGGCTGCGTCGCACGCCGAGCTAGATCAGTTCGTCAAAATCGTGAGTTAGCGCACCATTGTGATGCAGTGTTGCATTCTGTAGGGTAATCGTACTCCTTGATACCTTGTATACAGTCCGGCCGGCGAGAGTTGTCCGATGACAGCACGAAAGGATGGACGGAAAATCCTCCGTCATAACGGTTTGCAGCCAATCGCTTTCCCCCAAACGCACCTCACACCCTCGCCTAGTCATAAAACGTAGTCACATGCATATGGAGCACCGACACAAGCCTGAACCACCAAAACAATCCCTTTCTTCGAATCACCAAAGCAAGGGATTTTTCCTATAGGTCCTTCACGCTCGTCGTCCCTTCCGACTCCTTTCTTCACGGAGCCCTTTAGTTTACAAGTGACGAAGGCGTTTCGCTTTCTTACCTTGCACCCTACCCCGAACTAGACCATTCTGCCTGTCATCGGACAACTTTGGCCGGCCGGTCTGTAGGTTTATCAACTTACAAACAAGGTCTCGGAACGCATCTAGTTCGTATATCGAGGACTAACTGTATTCGGGATGATATGAGCCCTTGATTGCTTTATGCCGCATTCTTATATTAAGAAACTGAAACAAATTTTGTTGTTTTAATATATTTGCGCGTAATTTAATCACGTAATTTATATACTTTTCTTTCTCGACGATTCCTAAAAAAACGTTCATACCAACTTCGTTATAACGAACATCCTGTTTTCGGTCCATGAACTTCGTATTAACGAGAGTTTGTAGTATTTGCTAATAGGCGAGGAGTCAGTGGTCTACTAGCAATAATCCCCATCAGGGCCTTACCCACCACGTTTTCTCCTTCAATCACTTATTTCATCTGGTTTGAGCACTTAGGCACCAGGGTCCTTGGTTAACCTGTCCACTCTCCAAAGGGGATGCTGAAGTGTTAGAGATAAGGATGTGGGGAAAGCCACATGGAGGAAGGAAGAGAAAGAGATTCATGAACAGAACCTCCCTCATTCTGCCAGTTCTTACAATTTTTGTTGAATCCTATGACACAATTCACAATTTCTCCCTCAGCTGATGAGATATTTAGTCACAAAAAAGTGAAACTGCACGATTAGACCAAAATTAAAAGTGCTCCGTTCGATCTGAAAATTGGTTTCTTCGACCTAGTAACGTGGTCTAGGGTCAAAAAATGATATTTTTGAAACATTACTTTTTTATCCCCAATAGGGTAGTTTCCTTCATCAAAGAAAACGAAAGGCATTGATTGCGATTCGTTACCCACCATTAATGTATTAATAATATACAAATTATTTGGTTTTAGAAATATAATACGTATACATAATGATACGTAATACGTATTCATACGTAATAATAGATACGCAGATAGTTAGTATGCACGAATACAATGGGGTAATTTCCTTCATCAAAGAAAACGAAAGGCATTGATTGCGATTCTTTACCCACCTTTAGTGTATTCATAATATACAAATTATTTGGTTTTAGAAACACCAGTTTAGACGAATGGTAATGGTCAATTTTATCCTCATTTGAAAAAGGCCAGATTGGCGCCCATGTGATTCAACTCAACGTGACGTCACAGGGACCTAGTTCCTATACGAGTAGATAGGAGTTTTACATCGTCTGAAATTACAAATGCATGCATGAGACACAGAGCTCGGGGAAACATGTCTTAATAATCACCTATTAAAACTGCCTAAGGTCGGAAAGTTTGCTTCGTTTGATGAGGTATTAATAATCCTAGTATATTTAAGCCAAGCGCAACCAGCTAACATGATACTCAGCTACCTGCTAGCAGCCTGCGTGGTATCAGCGCTAAAAGCCTCGCCCCAAGGTCGCCTCACTTGCGGCAGCGGGAACCAGAACGACGTCACACGGAGATTTCCCGGCATTCACACTTACCCGTCGCGTTTTCGCGCGCTTGAAAATGTTCACTTTTCATGTAATCGCGAAAAATAGATATCGTCATTTAAAAATCTAAAAGCGTGAAATACGTACTCCAGGATCTTTCGATTTAGGCAATAAAAAAATAATAGGAAACCACCCTATTGCCCCTAAATAGGGGAGGCATAGCGACATTATACTATAGCAGCGGTGGTAGTAGTGAAATAGACGGAAAATTTAGTGCTTCGACAATTGACCCCATGGGTACAAATGATTCGATATGAGGTCAATAGGGTGGTTTCCTATTATTTTTTATTGCCTTAATCGAAAGATTATTACTCCTGGAGTACGTATTTCACGCTTTTAGATTTTTAAATGACAATATCTATTTTTCGCGATTAAATGAAAAGTGAAAAATTTCAAGCGCGCGAAAACGCGACGCTCAAGTATGAATGCCGGGAAATATCTCCGTACGTCGTATTTCTGGTTCCCCCTCCCGCCCGGTGAGGTGACCTTGAGGCGAGGCTTAGCGCTGATACGTCGCAGGCTGCCAGCGGGTAGCTGAGTACCTTGCTGAATGGTAGCGCTTGGCTTAAAAAAGGTTTATTAATACCTTATCAAACGAAGAAAACTTTCCGACCTCAGCCAGTTTTAGTAGGTGATTATTAAGACATGTTTCCCTGAGCTCTGTGCCTCATGCATGCATTGGTAACCTCAGACGATGTATAACTCCTATCCTCTCGTGTAGAAACTAGGTCCCTGTGACGTCACGTGGAGTGGCATCGCATGGGGGCCAATCTGGCCTTTTTCAAATGAGGATAAAATTTGACCCTTGCCATTCGTCTAAACCGGTATTTCAAAAACCAAATAATTTGTGTATTATGAACACACTAACGGTGGGTAACGAATCGCAATCAATGCCTTTCGTTTTCTTTGATGAAGGAAACTACCCTATTCTCCGACTTTTTTCGTTCCTTACGTTCACCCCAAATATTTGTATGAATCACTCAGTCAGTGGCCGGAAGTGGGTTTCATGTAGTATATATAGATAAGGAGTAAAGGGGATATTCTAACCAAATGGAAGAATAACATGTTTTCTGACACGGAAATAGCATAGTTAAAGGAAGGCTTACGTAAGCCTTTATTGACGTACGTGATAAAAAAATGGGAAAACATGACGCCGCATTGCAGTAAAATAATATTGAAGCCACGCATACAAAGAAAAATTTGGGTAAAATTCACTGGCGTAGCCAGGGGGGGTCCGGACCCCCCCCCCCCCCCACCGGAAATATAAAAACACAATAATCTAATTCCTTCATAAAAGAAAACAAAATATTGAAAAATCATGAAATAAGAAAAACAACATTTCTTTAACAAATGAAGTTTTCTCGATTATGAAAAGTGTTAAAATTATAAATTAAAACCCATTCCTTAATACCCTGTTTTTCAAAAATTCCCCCCTCCCCCTTGTTTTGGACAACCCCCCCGAACGAAATTCCTGGCTACGCCACTGAAATTCATGAAAATATTAATCGGCTCCTGTAAAATAAAGAGGAGAAAGAAACCATAAAGAAATGGAATGCCAACTGCGGGAATCGAACCCAGTTCCCCTGCATAGCAATCTGGCACCGAGACCACTGGACTATCACTTAGCCTTACTTGCATGTCATTTGGACGGGTATACATAAAACCTGCAAATGTTTAACTGCGTTTTTTGTTTAACACTTTGAGTGCTAACGACGTAATATTACGTTCTCGTGAATCTTCGTAGAACTGCGGGCAACGTAATATTACGTCAGTTTGAATTTGATTGTCTTTTATGTAGCCAGCGTAATATTACGTTCTGAAATCTACTTAGATCGGTTGTTTACACGAGTTAGTGCATAGAAAATATTCTAGATGGCAGCTCACTACAGTAATGACCGAAAAAATATAGGTATTGCATCACCCTGTCAGTTGTGGAAAAAGCAGTCATCATGGCCGACGCTATGCTCCGTGATGAAGATATTCTTAGAGAACTACGTCGGGAATGGGATGACAGTGGCACTTCTGATGATGCTGAACTTAGTGAAGATGATCCAGATTTCATTTTAAACGAAGTGACATCTGACTTAGGTAAGCTAATGTCTTTTATTTGGTATTTTTTTTATTCTGCGTAACGACCTCTGTTATTCTTGAAGCCCACTTACGTTACTTGTGAAATATTGCGTAAGGTCGTTTTTTAGATAATTTTATTCTTACATATTACTCAAGGTTTCTTGAATATTTTCAACTTGGTTTCTCAAATGCCTGTTTTGTATACTTCTATTTTGTTCCTTTAGATTCGAGTGACAGCAGTAGCACCAGTGATTGTGAGACCGAAGCAGCGGCCATGAATCAAAGGGGTTTGAGAGGTAGAAGAGGGCGGCCACGAGGCAGAGGAGGACGAAGGATCATGGCAGATGCACAAGATGGAGGTTGGAGTGAAATAGACCATGTTCCAAATATAAATGTTTTCACCGGAATGTCTGGTATGGTTGAGGAAACTGGTCTCGACAAAACCACTCCTCTTGCTGATTTTTTTTCTTATTTTTTTGATGATGATATTATAAAAATCATCAAGGAACAATAAAATCTTTATGCTCGGCAAATTTTACAGAAAAAGAGGAGTTTGAATCAAATATCTCCTAACAGCAGGCTGCTGAAGTGGAAAACTGTTACACTGGGTGATGTGCGAAAATTCCTAGCAATTATTTTGCACATGAGCATCAGTGAGAGGCCATCTTTGGCCAATCATTGGAGCACAGATCCGGTCATATCATGTAATTTCTGCCCTAGTGTCATGAGTAGGGATAGATTCCTATCCATCTTAGCTAATTTTCATTTGAATGATAACACCAGTGCAAAGAAGAAAGGGGAGGCAGGTTTTGACCCTCTACACAAGGTTCGTCCCATGTTCGAGTTGCTCAGAAGTAGATTTCAATGTGCATACCAACCGGCAGAGGATGTGACCATCGATGAAGGCATGTGTGCATTCAGAGGGAGGCTAAGTTTCAAGCAATACATGCCTCAGAAACCTAGCCGTTATGGCATCAAGTTATATATGCTCTCTGAATCTGATTCTGGGTATATTTGGAACTTCGACGTATTTTGCGGTCAGGACAATGTTGTGAAAGATGTTGTTACAAGGCTTCTTGGAAACTTAGCCGGAAAAGGGCATACTTTGTATACAGACAGGTACTATACAAGTCCCTTGCTTGCCATGGAATTGGAAGGTCTCCAAACGGGGTTGGTAGGAACAACGCAAAAAAATAGGAGAGGGATGCCCAGTGCTCTTCGTAATCCTCAACTAAGTCGTGGGGAACAAGTTTACAGGAGGAAAGGTAATGTACTCGTGTTATGTTGGAAGGATAAGCGTGATGTATACATCATAAGTACACGACATACATCAGAAATGGTGACCTATAGTGATAGAAGAGGTAACCAAAGAACTAAGCCAGCTGCAGTGGTGAACTATAATAAGAAAAAATTTGGTGTAGACCTTTCTGACCAGCGTATGTCCTATGGTGTATTTGACCACCGTAGTATGAAATGGTGGAGGAAATTAGCTTTCCACATGATTTTGATGACAGTACAAAATGCATGTGTCTTGTATAACCAAGTTACAGGGAAAAAAATTCCAATGACATCTTTCATGAAGGAACTCTGCAGTGACCTTGCAATTACTCAGGAAGAACCTTCATCAGGACCTGGTCCCAGTGGAGGTCATCTAACCCGTCTCTCCGGAAAACATTTTCTCAGTAGAATACCAATTCCCCCAGAAAAGAAAAAGGCTCAAAGAAGATGTAAAGTGTGCTCTGACAAGGGTACAGAGCAAGCAGGGAAGGCAAGGAGAAAGGACACATCTTTTGAGTGCAAAATTTGCCATTTAGGATTTTGTGTATCTCCATGCTTTCAAATATATCATACAAAAAAAAATTATGTAACATAAATAGTCGATAAAAATGATGCTCACACTTCACATAATGGTATTTGAAAGGAAAATGTATATTTAATTTTAATTGTGATTATCATTTGTATTACAAATCCGGAATTTTCAATTTTCTTTTTTTAAGAAAATTGATTATTTTTGTAGAGATGGCAAAAATATTATATTATTTGCGTATATTACACCTAAACACATAATTAAAGATAAATTTATAAACAATATGGTCGTCTTTATTTTCAATTTCTATGTATTGTAGTAAAATTATTAAAAATTTCTAAACTTTCGTAAAAACGCCCAGCACTGGGGTAAGGATGAGGCTTTAAAGCGCTAGCACTCAAAGTGTTAAACTATTGGTTGTATAAATGGGGGCGCAGATTCGAGGACAGCTCACTCCCGATGCACTACAAGACTACAAATTTTGATTGAATTCTGAAACCCCCTTTTGATTAATCTATTGAGACACTTCGAAGAAAAATTTCTTGGGTTTTCCATCGGGTGTGGTTTTGGGAAATTGCTACCAACGTTTCGACGGCTGAGTCTGCCATCGTCTTCTGGGGTAGACACTTACCTAAAATATCAGGCTCAGCTGACCGCACATCCTTTACGAATGAGTGATAAGTTTATTTTCCCTCCATCGCTGGGGAACAGCTGATCTAAATCTGTAGGATACAAGTCCAGTGCCACTTGTTCACGATTGTAATTGCCACGAATTAACATCACTCAAAACCGAACCAACACTCACATATCACTAAGGTAAGTCGCCTTCGACGAAAACATGAATAAATCAAAATCCTTTCGGGAGCATGCCATAATCCCGCACACGACTGTTGCTGTGGCCTGGACAATCAAATGAGACCCGTCACGGTGTTATGGACTGGGTAGAATGTGCGCTGCGTAATTTAAACTAATTAAATAAGCAATAATATATTAAATTACTTAGTTCTAGACTGTTGTCACTCGAATTATAGCCATTTTTAAGCCGTAATCGTCAGTACCATTACCAATTTCGCTCACATGACGTCTCTTTCAAACTTCCGCCGTTATTGAAGCACTGCGGACTGCGATACTCAAGTGGGCGAGTAAATACGGATTCGACCAATCAGCATTGGTAGCATCCATGGGGGGAGCGGGTGTTGGCTTTCGCGCTAGGTTTAACATGGGCGTAATATTACGTAATCCTGAGGATTGCCATGGACGTAATATTACGTCTATCTATTTTATTGACTTTGTTTGCGTGAAGCTGTAATATTTCGCCCATAGTACTTTTCCAGTTTACTGCTTAGTGGTTCTGTTATTTCAAAAATCAACTGCTCTATGGAAAAAAGTTCTTTTAATGTCTTGAGGACGAAAAGTCCTCTGTAGCTACCGGCTCTATTATCTCAGCCTACTTTGTGTGAAAATTCTTTGGAAGGAAGAACCGTTCGTTGATGGTACAGTGACCCTTTTTGTCATCCAGAATTTTGAATTATTCGCTTGGAACAATGCTTTTGTATGATTTCCATGGTTTAAATAGTTCAAATTGAGCGTAATAAAAGATATTATGCATTTTATGGCGGTACATCATTTGTTGCAACTTTTTTATTTTTCAAAAACAGTAGGTTTTCATTATTAAAATATATAGTTAAAAGTTAGCAATAAATGTTATTCAACTCATTCATGATGAAGAGCAAAGTCCATTTTTGTTGAAATACACATCGATATAAATATATTTTTCATGATAATATTTTTTTTTTTCAGTAGGGCTTTAAAATTAGGGGCTGGCACTGGCACTAAGTATTAACCAATGATTAACCTTTGGGATGAAGTTTAGCGAGATTAACCCGTATTCCGATAAGAATCCCAGTCAACACAGTATTCGTAATGAGGTCTTATATGAACTCATACGTTGGACTCCTTTAAGATTCCACATTAAGAGACATGAAAGGGCCTTTAAGACCTCACACTTCATGAGGTCACATGAATGATGTCTCAAAGACCGCATACTTCATAAAGTCTTGAAGACCTCACACTTCATGGGGTCTTCAAGATCTCACACACATGAGGCCTGAAAAATCAAGTCATGTATATGTTAATGAATTATAATTTCAATCGTAATTATATATTTCTGCGTGTATAATATTTTTTCTTCCTTCAATTAACTCTTTATATTAAGAGATGGGTTCGTAAACTTCTCCCTCCGATTCTATTAAATAAGCTGACACTTCCACTTTCCGCTAGGTCCGCCATTGTGTTGTCGTGTTATTCTACTGCCTTGAGCTCAGACGTCTAGTTGATTAATATCGTGTGTACTCCAAGGCCTAGTTCTTGCTCGTGTTTTTCCTTGTGTCTACGAACGTGAATCAGGATTCGATCGGATCTGAGATCGGCACGAACCTTGTGGACATCATGATGTGTTACGTGCACGGAGTCTTGGAAGGTAAGTTTCAATGATTTTATGTGTACGATTCTTTATCCACTTGTTAATGAGAAAATCCATTAATTTTACTATTTTCCAAGCTGGTTAAGTTCATGCTTATCATTGAGTATCGGTAAATATTCATGTAAAATATTTAGGTGGAACACGTTTTGTAACGTGCCTTTGTTGTTGTTCATGTTTCATTTCATTTATTCATCGTATCCTTATAAATTTGCTGTTATCGCATTTTAAATTATCTTTGATAATTTAAAATGCGATATGTGATCTAATGAGATAAATAGTCTTTATCTGGTTTATTTGATGTTATCATGTTATCAATTATAACTCTCAACAAACTTAAGTTCAATGTTTTTTTTTCAGCCTCTGTTATGAAATGGAACCCGACATCAGCAAGTAGTGTCGCCTTGGAAAGAGTGGAGAGGCAGTGGCTGTATCAAGCGGAGACCGCGTAAAGTATGCAGAGAGGAAGAATTCAAAAACTCGTGATGTTTGTTTATTGACTTAATATTATGAAGAATAAATTTATAAATATCATGAAGTTGTCTATTCCATTTTGTTTTTCTGCCTTATTTCCACCTATGGTTCTCATTAAATGTATTAATTTGCTTTATTTTAATTGGATACGTCGGGTACTTATGTCATCGGAGAGTTTTCTTAAATAAAGGTGCGTAAAGTATTTTGAAATCTTAATTAATGGGCTGGTAGGGGCCGGCGTTTTTGTAGGCTATTTCAAAGCCATCTATCGGAATTATTACGAAGTGGGTAATTTTTCTGGTTCTCCAGGTAGTTCCATTATCACACACGTGGAGGCGCCACATTTGCGCCTATATCATATTGGAACTGTTATAGGAGTCCTATAAGACCTCTTGTATGAGCTCCTTCAGAGTCGTGTGAGACCGCGAAAAGAATTCCTATACGAGTGCATATGACCTCACGGAGACATCATTATGAGGCAATTTGGGACTCTTTTGAAGGAGTCCTACAAATTCGTCAGACTTCTTTATGGCCTCATGCATGAGTCATACGTGTTTACTGGGAATAGTTCATACAAGTTACAATTTCACAGTATATTGTAACTTTTCAAGAAAAATATTATTTTTTTCCTTGCAGTTTCGAAATATTTTTGTTCACTTTGCAATCATTAAATCAAGTATCCTAAAGCAGGAGCGCAGCTAGGAATTAAGGGCTGGGTGCGAGGGTTTAGGTGCAACTAATACTGGGGTGTGTAGGGGTATGGAATACCCGCCAGGATAAGCGGTAGGTGCGAGATTAATAAATTTCGGTGTTTTAAGGTAAATGGTTCAAAATGGAGAGTTTTACGGCTTTCTGAGGGATATTTTATAAATACTTACACTATTCTATTAGTAATATTAATCCAATTAAGTAAAATGGATTAAACTTAAAAATTTCTCTAAGCTCTGGGTGGGGTTTTATCCCCCAAAACCCCCCCTCGCTGCACCACTGTCCTATAAACATTTAAATATAAAATGTTTTTGCCCACGCAACCTTCACGTGGTGCGAAGAACTGACAGAACGCAGTTCTCTAAACACAATACTATTCCCGCGCACAATTTGTGTAAAAAAACGGGAAGATGTAGTTTGAATATTCTGAAGTTTGCAATCGCATTAGGAAATGGTTGTTGCAGTTGTTTCGCTGACTATAATGATAGTTCCCCGATAACCATCGGGGAACAAAAACCAAGTAGCATCAAAATATCCTGTTATCTTTACCTGTTTATTCTTATGTATTATGATTTGTCACCTCCTTGTTTTGCAACATTATTTGCAGCGTTATTTCTTGCAATTGTCTTCCATCATTAAACATCACTCAAAAAAAATTAAAGTTTCATTTTAGAGTAGCCTAATGGCAGGGGCAATCTCCGCAGAAGGAGGTGCATTACATACAATGATACTCTACCTGTGTATTATGCCATACTTTATATAACAGCTCCAATCAATGGGCACAAATATAGCAATGAAATTGAAGTGGTCAAAGGACTATAACAATTGCTTGGGTGCCACGACACAACTCCTTTGGCTGGCCTTGCAGTCTGGAAAATTGTTCAGCTGCCTCAGTGCGATGCAATTCACCTCGTCAGCAATTTTAATTGTGAACAGAAGCACAAAAAAAAAGAAACGGCATTTCAAGGGTGTACAAGGACAAGTGTGACCTATCCAGTATGAGTGAAGGAGAAGTTGAAACAAAGGATATTTGTGAGTTCGTTCAATGAATACTGAATTAACACGTTGTGTACGGATGCCGAGAATTCTCGTCATTTTTTTCCCGAACGTTCCAGACCGATGACGAAGATTCTCGTCATTTAGGCGCGTCAACCTAAACAATTTTAAAGCGTACAATACCTATTCGTTAGCACGTTTTCAGTTGTTGTTCGTTATTCAAAATGACTTGATGCATTATAACGTTTGATTGGGTAAAGTTATATTCTAAACATTAGCTTTTTAACCATGTTTAAACCAAAGGCATTAGACCCTAATAGAATGGTTAGATTTCCAATCTCAACACCTCCACCCAGAATCCGCGTTCCTAGGAATTTAAATACCCCGGGACGCAATGTGTTGAGAAGACTAAAACTAAACAAATTAAATAGAGAAAACCTTGTACAAATGCAATGAACTATCAAGATATAAAATTAATTGGCTAACCAGCATGTGGCCAAAATAATAGTCCACTGAACATTTTAAAACTGAATCAAAAATTGAAATATATTATTACTAAAATAGATTTTTATTGGTTCAATGGTATGAGGCTCAACTAGATTTTTATTATTTTTCTTTAATCCTATTGGACCATTTTTTTTCTTGATTTTTTGAGGGCAAGTAGCCTCTTCTCTAATTTTCAAAAATTATTTTCTATTTTTATTCTTTTTTTATTTGTTTAGTGTGAGAAGAAGTTTTGTTATGTAGTGGTTTTTGTTGTTAAATAGGGCCAGAGTTCGGGGTTACGGAAAAGGGTGAGTATGCTTGATTTTTCAGGTAACTAATCCTCTCCTCTTCAACATGATGAAAAAACCCTCCCCTTACCTTTGTGTAAACCCTCAACAGGAAATTATATAAGGAGGCCAAAAAATAGTCCTCAGGGGTCCTATTGAATATTCCGATGGATAAGACGACTGCACTGATAAGACTACAGGGGAATGAGATAACTCCCAAGTTTTCCTGTTGAAATACAGATTTTTGGATTACGCTCACTGCTATAAATATTTAAATTATAATTACATACTTGTACACTGCTGCCTCAGCTGCTTTCATAGGTGGTGTATCTTAAGATTAATATAAAAAAAATGTAATAACCAAACAATCCTCAAAAAATAGATCACTGCAATACAAAAAACAACTGATTTTCACACCAGCAAGTTTCCATCAGCATGATTTTAAGCAGAAGATTTCTCATCACTCCTTTTAATTATACAACATGTTAAACTTTTGTAATAAAGTTTATTGAGTAAAAATAACAGTTATAAATACAAACTCAAACAATGTATTACTAACAAATTCTTTCTTTTCCATTCTTAGATATACCAAAAAGTCTCACAAATCAGAGTGCATTTAACATCCATCAAGTTAACACTGAGGGCATTTTATGAATTTGGGAATAAAAATTATGTTTGCTAATGAAGTACTCACACCAAATCTTCAAAACTTGCTCATTATCTCCATGTCAGACTCCATAGCATAAATAATTCAAGACAATTTGGAAATAACTTGGCATCTTTCATGTCCATTCTTTTCTCTGGATCCATTCAATAGAAAGAGGTCACTATTTGGAGACAAATGGTTCAAAATTAAGCAATTAATGGTGGTAATGTCATGCAACGTCCAAAAACCTTTCTGAGGAAGCAAGTCTGCAGCTATGTATTTTCAACAGAATTTTGTTCCCTCTTTAGAATCGGCATTGATAAGAAATGTTTCTCAAAATGCAAAATCCTGGCCTCCACTTCCATAAAATTAATACTTGACATAACCAAAACCATTGACTATAGAGAAAGTATAAAATGAAGTACACACACATTTTCCATTGATGAAAAGAATGTAGGAAAGTCAATATTAGACAACGAAGGACATTAAGTTGCAGACTTACTCCTTCTAACAACATTATGGAAAGAGCTAAAAAAATATGCCTATTCTTCATATTTATATGCAATATTTTTTTCAGACTTTTATTCAATAAAGAAATATCATATAACAGGCACATAGCAAGTTCGCCCACAAAATTGACATATTCCACTGGGCATCCTAGTAGTTAACAACTACCTAAACATTAATTTTTAACTTTTCCATTAGGCCAAAGGAAATACGTACACTTACATATGTATGTAAGCAGAATTACTGGATCAGTTTCATAAGTTGAAGATTTGCTCTCTCCTGACTGGGCAAGAAAGTACTTTACATGTATTTTCCTCGAAAATATGTAAATGCAAATTATTTTCTGTTTTCTCTTTTGGTAATTTGGTAAAGAAACTGTATACAACAGGTGTATAAAGCACCTGTGTTATTAGTGAAACCCATTAGCTATAACTGTCTAGTTTTTAGTAAAGTAGCAGTTTTACTCCTTAAATACATTCATTATAGGCGTTTAATATTAGGGTGGCAGAGAAACATAAAATAATAATTCAGGAATTAAGAAAAAATTTTGTTATACCTCGTGCACACAAAAAATGTGTGAGTGCAGTGCATTTTTACAATGAAATACAGTGATTTTGCATTTCATTTGTGTGAACCAAGCTTAAAAAATAAACACATGGTGCCATATCTTGTGCACTTATTTTAATAGAAAATATGATTCTGATAAACAATTATTCATGGCCGTCACAATGATACTCTACTAAATTTAATTGTTACCTTTCGAAGGCACTGCTAAAAGGAAACAATATTAAATAAGTATATAAAATACAAAGCCTTAGAATTGAATGGTGATAACTGAATGATTTCCAACTATGAAAAAACTGTCCGCCTCCAATTCCATAACAAGCCCCTAATCTTTCCTCTCTTCTCTTCAACTTTAGTTCACAAACCATTCATCCTGCTCCTTCCATAAATATTCTGAGCATTCAGCTATCTGAAGATCTTGACTGGGCATCACATATTGATGCCGTGACTACGAGAATTTCGTCAGGTATATTTTTTTATTAGGAAATTGTCTAAAATAATCTCCATTAAGGCACTTGATAATTCCATCAAATCCTGCTGAATTCATGGATTTGACATAAGATTGAATCTATTGATGAGAAATGGGACCCATTTCTATACTTAATACAGGATGAAAAGGGATTCAAAGATTGAGTCAAATATAAGAGCACATATATTATGACCCCCTGGAAGTCAAAAGAAAAACTGAAGGATTAGGGCTACACAAAAAATGATTCTATCCTTACACATTACATAGGTAATCCTATGGCTGGCAAAATTATTCAGGCAGCTAAGGCATCTGTCATGCCTGCACATGAATTTGTACATATCCTTTTTATAAAATGTTCACATGATTCTATGGAAATTTATGTTCACAGATAACCACAACATTCAATGTGGGGGAGGATCCAAATGAAATTTGCCTTCCAGCCAGCGAGAAGCATTGTTCCTATCTTCAACTACTTGAGCTGTCAGATTACTTCAGTCAAATCTAGGAGTAGACTACTAAAATACAGGATACAATTTATCGATGGCTTTGAATAAGCCATATTAATTCCTAAAATCAGTTCTTGACAATAATACTTACATTTCACAATGCCTCTTCACAACTATGTATAATTACACTCAAAGAAAGTTTTGTGAAAACTATTGCTCAGGGCCCCTTTCTTCATAAGTCTGCTCAGGACTCCCTGAAAATAAAACTAAAGCCCCACGGACAAAACAATAAAATTATAGACAACCCGATACATAATTCAAATTTTCACGTACAAATCATCCTCATATTTTCTCCACAGGTATCTCAGCAGAGATGTTCATAATATGTTTACATTGGTTACTGCACCTTGCTTTCTCTGCATTGTTTGCACTGATTCTACTAAAAAATAATTGCTCATCTACCAAAAACAAGTTCCAAGATGGTAATAAAGAATGTGAAAGAGAGTAGTAACTTATGGTGACTTAGTCATATGGAAATCTTTCTCAACTATGAGAATATTGTGGTTGAGGTGAGGCTTAAGTCACTACATATAAACAATTTTTTACCAATTAAAATTTCAGACTATCGCTGGGAGAAGTAACACTTGTCACCAAAAGTTTTTTCACAAAAGCCTGAATCACACGACCATTTTTTCCATCTCTCGGTTTGATAGCTTTTCAAGGACCAAAAAACGTGGTCGCTCTATTCATCACTTTCTAATTCACACACAGTCCCTCGACATTCCCTTTTCCATCGCTCATTCTATCACTTTCCTTGCTATCAATTGTCATTCAATTACGAGGGTTATACCAAAAGTAAGGTTCCCATATTTTTTACAAATACAAAACTTTTTTTATTGATATTAAATTTCACATCATTGAAAAGCTTACATTATTGCCTATTTTTCAACGTAGTCTCCATTTTTTTCAACACGCTTTTAAAGACATTGCTCCAGCTTTTTTATCCATAAGTTGAAGAAGTCTCCCAACCCAACCCGTTGAGGAAGCGTGTGACCTCTGCTCGGACTTCATCGTCGCTCTTGAAGCATTTGCCACCTAAGAGTTTTGTTTCGGGGATATAATGAAATACCCGCGCTTCACCTCCTGTGACGATTGAGACCAACAACTTCTCCTTGTTGCCCCCCACCTTAAAATTATTGAAGAAATTTGCGAGCAGTGCCAAGGCGTTGCGCCATGTGTCCGTCAGTCATCATCCAGGGGACCCAGCAAGCAAACATCTTGCGGCATAGGCGGATCCAGGGGGGGGGGCACGGGGGCACGTGCCCCCCCCAGACCCTCAAAAATATGCAAGATTTTTAATACGGTCCCATTATCATTGCATTCGTTTTGTATTGCGAGGTATCCTTGTGCCCCACCCAGAACAAAATCCTGGATACGGCCTTGCTTGTGCCCCTCCCAGAAAAAAATCCTGGATCCGCCCCTGTCTTGCGGTAACCCAACTTTTGTGTTAAAGTCCTTTCAATTGTGCTGTGAGAAGCTTCAGAAATGCGTTCAACAAAGTCACGGATAGTGACCCTCCGATCTGCGAGCAGCTCACTGTTTATCTTCTGGACAACCCAAAACCGGCAGTCTTCCACTCCGTTCTTCATCGTGAACTTCCGTGCAGCCCTCAGCAAAAGCCCTGCAACATTTGTGGACGTGCTGAACGGACATGCACTCTTCACCATAAAGTTCAGTCAGTTGCTGATGAATCTCCAATTGCGGTAACTTTGTAAGGAGAAATCGGATTACTGCTCGATACTCTCACTTGGCGGTAACGGGGATCATCACTTTCATTGTTGACGGTTGCTAAGCCAATAATGAGTGACACAGTGAATCGCGGACTGGCGGACTCGAGAGTAGGGGAACCACTGCACATGGCAATGTTGTGGGATTTAGCCTAGCACCTTCGCTCAACTTTGTAGCTCATTGGGAACCTTACTTTTGGTACAACCCTTGTAAAAGCCAAACATCGTGTAACAATCGCTGTTATTGACCATGCATTCTGATGGACTGAAAGATGGTGCCAGTGAGGTTTCAGCGACGGAAAAAAGAGTTTGCCAAATGATTGAAAAAGGGATGGGATTCTCACCCCTAGAGCATTTTTGGGAACGATAGTGTGAAACGATCATTTTTCTGACAACCTTAGAGCTATTCATGAAGCTATCACTCATAAGGGATGGAAAAAAATTATTGTAAGATTCAGGCTTAACTGAAAATCCCCATGTTTGCTATAGAAACCTGAAAACCCCAAGGGTCTCCCCAGTAAAGTAGGCAGTTTTATATTAAATACAGCCAAAATATTCACTTGCGATTCAGCTGGGTTAAGTGTTTCGCAATCCAGCTGATTTTTTCAGTGTCTTGTTTTCCAATGAAACTTTACCAAAAAACAAATCTGAAATATGAACTTCAAAGTAAATTTTTTTGGGCCACCCTAGAGCAAAGATAGGTGGGTGGTCCAGCAAACAATCAACAACAGAAAAATGAAAAATCCAACAACAGATTATCGAGGCTTTACTGTACGTAAACGTGTAAAATAAATCAAACATGCTCCCATTCATGCAGTGAGAGTAGAATAGTATGGCACAAATATCACAGATATATAAGGTGATTAGTGATCAGCAAAAGTGACATGTGGAAGTTGAAGGCAAGCCTACCATCACCAGTGTTCAATGAAGTGTAGTGACCATACTTTTTGACATGCTGCCTACTACAAAAAAATCGAGTATCCAACTCACAGATCCGACTGACTTCTTCAAAGGAGATTGGCATACTTGATAAACTGAGAAAGCTCTTTCCTCCTCACTTCCTCGTCGTTGCTTGTCAGTTCCTCCCTCAAGAGATGTAAGATTACATCACCATCACTCATTCCTATGGCCTTTGATGCAAGGAAATTGTTGGAAAATAATTTATCAACAACGAATGCCATCACAGCCGCACCATTTTTAAAATTTCAAAATTGCTCACCATATAAGCTGGAGAGTTTCCTTTTGGGAAGGACAGACTGATGTCAGTCACCTGCCCAGATTTGGGAGATGGCAGAGAGGCAAGAGGGAAAATATCACTAGATGCAAGGTCCCAAATATGAATTCTACAAAAGAAAAAATATGCAATGAGAAATTTAATCCTTCAATGAAATCATTGCTGAGAACACAACATTGTGCTTTACGTCATACAAAAATTGTAGAATTGTGTTGATATTGGGGTAAAAAAACGTCCCACGCAGTGTCTAAAGGATAAAATAAACATTTTTTGCAGGGAACTTTTGATTTATTGGATTTTAAAAAATGTGACACATCCTTTTGCCTAAGGAGGAGTGTATACAACAGCGACTCGCAATTTCTTACTGGAAAATTCAGCCAAGTCATAATAAGCTGTCCCCTGAAGTGGAATTTCTCATACCAGGAGAAAGAATTCATATGCTGATTCAAACTTGCCAAGTCTAAGGTGGATTATGTATTTTTTTCACGTTAGCCAATAAAATTCCCTATCAACCAATAACGGAATGCGCAAAGATGCACACCAACCCTGATTTAATATATTCCTCCAAATAGAGAGCTTCCACAATTTTTGAGGAATCACTTTTAGAAAAAATACACCTAAAGGGCTGTATATATGTAAGGGATGCCACTAAAGGTAAAATTTTAAGTGACCCACACATTACATTTCATCAAAAAAGACCCAAACATTACATATTTTCAAGAGATTTTGGACTAATAGGTATAAAAATATTAAGAGAAATATTCTATTCCATAATTCTAAGCCTTGGTATTTTGTGCTTCATCACCTGAAACTACACTGCTTCATTACACTTTATAATACCTAAACAAATTACTCTAACCTGGATAATGAGTCAACGGTGAAAAAGACAAATGGCCTTTGTGGAGACCACGCCAATTTCACAATTGCTGAGGGCAGTGACGAAGGAGGAGGCTCCCACGTGCCAAAATGCCTCTTGGAAGAATGACTGTAGAGATGAACTTGGCCCACAAAATTTCCAACCTGGTGAAGAAATAAAGATACATTTTACTCAGAGGTGGACCTATAGGAAACTAGGAGGATATCCTTGCCCATTTCCCCCACAATCAATCTGTACATACACATACTGCATTAGCCAAGTAAAATAATAAAATGCGGTCTTTCACTCCTGACTCGATTTCATCAGAATTAATTTAAAGAATTCAGCAGAAGGAAGGGAAAGAAAGCAATGCTGTGATGAAAAAAAACTCTTCCTTATCCATCCACTCTCTCCCAGAGTTTAAAATAAAAAAATGTAAATGCCAAAGGGTTCCCACTTATAATGATACAGGTGACATCGGTATGGTTCTAGTCATTAACTCGATCAGGGAGACCTGCTAACAGAGGGAAAGATTCACTTACATGATTATGAACAAGGACAGAGAACTAAGTGAGGCTGATGCAAGGAAGCGTAAGAGTAACTGAGAAGTGATGACCAACTTGGCATGAAATTGAGATGTCGTCAACATATCTGAGAAATGAGAAAAGGCCTTAAATTCCCCGCCACATACAGATCAAGAGGTGTGCGACTTAATGAGATACAGAAAAATGCTAGTCTGCCTATTTCTCAAATTCTATCACAATCACTAATAATTAAAAATTGGTGAATCAGCTCATAGTAGGCAAATGAATCTTTCAGTTCAATTTCCAATCATTGATAATTTTTCAGACATACTGAATCTGCTTCTATTAGCTTCATCACCCCATTTCCCTCTCTGGGTCACTCACCAATACTTCCGTCCCAGTGACTACATAGGTTTATAACACGGGCTACTTAGGACTTACATACTTAGGGTTACAAAAGCCCGGATAACGAGATAGGTAAAAGAAAGCAGATACTATCCCAGACTTATCCGAGAATCAATTGAGATAGCCCAGACGGACACTTTTGATAGGGACGATGGCTACCACTTGGATGCCAATTGGAGTCATGGTGCTTATGCTGTACCATTAGTACCATTCAGCTGTGTACTTGTAATAATTTCACTCCACGGTTGCCTGCAAAATAGATTTAAAATACCAGGTGCATTATAGCCTAATTTTGTGACTACGTAGGTTACCTCAGTGTCAAGGTTCATACGTCTCCATCCTTTCGGTGCTACCGCATTGGTTGTTGGTTGGTTGATTGGTTGTTGTTTCTACAAAAATTGGTGACTTGCTGCCCACAGCCAAAGATAAAATCCAGCATGACCTTCATGAAGGTGTGTACAAGGTGCCTTGCTCTTGCGGGAAAACATATATTGGTGGGACTTGTCGTTCACTGAAGGTACGAATACAAGAGGACCGAAGGGCCACCAAGAATAGGCAATTCCAGCAGCCGGCCATATCAGAACATGCCTGGACACCGGGACATGACATTAAATCTGACTAAGCCAGGATAATAGTAAAAGAAGGCAGATATTATCCCAGACAAATCCGAGAATCAATTGAGATAGCCCGGACGGACACTTTTAATAGGGACGATGGCTACCACTTGGATGCCAATTGGAGGAGACTATTAAATGGACCAATGAGAGAGCAGCAGCCACAACTGGTGGGAATGAGCCCCTATATAACGAGGACGAGAATCGTGGAGCGGCATCTTCGACCTGAAGACACTGGCAGCAGTTTCAGCAAAACTGTCGTCATAAACCAATAACCGACACAGTGGCACCGGATGAATGGAGACATTCCGTCCCAGAGCTTGAGAATTACATTAAGTCAAATTTTAGCACACAGCTGAAGACGGGCTTCAGCACACACCCTATCCAGTCATTTGGGAGCCTACAGACACCTAGACTCTCAAATCTCCAAACACTTGATCACAACCAGCTCTAGGGAAATTTATTTCCAACATCGTTTTCTCCAGCTTACTCTTTAAAAACCGAAAATGGATAGCTAAGTACAATATATATACATGCAGCAACTGCAAGTGGTGGCATCATATTTTTTACTGTTGCCAAGGAGGCCTGGGTGTTTGTTTATGTATCTAAGTCAGAGACTGTAATAGGGTAGTTTCCTTCATCAAAGAAAACGAAAGGCATTGATTGCGATTTGTTGCCCACCATTAGTGTATTCATAATATACAAATTATTTGGTTTTAGAAATCCCAGTTTAGACGAATGGCAATGGTCAATTTTAACCCCATTTGAAAAAGGCCAGATTGGCGCCCATGCGATGCCACTCCACGTGACGTCACAGGGACCTAGATTCTATACGAGTAGATAGGAGTTATACATCGTCTGAGATTACCAATGCATGCATGAGTCACAGAGCTAAGGGAAACATGTCTTAATAATCACCTATTAAAACTGCCTAAGGTCGGAAAGTTTTCTTCGTTTGACAGGGTATTAATAATCCTTATTTAGCCAAGCGCTACCAGCCAGCATGGTACTCGGCTACTTGCTAGCATCCTGCGTCGTATCAGCGCTCAAAGCCTCGCCTCAAGGTCACCTCACTTGCGGTAGCGGGAACTAGAATGACATCACACGGAGTTTTCCCAGCATTCACACTTAGCCATCGCATTTTCGCTCACTTGAAAATTTTCACTTTTCATTTAATCGCGAAAAATAGATAACATCATTTAAAAATCTAAAAGCGTGAAATACGTACTCCAGGAGTAATAATCTTTCGATTTAGGCAATAAAAAATAATAGGAAACCACCCTATTGTCTTGTGTCTTGGTTAATAAGCACCATTGATTGGTTCAAACCAGCATCTGTTCTTGGGGCCGAAACACAAACCCCTGCACTTCTGGAAGACAATGCTGCACATGTGGGCATGGCACTAACAGGTGAAGGGCATACAATAAAATCCATATGAAGAGAGTACAAATCATAGTCGACTCAACTTCGTAGGGGAGTACAGAGAAATTCAACCTTTGTTCCGCCCCATAAAATAGAGGAGGGTAAGCAACCCTAAGTTAAATGCACACAATCAATGATTTGCATCAACATTGTTCCATAAAACATATTGAATGCCTTACCATGAAGAATGGAAGTCCCTGAGGATTAACAGCAATGCATTCAGCTGATGCTGGCAAATCTGAAATGAAAAGTTAAATGTTAATTACATCCAGTATACCTATTAGGAAACAATGCGATTTATGAACTAAGTTCTTGAAAATTACTGTGGGCTAAACAGCTGTGTATACCTTTAGAGAGTCTTCCACTACCAGTGGTGCAGCAAGGGGGGGGTTTAGGGGATAATACCCCCCCCCCCCCAGAGCTCACAGAAATTTTTAAGTTTAATCCATTTTACTTATTTGGATTAATATTACTTATAGAATAGTGTAAGTATTAATAAAATATCCCTCAGAAACCTTAAAACTCACTATTCTGATTTATTTATCAGAAACTTTTTCTGGGGGAGGGCCCCCACAAGTCCGGCTTACTCTGGCGGGTATTCCGGACACCCAAGAATTAGTTGCACCTAAAACCCCGCCTAGCATTAATTCCCTCGTCCATAACTACACACAATGAACAAAACTTAAACAGGGTTTTGAAAAAAATCATCCCAGTCTAAGCAAATGACACATACTCTCTAGAACTTTACACATTTCACAGAATATACGTATTTATTCCAACTATCCAAATGGGCTCCACCTTCCCCAAATTAACCAGCACTGGATATAATAAATGATGGCATTGCAATTAAAGCCACAACTACATACTAGGATGCCGATGCAGAAATTATTATTTGACTCTTTTACTTACTTCTATTGGACTCTATTACATTAGTGCAGATAGTTGGTGCCATACGTATACGTATATATACTATACTTAATATGTCAACTATGACCTTCCTTGATGACGGTTCATGAATAAGTCTTTCGATAGAATTACTCACACATCTGCCAGCAAGGATGCACTGAATTTTTCAAATGCAAAAAAATGAGAATTCAATAAACAAACATTGAATTATTACTCCTATTCTACTTTGCTTTCAAATGAACAGGAAGTTTATTGTAAATCCTGAGGCCCAATTCATGTGTTCCTTTCCTTTTGAATCTAAAGGTTCAATCCCCCCGGAACTTACTTAGACATTTATGCCATAAGTAATATACATTAGGAGCACTTTCAAGTCTTAATCATTGAATGTTTTGTTTAATAAATAATATCAATCCAAGAAAAGTTAGACTAATGCCGGCAATGCTGGAAAATTTTGAATCAGTCATCTTGTGCAAAGAAATGGAACTGGATATTTAATCAGAACTTTTTTGGTGCCAAACAAAGTATTGAAGATGCTCTAAAACATGAAATTTAAAACATGGTGTAAATATTATCCAGATCCTTGGCTATCCCTAGTAGATTCCCACAGTACTCAATATCCTGTATTTCTTGTGCTGACAGAGTATGCTGAATTGAATGCTCCCTAATTTGCAATGGTTTTATTACTCATTTGTAAAAATACAGGTACACTTGAGTGCATAGTATCAAAGCACAGCCAGGTAAGGGCAGTGTATGCTAAAACTAATTATTGAAGAAGAAATTATATAATTCACCACCAACCCTTTGTGCCAGGGTAAACTTTCATGGCCTTTTGGTCCCCATCAACAGGAAGACAGACCACACTGCCTGAATCAGAGGCAGCTAAGATCCAATCAGAATCAACAGCAAGGGCATTCCACAGAGAAACATTGTTCTCCTCATCTGTCGCTCTAGAATAAGAAAAAATACTTCAGATACATACCACAAGAATCCCACATAGGATAGGAGAAACCTTAAGTAAAAGTAGTACCTTTTAGTCAGTGACTGAGCATGTTCTCTATTACTAGGTATACAAGTGAGATACAAGAGCTGGATGGCCTATAGCCAGATACAAATAAAAAATTAATCGCAACCACTCACAAGAAATATATACACGAGGATTGATAGTGATTTCAGAAAATTGTTCAAATAAGAAGAGAGAGGTTGCTACTTTTCACATTGGCATGAAGGAAAACTGTTGGCGTCTGGCCAGTTGTGTCCATTAAACCAAGGTAAAAGAACTTCATGCAGTTAAGAGCAATTTTCTGAGTACCAGATTATGAAAAATTGGAATAAAAATGCCCGTCATAGGAGATTTCCTGGTTACTTGGGCAATTTTCTCCTGTGTCTTTACTCAATGATCACAGTCTTTGTATTTATTGTGCGACACATCCCATAAGCAGGGCCTTTTTTCAACATCTCCAAGTAACAGGCCACTGTCAATCCCACAATCCAAGGCAAAAAGATGCCCTCATACAATTAGTTAGATTCTAATGACAAAAGTGTATGCTCCATAGCAGCCATCTGTGTTCATGTACAAGTGCAAACCTGTCTCTGTAGCCTGCTTGGGTGTGAATAATCTGCGGCATTCAGGAGCCACACTCATGCGTAAACTTCCATTCATTCTGAGGGAGCCTAGTCTGTGCGCATTGCATGGACCATCTGCGTTCATGTGAAATGGGCCTTAAGGCCGTATCACACTAGCGACTGTGGCTGGCGCTGCGGCTGTGACTACAATTGGGCTGTCGACCAATCAGAGCGAGGCAGTCGATGCTGCGACTGCGACTGGGAAGAATAGCCGACCGGGTATTCTTCTGAGTCGCAGCCAATCAGAGAGCTCCATTTCAATCTCACGCGCTTGCGGCAGATGTGTTTGTTTTGGTTACCGTAACGAGGGAAGTTCAAGAAGGTTGTGAGATAACTCCGTGACCATGGCATCGGCCGCAATGTGTGATGGGGTGCAGTCACAGCCGCAGCGGCAGTCGCAGTCGCTAGTGTGAAATGGCCTTTGGAACCTCCACTAAAATATCCTAAACACAAGTATGGTGTGAATGTAAAGTTTTTTGGATCTTGTCCCTGGAAAACCTTAAGTCACCATCCTCAAATTATTTTTCTTAACCCCCCACTAATTGAAAATATTAAGGGAAAGTAATACTTTTACAGTTTTATGTAAATAAGTACCAGTTCTTGCGTACTGTAAAAGCTTCATTGTAAGCAATCAATTCTATAAAATTACTTGCATCATTACAAAGAGTATTTAGCTGCTACAAACATCAGTAACATCAGCTTTTTCTAGTTGTGATTGGCTAAAGTCCTTGCCTACTAACCCTAGGGTGACAGGCTGAAGCCCTGCTTGAACAGTGTGTTTCCTAATGAAAATAATCAAATCCAGATAGTTGCTGGATCTTCAAATGAATTATTCACTCATTCATTCATTGATTGAGGCAACAATGATAATATTTTGGAAATAAACTGTTACCATGAAAGTGAGACCTTAAAGTCACCCATTACTAGAGAGCAGTTGGCAATCTTTAACCCTTACAGTGGGGGAACATTTTTTATACGTTTTGCACACTGACTGTGGGATTAACCCAAAATTTTTATTGTTACCTGGATAACTTGCACTTATGGACACTTTCCCTCACCATAAGGATCGCTAAGGGGCTTTATTCAACCACACCAGCCCTTATGGCAGGGGGTGCCTCCTGCACATGGGGTCTCTGGGGTCATGAACTGGCTGGCAGCTAAAATCATCAACTCCCGAAGCCTAAGGGTTAATGAACTTCTAAACAACGCCCTTATTGGCATAAACCTGTGAAGCCATCTGAATTTGAGCCAAAATTCAGAAATACAGATTAACCCTTTTAGTGTGGCACGCCGATATATCGGCTTTTACGTTATTGTTGTTAAATTTGAGGACATTGAAATAAAAAAACTTATATATCAGTAAACGTATAAAAACATTGTGATTATTGTCCAATTTATCTCATTAATTAAAAAAAACCGCTTGAAGATATCTAAGAGATTAACTCTTTAATGTTTATTTTTTCCTAGTTGCTACATTTTATTAAAATACCCTCTGCATTTTTCGACTGTACCCCAGGAAGAAGGACAGCACTAAAAGGCTTAACACCCCGGAATGATTTTTTTTCACCACTTACCTGAAGTTCTGTGTGCCCAATCCCTGAAAAACCAGAGCATAGGCTATGCCTCCCAGGATTCCATGAGCATTTGGCCAAAAAAAGTCATTCAAAAAGAAAAAAACGTAATATGTATACAGTACCTTCCTCGAAGAGTGTTCTCACTGGAATTGAAGGCCATGCTTTCAGATTTATTCCAGCTGGTCTCTCCAATGCACACTCTCATGCTAGGGACTATACTGAATCTCCCAACATTTTTGCTGCCTGCTCTCCTAATGATGCTCCAGACAATAATCACTCCCCACTCGTCAAGGCTGCAAACCTATCCAAGAGAAAGTTCCATTTTCAATCCCACAGAAGAGCAAACATTGTACAAAAAGTTTATCACAGCCAATTTCTCATTTAACAACCATCTGCTAGTATGCTCTTATGCAGTTAGTAGTACATGCTTTCAGTTCGAAAGCTATAGGACAAAAATGCATCCGATATTTTCAATTTCCTCAACATACAAATTTGTTTTCAGAATATTTTACCACCTGAAATTTTTTTATATATATTACATAATTTCATTACATAAACACACATTCAAAGTAGATTTAAGGTAAGCTAAAACTTATAAGGGGCCTCATCCCAGGATACCAGTATAATATCAACTTATTTATTGCATTGGCTAAATGAGGACTTCAAACCCATACACATGTACCTGGTTAGTAATCTTAGCCAAGTTGGAATGCATTTTATCTTGGTCAACATCACCAAATTCAATGCCCAAGATTGGTTCCAGGCCAACAATCCTTCCGAGATGAGATTCATCTCCTGAAAATAGAAAAATATTATTATTATTGGCCATAAAGAAAGAAACTTCAGGGATTAAGTTGACCCCCTCTTGAAGCAAGAGAAATTAAACATAATTAATGGGAAGCGACACATTGTAAACTTCAAAAACTATTTTAAAATGTCAACTTAATTTTCCAAGGAAGAAATCCTTTAGCCAGCCAATTTTATAAGCTGTATCATAATAAGGGTTAGCAAGGAAGTTGATACTAGGCATGGGCGGTACTTGAAAAAGTACCGGTATTTTTGTGATGAGTATTAAAAAGCAATAATATGTAGTACTCTCCCGGTAGTACCGGCGAAAAAATACTGGTATACCGGTACTTTCATTATTGATAAAATACGTCAATAAGTTGAGATTTAACGCTTGTCTTACCCTAAATATCCGGTATTTCGGAAAATTAGCATAACATACAAAAAGAATACACTGAAAAAATCATTAACTGGATTTTTTTACGAAAATTTATCAGAAAAATATATGGAGGCTAGATTCTGTAATAGTGAGAAGGGTGATAGTGATGAAGTTTTTAAAGGCAATGATTTTGGTGCATACCATTAAATTTCGGTGTTTTCCTGGCGTATATGAAGTTCTCTCGGGAACTCTATCAGAGTACTTGTTTTCCTAAAGCCACCGGTTTTTTTCCGGACTCGAGAGCAACATTAGAACGTCTTCTGCCGAGAACTTATAATGAAAAGTCTTCTTATTCACAGAGCTTACGTTGCCAGTCTGAGGTTACCTAGAAAAAGCTCCTCTAATGTTAAGACATTTAATTTTATGATTTTACACAACAAGGATCGGTGTAAGTTATGGCAAAAATACTGCGAACGAATAAAATTTGACGAGTAGGTCGCCGTTCCATTTATTTCAGAGAAAGAAATACATATGTGGAGTTTGATAACCTTGACTTTTCTTGCCTTATTTGAGTAAATAAATATCTTCTATATAAATAATGATAACACTTGTCTCGAACTCACAGTTTTGTAAATGTACCGTTAAATAATGAGAAAACAAGAAAAAAACTAAGGAAGGAGGACACACCTTAATAATTAAGAAGCAAAATTCATTTGGTCTTCTTTAGGTGGTGCACTTGATTGGTTGTATGTAAAAAAACGAGAAACGGATGAACATCGTTAAAGCATTTAAAAAGTTGATAACTATTGTAAACAAGCTTAAGCTTGATAGAAATTCCTATATCACGATAGCATCGCTATTTTTCAGTCTCTTGCTACGTTGATTAACTGTATCGGTGCTTATACCATCAGTTTAAATTAAAATAAACTGATGGTATTATTTTTAGTGTGCTTAAATACAAGTTGTGCACTTATTGCATAAGTCTGCATCTACATTTTCTTGTCTCTTCTTATGATTTCTTGAGAAATATCCTTGGCATTAATTAAATAAACACTTCTTGCTGAAAGCCATTGTGAATTGGTGTTTATTTCTTGGAAATGGCCAAGGGGGTTATAAATACATAGTATATTACAACCTCCTTGGAAATGGACTACTTCGCTTGATATATTATCAACACTCAATTGTTTAAGTAGCTGGGTAGGTAGTTGATTGATTATACATAAGATGGCAGCGCCGTCGAAGTACCGGTATATCTAGTACCGATACTCCGGTAGTACCACTAAAAAAATACTGGCCGGTACTACCGAAGTGGAAAAAAAATAGTAGGGGAGACTGGGGCACAGTGGGACAGTTTTAGCATTTCATTTTTATTTCCCACATAATTATTGTAAAATGGAAGATTTTGGTGCCATTGCTTAAAGAGTATATTCCTCGACTTATTAAAAAATTCGCAAGTAATGCAACTAACTTAAAGTAGTTGAAATACTCAAGTTTCTTCTTTGTTGAAAAGTGTCCCACTCTGCCCCAGGCTGGGGCAGAGTGGGACAGTGCACGGGGCAGAGTGGGACAGGCTTGCATTACTCAATAAAATACAACGTTTAAATTAATTGAGGGTACAAATGAATTAATTAACATTAATAGGTGAAATATACATGCAAGCGAACATTTTAATCAAGAAATTTTTATTCAAGATACATGTGCTGATAAAAAATATTAAGTCATGTAATTATAAACTTTAAAACACTGCATGCAATGTTTTTCATCAACATTTAATTACGCTAATGGCTGAAGTTCTGCCAACTGTCCTTGGTGGTAAATTTAGTCACTTTATTCTGAAACTGTAGCTATATCTTCCATTTCCAATCTTTTTTTTAGTTCTTTAATGTGAAAATCTTAAATTTTCTTTACATTTTATCGCTCATTTTTCAACATTTTCTTATGACCAGGCTGTTTTTTCTCTCTTTCCTTTGATGATATTATTTTATTTATTATTGATGATATTTTCCAGTCTCTTTTTAACTGGTGTGTCCGTAGGTATCTCCTATCTTTTCTTTTGTCTAGCATGTTTAGATATTAGCCTGCTAGATTTTGGATGTTATTCCTCAGGGGGGAAAACTATGCTCTCTAAAACGAAGTTTCAACCCGGGTTGTCCTGGGCTTTCGAGATTTTACTCGGTTTCTAAGTGAAATTCTAAAGGTCCAACAAACTGATCTTTGACAGTTTCTTGGGCAAGGTCTTTGTCATTAAAAATACTTGGGTTAACAGGGCATATCCTGGTTGAACCGAAAGTAAAAATAATATGTATTATTAGATGTAAATGCTTTTTTATGTGCTGTATTCAACCAAGTTGCAAATTGTTATTCTCTCTCCTGGGTGGTTTATAGGCCATTTGCGGTCATTTCAATATTTTTTCAAAAGGCCAAACAAACAGTTATCTAATTGATTGCAGTGAGGTGACAAAGTAAAAAGTACCACCCATTCATTTTTACTAACTCAATAGTATCGGCAGAAATATATGATTCGTGGTTATGCAAAACTAGCAATGCAGGGTTTTCTTTAAAAAATTTTGCGTGTTCGATGAAATATTTTAAAACCAGTAAAAATAAATTGATAGCCATCCATTCAGAAGGACATGCGGCACCTACTGATCCTATGGGACACTTCAACAGTATTTTTTGGAGGAATTTCACTCTAGACAACACAAGAAATGGAGGAATTGTATTAACCTGAACCTTTATAATATAGCACAATGACATCGAGGAGCCTCTTTCAGAGGAGGTAACTTCACCTACTTGTTTTCACCTTAGAGGGCTATCACTTTTCCTGGAGTTAAACGGTAGTGGAACCACTTTCATCATGATTACACCTCCAGCGGAAAATACATGTTGACATAAAGAGCTGATAGATCGGAAAAAATGCACTCACAACCGTCCTATAGAAGCCCACGTCTCTGGCCAGTGAGGTTGCTTCTGGTTTTCGAAGGCTAATCGAAGGATTCCGCTTCAAAAAAAACGTAAAATAAACCAACATCAGCGATGTCTTTCTGATCGCAGGATGGCGGGTATTTCTTTCTATTTCTCTGAGCTAACTCATATACTAATTTTTTCGTGCGCAGAGGAGACAGTCTGTGGTGCAGTCGTGCTGCAGTTTTAAGTCACAGTTTACTATGGTGGTAAATTATTTTATAAGCTATGAATCTCAAGAATTCAATTTATAAATAATTTGATTTAAATAGATAATACGTAATAAACAATCTTGCCTCAAAATTCTCTTTAAAAATCAAGTTTTATTGCCTGTTTTTCTTCCTTTCACGCAAATCACTGAATGTTCCCAGAGCAGGCTTGTAGAAAGGAGGAATGTGGCAGCAACTAATGTTTATGAGAATCTCTCTTCTCACTACCTCAAGCTCGCTTCTGGCCAAGACTGAACTGCTCCTTACAAAGAGCACATCTATATAACAGATGTGGGATTCAGGAAATGTAGACAAATTGTCGCATATGATCGGGGTTCACACTAATTATTTACTTCGGCATTACTTTTCTCATGTTCATTGCTGTTGCCATTCTTTAGTTTTGTCCTCACATTCACTAACTGAAATGTACTGCTTCAAATCCTAATGCATCAATATGGAGCCAAAACATTATAAAGTAAGCATGATATGAAATTTGAGTGCGTTTAGGTAACGGATATTGATAGTACGAAGCTCCTGGGCTGTAATTCGGCATCAAACTGTGCCCCAATTCGAGTTGTCCCACTGTGCCCCAATCCAAGTTGTCCCACTGTGCCCCAATTTCAGCTGTCCCACTGTGCCCCGCATGTCCTGAAGTCTTGTATTTGTCAGCATAAATTTTAAACATGTTACTTTCGAAAAATATGTTTAGAAAAATATTACTAAGTCTCTAAATAATGTATACACCAAGTCATTCCTTATGAAACTTGCTATAATTTAGAGAATTGCATAAATATTCATTACATGAAAGTTACGAAAATTATAGCAAAAAACATATTTTATAACATTTACGCGAAGCTACATAAGATTAGGAAATAAGATTTTTGTGCATTATTCCTCGTGATATGACTTCCTTAATTTTAATGCATTTGCCCTTTGACCGAGTAAATTGTTTAAATAAATCAATTGTCCCACTGTGCCCCGTGTCCCACTGTGCCCCAGTCTCCCCTACTTGGTACTACCGAATACCGGTATTTTTTGCCCATGCCTAGTTGATACATCAGATATCCAGCAGCTTGAGCTTCCCATGACATCTCCCCATCCAATAAACAAAATTCAACCAATTAATAACCTTTCTGACCTTAATGTGGCACTTCACAAATAATAGTAATCATTGATGAGCAAAGTCAAATAAAGTCATGTACCTTAGCATCACACATGTTCCAATAATTTTAACAACCAAAAATAATAATTATATAATATTCAAAATACATTCACTGACGATATCTTACTGCCTTTCTTAGAATCCTGCCTGATCTGGTTTTATATTCACTACCATGCACATCGATGTCATTTGTTTGTATAGTGCTTGCAGATTGTCTCAAACGGAATGCATTCCTTCGCAACATCGGATCCTCATGAGCCTTTATTATATGCACATATAGGGCCTTGGTGGTCTTTCTTTGGCTACTACAATGCCAGGTAACCAGAAACTTATTTTTTATTATAATACATACATATTATCGTCTGGTTTGAAATCTTAGCTGATGACAGCACCTCAATCACGATACATATAGCTAATTTTTGAGTGGGTTAGACTTCAGCTTATAATGCCCATCTACCTGAATCAGTGATTTAACAATCTGATATCAAAGCACTACAGGAACAAGTGGCTTTGTACACAGTCACACGCACAGGCGCAAAGTTAAATACACCAACGGATGAAGTTCACCATGAAAAAATATTTGACTCAGCCGGGATTCGAACCCGGATCTCCCAATTGCCGGTCAGGCGTATTAACCAGTTCCACCACCAAGCCATTTTCTCAGAGCAAACTTAGGGATGGGTTTTACCAAACAAGATGTTGACGTCACGGCGAAGGGTCTTGCTTACTAAGCCACTGTCGGGGTGAAAAACCCTTATTTTGTCGCTGGTCTGCGACGACGAATTTCAAAGCACTGCAGGAACAAGTGGCTTTGAACGCAGTCACACACACAGGTGCAAAGTTAAATACACCAAGGGATGAAGTTTGCCATGAAAAAATATTTGACTTGGCTAAGTCAAACATTTTTTCATGGCGAACTTCATCTGTTAGTGTATTAAATTTTATATCAATTGGCAATTTGGTTCTTAGCCTTCTACTCATCAGTAACTGAGCTGGTGATGCTCCTGTGCCACATTGAGGAGTGCTTCTACATTCAAACAGTGAGAGATGAATGCCATCTCAACTTTTTTTATGTTTCCTTGGCACCATCTTACAGAATTGGACTCCTCTTTCAGCAAGTTCATTTGATTTTGGGTAGAGAGGTGAACATGCTCTTAAATCTATTCCCCAATCATTTGAAAATTTTCAAAGTAAAGGGAATTAAAAGGCATATTGTCACAAGTTATTACTATTGGAATACCACGCCATAGGTTGTAAAAAGGGGTTCCAGATTTGTTACTATAATATCTGCTGTCCTTGATCCCAGCAACAATAATTCAATACAGTGAGAAAAAATAAAATATTAATTTTTTCCAGCAAAATTCAACAAGTCCATACCTATCTCCTCAAAAAGAAATCCTGGTAATTTCATGACCAATCATTGGCTCTTTTATATTTGTAGGCCTAAACTTTTCATAGACCCTGCACTGTTTTACAAATACCAACGAGCATCATCATCATGACCATTTTTCAACAATTCTAAGATTGATTTAATGCAGCTCTCTATTCTGCTCTTCTATTCACAAGCTTTTGCATAGCAATGCATTTCTACTCCTTTACATCCTTTATAACCTGTTCTCTATAGCTCATTCAGGGTCATCCCATGCCCTTCTTCTCACCCACCTGTCCTACAATTGTTTTCATCAGGCTATCATGTCTCATTATGTGGCCAACAATAACTTTTCCCCGTCTTCTCCTTGAGGTTTTTAGAAGATTTCTCTTTTCTCCCACTTTCCTCAGCACTCCTTCATTTTCTACTCGGTCAATCCATCTCATTTTCTTCATACCAATGAGCACTGATCAAATATGAGACTCATTACTATGAGTTAAAAATTATGCACATAGGCACATAATTATCTGTCATAGCGTACACAGGTGGTGAGCTGCCCCAGTGCCATCTATTGGTTACTCTGGTGGGCCAAAGCAAAGGGAGTTTACTGTGTATAAACCCCCGCCAAAATCATGGTAAATCTAAGCGTCCTGGTAGCGCAACTGATAGAGCACCTGGCCGGTAACCAGAAGGTTCTGGGTTCGAGTCCCAGTCAGGCCGCATTTTTACCCTCTGATTTCTGGCTTTTTCCATCTACCACAGCACCGTTGTCCTTTTTCTATTACATGTTCCTATCCCTTTCTTTCCTTACCTGTTAATTTATTTGCACATTAAAAATATAATACACTGCACTTACCATGAGTGGTAAACATTGGGCAACGAGTCTTTGCTGAGCCCCTTCCCAAAATAGGGATTTCAATGTGTGATCCTCCCCTTTCATACATGTCCCAGAGACAAATAGACCTGAAACAAACATAGATAAGAATGGATAAATGGAGAAAATAAAAACAACTGGTAAAATCTACTATCACATGAACAGTTGGAAAAAAGAAGGCAACAATTTTTTTTTGTTTACAGTGAAACTCAAATTTGTTTTTTATTTGTAAAAGCAAGCTCTTGATCCTTTAACTATGGTCATTCGACTTTCATGGATGAAGTAAGGGTAAAAATCAAAAAATTTGTAACAATACCATTCAGTAATATTGAATAGAAGAATTACATCAATTAAACACTTTGGTTCATTTACCTCAAAGTTGTTAAAAAACAAAGAAAAGGATAGCTTCAATTTCACTATGTATACTTAACAGGAGAATAGAAATGGAGCACCAAAGTATACAATCAACTAAGGACAATTATGTATCGACTTTTCTAAAAGGCATTTTTACTGACAATACATGAAAGTATTGGGGGCTTGGTCTTGATATTAAAAATCTGATTCAAATCTAAAAACATAAAGTGATAAAATGAAAATACATTTATAAAGCAGCTACAGAGAATGTAACGATGGAAAAATCTTTTCAAAAGATATGTTGTAGAACTATACATGAATGTCCCAGGGATAGATATGATGATAAACACTTTTTTTAAAATTAACACACTAAATGCTGAGAAAAATGTATCATAACACACCGCCACGCAGAAAAAATATTTTGCAATAATATCAGATATTATGTCTTCCTTAATCGTATACAATCATACATAGTTCAAAATTATTAAAATTTGCCCTATTAATAAAGAAAATATTAAATATTATAATATAATTATAATAAATATATTATAATAAAAAGAAGGTAAAAAATCTACTGCAAGCAAACGACTTGTATCCAGTCACAAGAGAAGACACACTGAGACGCTGGGCACAATTGCAGTGTCTAGTAGAAGACGCGGAGGCAGATGGTGGGCCGAGAAACCTAACGGGACCGATGTCTTGTATTCAAGGCATCCGCGTCCTAGGCTAGCGCGGGATGCCTTGAATTCAAGGCATCCGCTTTGAGTGTGTTAAGAGAGAAATATCTGAGAACGAATCAATCATGATAAAGGTAAAAAGGAAATGACACAAAAAGGTGATTTATAAAATTTTAGCTTGGATATTCACAATTTCAGACTCATAATTGTGAGGCTTTTAATAACTCTAGGGTTGAGTTGGTTCAGTACTTTGGTTCTCGGTTCAACTAGTTTTTGAGCTTAGAGCCAGTATCAGAACCAATGCCAAAAAGAATCAGTACAGAAATAATTTATGCAAAACCAAGTTTGAAAACTTTTCTAGAGCATGATTTACATAACATTCTTTAAATAGAGTGACATTATGGAATCAACCATTTGTGATATTGTACTACTGGAGTGTGGAGTTGAAGTATTATTTTTAGCTAGCGTCCATAATACCATCATGAAAATCATTAGTAGCTTTGCTAATCAAGAAATGAAAATGAAACATTTCATTACAAATCAGGATCAAGAACTGATGCAAGAAACCAACAAAATGGAGGAAACAGCCAATCTTTCAATACAAAAAATCTATTGTAATGAACGTTGAGTTCCCCGGAAAATCACTTGCTATAGAGCAAAATCATTATACCTGATATGCAGCAATTAAAGACTTTTTTCGTTTATTACCCAATGAAAAGTAGACAATATTGCTCATTTCCACATTTCTGCCCATCCTGAGGTTAATGTATAAATATTTCAATCTTAGTGTAAGGAAGAACTGCATGTCAGAATAATAAATATAGAACCAATTTCTAGCAAAAGTTGCCTTATAAGTCATTTACTGTGGTGCCCAAAAAGACAATTTACAATTCATTTTAGCACTTATTACTACGTGTCCATGTTATTTTTTGTTTACCATCTAACTAAAAAAATCACAGCACATTACCCTTACAGTAGGCTGTACACATTATAATGGACTTCTACTGTAATTCAATAGCAATTTCAAAGTATCTCTCAACAAAATTATCCCGATTTGAATGTATTGATGAAATACCTACCCATCTTCGCACCCTGCCAACAAAATCTGTCCAAACTTGTTCACTCCATCTTGAAAGCACGACTTGGTGACAGCACCCTGACAGCAGAGAAGCCTGTATGGGCAAGAGGGCTCACTCACACTCCAAACAGACAGGAGGCTGGAGTGGAGCCCACCTTCTGCATCGTTCCCATCAGATTCTCCAGGTAGTGCTCTCTTCACTTCCTACATGAAAGTTTTCCATGAATAAAAAGACAGTAAAACTTATTTATATGTATGTACCAAAATCCCACCTACATATAACAAGGTGGGTTTCCAGCCCTTTTGACTTTCCTATGATCGCAAATGTAAATTTCCCTGCATACAACGAGTTTGGATGATATGGAATCCCTGCAATTATGAACTATTCTTTGGCCCCTTGGGGAATTATTTCCTCTTTCTCTCTCCATAAAAAAATTAAGCCGTCTTTGCTACTTAACCGTACCATAACTTATCATCAGTTGTTCTCATGTGTGACCATCACCACATACATGTACCGTTGATCCTAAAATCCTTCCCTTTACAGCCGTTTGATGGAAAGGGTGGAACGATGGTTAATTATTATGGATCAGTTGCTTACATAAAGATAATTTAAGGAATATTTGCCGGCAGTCCTCTGAGGTATGTATAGGGAAAAATCCTTCATTATGTATAGCATGAAATCCTGTTTACAAATAACAAAATTGAACGATGGTCCCCAGAAATTCGTTATAAGCGAGTTTTACTGTATTGATGCATCTGCATTATTACTTGTACCTGAGTGAGACACCACTACTTCGTTAAAAATGGAATTTAGGAGTGACATCTGGTAATTTGAGTAATGTTTCACAATTAGTCATGATGCATTTAGATATTCATCAATGATTTGCAAACATTTTTTGTTAAGCTGGTGAAATAAAAAATGCCACTGTAGAGCCACCTTAAAGATAACAATGTTTTCAATTTTCCCATAAATTATGACGGGAACAGTCACCCCAACCCTTTCCCAAATTTGCCACAGTGGAGAGGAGGCCAAATGAAAAATAGATGATGCTCTCTACACTGAATTTCCACTTATCAAGGAGTAAATAGCATAAATGACAAAAAGATGCAAATAATATATTCCTTAATAAATAACATGCTCCTTAGCATATTTACTGTGCCTTGCACATAAATGTGCAAGGTGAAAAGGGAAGAAGAAACTGATAACAACACTCACCAGATCGTTCTCTGGAGGACCATGGCAACACAACAGGAGGTTTGAGCGTGCTTTACAGAAGGAAACACTGACGACTGGTCTAACACAAAACAATGCATTCCAGGATGAGTCTGAAGACACACTCTGACCCAGTTTGAAAGATATTTTTGAGAGTGGTGAGCTTTCCGCACTTCCTTCTGGCAAGAGAGTCTGGGATTTGCTCCACTGCTCCTCCAGTAGAATGGACATGACCTTTGCATTCAAATTAAAGAAAGATATTCATTATTATTTCCTACTTACACAACAATCAATGGACTTAGCATGTTATTAACATATTAGCATTAGCACTAAAAAATTAAAGAGAACTATTTTCCCTCAAAGAAAGGGTTGAACCTCCCGGTACTGGCCACAACAGACGACCTTGCCCAGTTACCAGGTAACAACGGAAAAAATGATTTCTGTACGCCACGCACTTATACACCGCTTCACAACATTGATCTTTATATGTGTAAATACATGCGTGGGCCAAAAACATCTTGTGAACTCATACTCCAGCAAAAAGGTTTGAACCAAGAGGATTATGTAATAGGCAAATGTAGTATCCTTTGGATTATGTTTTCCCTTTGAACGAGTGAATAGGTGTGCCTACCTGGCAGGATGTACAACCACAGAAGTTGTATGATGTGACGTATAATAGTAATAATGATTTTATTTCTGTTGGTTAGCAAGTAACATAGAAATCATCAAGGGGAGAAAAAAAAGTGACACATAATAGCAAACAGCATTGGTTAAATAGCAGAAAATTTAAAAAAACACTACATGACACAGTAAAAAACAAATATGTATGTACAATAAGTTCAAGTATGACAACAGTCACACTTGCATACCATGATTTCAGGAACACAATAATACGCTTTTTTAAGGAGTAAATTCTTTACACGGTTTTTGAACACTGGCAGAGAAGTGATTTAATATCAGATGGTAATTTGTTATAGATTATTGGGGCTGAATGATGAGGGCTACGTAGAGAAAGGGAAGTCGAGGCTTGGGATAGGTGGATTTCAGTACTATGTATTTCGTGTGTGGTAAGGGTGCACATCATGGTGAGAGGAGAATAACTGGGGGTTTTGTTTGGCAAATAAGGCACAATTAAGTACATAAAGTAGAGATGGGTCGAATAGCAGATTTCTCGAACTCGAATTCGAATATTAAATCATTGCTTGAATATTCGAATACCTCGAATTCGAATACCTCGAATACTAAATGATGAATGCTGGAATGTTTGACTCGGTTGCCTATGCAGCAGGCAACACAAGATTTTGGGGAGTAATTTTGATTTCCTTTAAAGGATTCGAACAGGAATTTAGCTGATTAATGGAATATTTTATGGAAATTTTTATTTTTATGGAAACAATTGGGCATATAATTAATTCAACTAACATCGCTTTACCCCCACTCCTGCTGCCAAGTGCTAGCTGACAATCTGAGGCATTTTGTAAAATACAAGCTCTTCTCCACCAGATTTTCTTCAATTATTATCAGTCCATCTTTGGGAGTTCTCACGAGATAAGAAGATGAATTGGAATTGCTATCAGGGAGAAACCAAATATCCTGAGAAAATATCCCTTCGTCTGGGACTGTAACAATAAAGATTTATAGCACCACTCATAAATTGTAACTTGATATATGTTTTCGGAAAAAAATACCACATCAACTTCCGAGAAGCTCTGCTGCTCATATCGAGTCTCGCCAGAATGCCAAGCCTCCGTCCTATTTTGACATTTATTTCCTCGCGTAAAATGCTTAAATAAAGTCAGAAATGCGTCGCGTTTGGTCTTGTTCTTTTTTAAATTACGCGCACATTACTGATATTTCAATCCAATAAAGGTGTAATAATAATTTCTGAAAGTCATTGTTAGACACCTTTCGGGCTAGTAGATGACTCATGCAGCAGTTGACCTCCAGAATGGGGGAAATTCGAAGCAGGTACGTAGAAAAAGGTCAGTGGGTGAGAAAAGGGGGTGGGCGCGAGACTCGTTTTTATTTTTCTCGCTTAACTTGATATTTTTTTCCAAGCTAAGGTCTTCGTAATATGATCCCTGCGCGAGCTGGGACCTTTTTTTATTTCGGAGAAGAGGAAAGCCTCAGAGGGGGATAGCGGATCTTGCGAAATGCGCTAATGTTACTATCCCACGGCACTCGTGCAGCGGTTGAGCTCCAGAAATGGGGAACTTCGAAGCAGGTAGGCAGAAAAAGGTCAGTGGGTTAGAAAAGGGGGGCGTGAGACACGTCTTTATTGTTCTCGTGTAACTTGATATTTTTTTCGAAGCTAAGGTCTTTGTAATACGACCCCTGCCCGAGCGAGGACCTTTTGTTTGATTTCGGAGAAGATGAAAGCATCAGAGTGGGTGAGGCGAATGCTGAATGGAGGGGGATAGCAGATCGTGGGAAATGCGCCGATGTTACTATCCCACGGCACTGGAGTTTCCTGGTGGGGGAAACCGGGGATTTTCGGATTTTTTCACCGGATCAATTTAGGTTCCCCAAGTCGAACTCTTTTCACCGCTCAGACCCGCGAATTTGATGTAGTCGTCAACTTGCCTAGAACGGCACTGCATGCACTAAAATACTAGAGTTCTGTACATTTTTCCGAGTCAACTACCAACGACGTGCGTGCGACAGTGTACGACGCGAAATTCAAAGTATTCGAGTTATTCGAGGCGGTACTTTTCGCATAACTATTCGAGACCTCGAATATCGAATACTTTCTAGTATTCGAGGTATTCGAGTATTCGCGGATACTATTCGCACATCTCTAATATAAAGGGAGGGAAGTGTGAGGATGGTAAGGTTCTTGAATAAAGATTTGCCAGGGGTACGAAGAGGGAGGCAAAGCATTGTCTTAATGGCCTGCTTCTGAAGGAAAAAAATCTTTTGGGAAAGGTTGTTATTTCCCCATAACAAATGGTAATGAGACAACAATTTGAAGGATATCACGATCATGAGATGCACCTATGCACTAACTTTGGTTGCCATTCAGCCCTACGGAAACACATAGCAGACAGATAAACAGCCATCCTCTTTTATATATGTAGTAGATCTACATCAACCTAATACCCGGATGTACAGTTGGATCTGGGTATTTTAGCACTTGAGTTCTTCAAGCGGGTGTGTAAGACCCGACCGTTATCCTCTAATTACTTAAATTTACTACCCATTTTTTAGCTCTTTCCTGAAAAGTATTTTCCAACCTTCATTGGGAAGAGAACATGTAATCAATGAATTTTTTGCAGCACCTATAAGTTAAAATTATATTTTTTATTCATAGAAAGTCATTCCAATCATTATAGAGCCTATAACCTGAAAAAATGGCAGGTCCTCATTTAGTGTTTTTCCGCATATAGTGTTTTAAATTTTGTCTCCTCTGAAAAGCATTAAATCAGGATTCTACTGTATTTTCTATTAACCTCACTTTACACAGCAATGATCTAAAACAACAGTTGAGACTACAGGAGGTTTTAAAGATTTTTTAATACATAAGTAAAGGGTTCCTCACCTCTCCAGCAGATTCCATAAATCTTCCTAAACGAAGCCATGAGCTATTGTCAAGCAATTGTGGATGCGATTTTGAGATTGTTTTATTGGATAAACTAATCACTGGAGGTTTTTGAGTCCAAGCGTCAGCCATTAGGATCACATCTGTCTGAATCCCTTCACTGTGAGAGTCTTCGTTTGTCTGGGTGGAGACCTGAAACAAATAGCCGTGATATAGATGGGCAATCAAAATTTTATAATAATAATAATAATATGATTTTAATTTCCCATAATACAATCATGCATGAAATAAAAATAAAGACTTGTTGACAAGACAAAAATTGAATTGATTGAACTTGGAATTCGATACGCTTTGAGACTTTCACCTCACTTTGGGGTTGCCAACTCACTCGTTAACAAATAAACCCAAATTTTAAATTTTAATTTGGCCCGTACTGCACACATATGCATTTTCCTCTTTTACTATACTTTCACCCAACTGCTTGAGTGCAAAAACAAAAAAAATACACACTTAAAACATGTAAAGGAAATATAGTTCCTAAAATTGGAAATTAATTATAAAAAGGAAAGAAAAAAAACACTTCAAAACATCCCCGTATCAATCCTAGTGTGTTGGAGGTGGCTCCTATTTTAAAGAAGTGAGCAAAAACTCAACCTCAGCAATATCGAGCAACCAATTTCTTAATGATTTCAAGAACTTCATTTTACTGCTTATTTTAAATATATGCATGTTAATATTATTATTTTTTTTCAATCTCATGCATTTCAATAATTATCTCAATAGGGTTGTTAACTCAAACCCAAATTCATGGAATAATTCATGCATTTAGCAGGATGATTTTTTTCCAATTTGTTAAGCTTAGAGTCCCGTAAGTCATATAAAACATGAAATTAAGTAAAGCTTGGCAAGCAAGCAGAAGGATATCTAGTATCTTCCCCTTCTCTTAGCAGGGTTGTCACAAGATATCTGTAATACAAATTCCATGGCTTTTAAAACTCAAAATGCACATCCACATGTGTATTTAAAAAATAAATAGAACTGTATATGGGACTCAACAAATTAGCAAAATTTGAGAAGACATATCATATACGTAGCTAACTCAAAAAATGACAAGAGTATGTACTGCAAGCCATTCTTAAAAAGGTTCATAACTGACACAGCCTTCGAGGAATCCTAATGATTTAATATGCAGACCAGGAACATCTGAATATTTTTGGATATATTTTGAACAAACCTGTTTAGAATTTCTATGCCCCCGAAACTTCATATAGGCATCATAGGGAATTGGCGGCAGGTCGAACAGTGAGTATGATATTTCATCCAAAGTGATCATCTGCAGCAATTTTTGACCACGCTTTAATGCAGTCTTCATAGCCTGAGAATGAACAAGATAATAAAACAAGTAGATGAGGTATATTATCACATGCTACAGAAATATTGCTTCGGACTTGATAAATACATTAAAAAAACTGAAAGTGGAATACGTACTTCTTCATATTATCCAATTGAAAGATTCCATGCTTTTCCAGCAAATGGCTTTATCTTACGATCAAGTCTGGAGATAAAGCTAACTGCAATTAACTATGCATACATAATGCACAAAGGTTAAGAAAAAGACTTCGCTGTTTCACAAAATAAAATATATTTGCGACCGGTTTCGATACAGCGTATCATCATCTGGCAATTACAAGTATCAGTACATAGAATTTATACCCTTGAAGGCATTAGAGGGGCGGTGGAGTGGAGGTGGAGAAAAAGGGGGGGGAATGGGGGAGGGGGTAAGGGAAGGGAAGGTAGCTTTGGGAAGTACGTCGCTTATGGGTCACTGCACGGGGTAGCCGAGGGTTGGTGTATGATGACGAAATACGGTCATACGACAAAATCATACACCAACCCTCGGCTACCCCGTGCAGTGACCCATAAGCGACGTACTTCCCAAAGCTACCTTCCCTTCCCTTACCCCCTCCCCCATTCCCCCCCCTTTTTCTCCACCTCCACTCCACCGCCCCTCTAATGCCTTCAAGGGTATAAATTCTATGTACTGATACTTGTAATTGCCAGATGATGATACGCTGTATCGAAACCGGTCGCAAATATATTTTATTTTGTGAAACAGCGAAGTCTTTTTCTTAACCTTTGTGCATCATGAAGGAGTTTCACCATGTTACGCCAACCACCATCGCACATATACATACATATATAGTATATATGTTAGCCATGACATAATGCTGAAATGCCTATCAAATTAATATGTACATCAAAGGACAAGCCTATACTGGGCCAAAATCTCATTTAACAAATAGATATCAAAATGTCCAAATATCTTGTTTTACTCAAGTAATAACTACACAAAACCTTCTCCTTAAATAAAAGAGGTTAACCATAGCCACCTAGATAAAAGGCCCCGTCACAAGCGACGGCTGAGGCTCTGACGTCACCACGAGAAGTGCTGTGTTGTTCCGGCTGCCGTTGGAGACCACTTTGTTTACGAGTGTATTTACGTTACGTTTTACCACATTTTAGGGACTTTTGTGGTGTTAGTTGGTGAAAATTTAAGTTTCTGAGGGTAGTGAAGTTTCCTTTATTATTGAATTTCATTCGCTGGACTTCATGAACGTGTATTTGTGAGGCCTTTTTGTTAAAAAGTTCCTTTCACGTGTGTAGTGCCGGCATGTGAAGAAAACTCCACAGGAGTGGACCCGAGGTTCAAGTTTTTAACTTTCCAAAAGATCCTGAGCTGAAGAAGAAGTGTATATGGGGGATAAAAATAGACAATTTCACCTCGACGGAAAACATTAAGGTATGTACTCTTTCTAGCTGTAATTATTTGGATGTAATTTCTAGGTAGATGTGTCTTGGGGATGTTGACAGTACTAAAAGTGGTGATTTAAATACAGAAGCGGCATTTCAATTGGAAATTCTTGTATTTAAGCTGAATTTTTTGTATTATTTCGTTCAGTAAACGTGAGGTTGAAGGAGTTTCTTGGGAATTATAATATAGCTGCCAAGTTTATAGCATCGAATATTCTTTATTATCTTTCCCTCTGCTGTGTTATGCGTCTAAAAACTCAGCAAAACAGTGCTTATTTAACTATACTTTTGTTACTCATAGTTGAAAAGCAATGCGAATTATCTACGCGATAATTTATGTGCTTAGGTATTTTCCATGAAACTACCAGTCTTTTATTTTTGGCGTAGTAACTTATATTAGGGGGTAAAGCACATAAATTTCTAGGGTTCTTGGGTTCAAATTAATTTCAGCTTATACATAATTCCGTAAGACCAACGATATTTACTTGATAAATTGCATGGATAGCATCTAATCATGAGAAATGCATAAGTCGCGTCAGAAACGTATGTTTCTATACTATGCTATACTATGTTATTGGTGTGTCTGAACAACCGTGAATGAAAATTTGCGTTTTTCTCTTACAATTGGTGCAATGAACCGTAATTTATCTATGCCCGGCTTTCATCATCTGAAATTATCTCATGGTCTAGTTTTAAATTTTAAAAAATCTTTAAGGTACATAATGATCTCCTATATTTACTGGCCTAGTCATTAGATGTATCTCATGCAGAAATGCCAAAAATTGGATATGAAATAACTACTTAGTAATTTTCATGACTTTTTCTTATTTATTAATTTTAGTCGTGTGATCTTCACTTCTCAGCGAGTGACATCAGAAAAGAACCTGTGGCCTTGCGGGAGAAGATGGGGAAGATAACTCGTGTTGAATTAGAAGTGTAATAGGAGGAGGGTGCCATTACTTCATTTGAAACTGTCATCTAGAAGACAGAATGTCATAGTGGTTGAAGTGACATAAAGGACTATGGTAGATTTGTTTTTTATAAATGGTTCATGTGACAATGGACATTCATCTGAAAAACTATTGAAGATAGTTATTGTGGCTTCTGCCAGTGCTCTTTTAAATGATTTTCGTTCAAAAGAAAATACCAGTATTTGTTTCACCAAATTAGTTCATCGTAATAAGAGAAAATTGTAGGTATTATTTTGATTGACGAATGGAAATACAAAATATTTGTATTTTATTTCTGTTTTTTTTCTTTCCTGCCGCCAAAATTCCTTGTGGTGATTACTTCATGCATTTTAAGTAAGATCTGAGCTGTGATTTAAGAGATGTCGTGTTCTTTATACAAATGTGAATGCTGGTGATATGGCAGGACTTCCAAATTTTGTATTAGATTGATACATCTAATGAAGTGGGATTGAAACTTTTGCTCATCCCAAATAATATTTCAAATACTTAAGCTCCTGGGACGGGTACGTTTTATTAGCCGAGGCTGGACCATACGTAAATTTTGGCTTGCATTTTGATGCATTCGAGAGTAATAATGGCAGATGTGTCAACGATACCAAATTTCACAAGTAACTATCATTGAAAATCTTATTTCGTCAGGCTCTACGGTAAGATTTTCATAGCCCATGGGCATATCTAATTTAATGTCAAAATAAAGAAGAATTCACTCTTAAATAATAGATCCATTTGGGACTTTGTGTGAACACCTTTTACTCTGCCAGAAAGAAATTATTTATCCAAGGGAAGTATATGGAGTGCAACGAGGTTTAATCAAATACTTGCCATCACCACTTTATGCTATCGAATTTCGAGACGGTTTTATGTTGAAAAATAAATGCTCTTTGGATGCAAAGAGCCTTCTCTACATAGTTATTTCAGATTATAATATTGTTATGTAGTACTTCTAGTTCACAACGACAATTTATGAATTAGTTATAGATAGTTTTTTCTTGAGAACTGCGAAGTTATATGTTACGTGCCATAAGACGTAATATTATCGAATAACTTTGAGATTGAAAAATATTTTTGTTGATGCGTGTCAGTATTTTCTCGGAACCCGCTGACTATTTTCTTATTGACTGAGTAAATTAGGTATCAATTATCTTTTCACTTCGGCGGCTAAACCACCGTCGCAGACAGCACCACAACTACTTCTGTTCTGCCATGCTCTGGCGGTAGCACTTCAATGAGTGACGTCACACGCCTGTGAACGGGCCTTATCTCTAGGTGGCTGTGGGTTAACTATGGTGTACCTCAAGATTCAATTCTTGAACCACTACTGTTCACTGATCATATAAATTATATTCCTGAATATGTACCTTCAGCATATAAAAACAATTCTTTTTGCTGATGACATGAGTATATTGATTCTAGCCTCAAATTTTTAAGACCTACAAAATAAGATAAACACTACAGTTCAACATATTCTATTGTGGCTCGAAAATAATAAGTTGTTTATCACTAACAAAAAACTATTTACAAGAACTTTGACTGTAAACAATAACCAAATATATAAATTCTTATAACTGAAAACATTCATGTAAATAATACCGCTTTCCTCAAAATTGCACTAAAACAGGAGGCATGAAATCAAATAGCAATTCACTCACCTCTTTTCCGGGGGGAGATTTTTTGGTGAAGAAGACTGCATGGTTGGACCATGAAGATGGCAGTTTAATGATTTCCTTCCCAATAGTCCCCTTTATCTTGTCTGACTCACTGGCCACTTCCTCCCGTTCATCAAAGCCTTCATCTGCGTCGACCCTCGTGAGTTTCAGAGGGGAGACATCATCCTCTGGACGCTTCTTCTTCCCAGAATCATAGAGTCCGGAGTCCATCTTCCTTTCGCAATCCTCCTCGTCTTCTTTCACAGCGGAGGCTCCTTCCACCACAGTGGCAACACTCTTTGCATTTTGAGCAGTCACTCCTTCAGTAGCACTCTTTATCTCTTTCTCTTGAGAATGTTCACCTTCAGAACTAGAACGGTCACTTGAGTCACTGGAAACCTCACTACCTTCATCATCATCGTCATCCTCTGTATACTCTTCAAAATCTGATTCATAGTCCTAGAAAAGAGATAAGAAGACCAGATTGTAAACTGTTGAATAATAACATTGATTTCAACACTAAAAAACTAAGAAAAATTATTTCTTATTCAGTAAGATTAACTCTTAGAAGCTCAACATGCAGATGTATGGGCTTTCAGATTTCACCTTAAAACACTAAAGGAGCCAATACCGTATATGTCTGAATATATTCCCCCTTTTTTTCCAAAAATGCCTGTGGTAAAAGTAAAGGGGGGGACAATATTCAAACGCATTTTATAAAACTTTTTCCGAAACAGAAGCCTCAAAATTAGGGGGGGGACTATATTCGGAGAAATAGGGTATATCAAACCTGTATTTAATCCCATGTACATATAAATGTTTGTAATATTTTGAGTTAGTTCCACTTATAGGGATTTTTGAGGATTATATAAATTTTTTATTAATCACTCCTGATGAAATGGTCTTTCTTCTACACAGTGGCGGACGTAGGATAGGGTCAAGGGGGGAGGGGACCAAGTGGGGGCAACCTCCCAGCAGTAGTGGGGATACAAACAAATTAACATTCTACCCACTGTAAATTGGATGTTGTAATTGGATACCCAATTTACACAGGATAGAATGGTAAGACATTGGTAAGGTACTGGATAGAAAGGTAAGAATTTACCCTGGATAGAAATAGGCTATAGACCCCCCAATCGCTTCTCTGGATCTGTGACTGGATTGTAACATACCAAAAGCATATTAAATAGACCCTAAGTATAGAGCTAATTTATATTTCAAATCGTCAAAGTAAGTAAATGTATCAGAAAATATAACCATACTTATACTTTTTTACAAAGTGGCAACCTCGAAAAATCTCCTGGGTCCTTCTTGGGCATATGGTTTTCATTATGTTCCTTAATTTTCCTATTCTTTGATATTTTGTTTCTCAACTGCATCCATCAGCACCCACCTCAAAGCCAGGGGCTCAGCTAGGAATAGGTGGGGGGGGTTTAGATGAAACTAATACAAGGGTGTGTGGGGGTATGGTATACCCACAAGGATAAGCGGTAGGTGGGAGATTAATGAATTGCGGAATTTTAAGATAAATGGTTGAAAATGGCGAGTTTTACAGCTTTCTGGGGGATATTTTATTAATCCTTACACCATTCTATTAGTAATATCAATACAATTAAGTAAAATGGATTAAAATTGAAAATTTCTCCGAGCTCTGGGGAGGGGTTTTATCCCCCAAAACCCCCCCCCTCTCTGCGCCACTGCCTCCAGCAACATGTCTCTGATGCATTCAAGTCGAGGCATGGTACTGGAAGCAGGTGCTGAGGAAAAATGGGGTGAGAGAAAAGGAGGTGTGTAGTGTGTATATCTGGACCAAGAAAAAGGTACAGAAGACATTTATGTAAATAGAAAACTAGCTCAGGGGAAGGAGAAATTGTGGGCTGCAATACATCACTCTTGCAATACTTTCAATGAAGATGCTCGAAATAATGCACTTTATTCTGGAAGAGTAAAATAATGCTTTAACTTAAGTGATTGAAATAAGCTACGCAGACTAGTGCAAAAATATCCAACTTAATTTAATTAGTGATTACATTAGTGTTTCCTTTTAATATGATCAGCATCCTTTCAGGTTAAAGCACTGAAGTCATGCAAGAGGATGGACTCCAAGAATTTGAGGAGTTTTCAAGAAGACTAAAGAAATTATAGGCACCATTACTACAGCCAAATTGATAAGCTAAACCACGCAAAAATAAATAAGGTTTGATTCGTGAAAGGCGATTCCCATAGTTCTGGCGATAGAACGTCACATTTATAACTGAAAACTTACCTCAAAATCATCTTCATACTCGTACTCATCGGTGACACTATCAACATCAGCAGCTTCTTCCGCAGCGACTCCGGATTCATCAGGGATCATCTTATGACGACTTAAATCAACCGACTTTCTGGCACTCATATCGGAAGCAATGGATGTCTTCGAATCAGAACTTTTTTTCACGTTACCAACCACATCTTTCAGACTCGTTTTCATAGCTCCTTCAACATTCGGTCCATCACCTCCCCCTCTGTGCTTAGAACTGCCACTCATCGCTGAGGTACGTTTCAAATCACTATTGCTCCCATAATTCAAAAAATCATTGGCACTTTCGCCCTCCGGGCTAATGGTCCACGTCCTTGTTCTTTCCCTTCCTCTCTTGTTTCCACTTTCTTCCGAGTTATTCACATTTTCACTTGGCTTCACTGACACTGGTCTACCAGTTGCCCGCTTCTCGAGATGAGAAGGATCTTCAACTTTACCTTTTTTAACATGTTCTGACATTATTCTTCTTAGGTTTTCCTTCATTCGCGAGCCCGGCTTTTCGTTAGTTTCACGCTTGGACACAGCTGCCTGTAATGGTGAGACCTTCTTCTTACCAGAGTCCTTTTCCACAACCTCAACCCTCTTTTTAACATTTTGTACTTCTTTTACTTTAACGCCCAAACCTAAATTTCGGACTCCACTGTCTTTCCGGGCAGACGTCTTGGAGGTATCTATGGGGCGAGGGTTACTTCTACTTGTAGTTGGATTTCTAGGAGATGAGGAAGGTCCACCCCCTTTAAACTTAACATTTTGATCTCTTTTATCCACAGTTCTGACGGGATACAAATTATTTGATTTACCAACACTAGAAACGCCTGTTTTTGAAGAGAGAGCAGCAGTTTTGTCAAGCAACTTCTTTTTTGTGGCTATATCACTTTCCTTGATGGCACTCGATCTACGGCTAACTACATCTTTGGCACCTACAGGCTTGGGAACAGATTTAGAAGATGAAGAGGACGTAGGCTGTTTCTCTGATAATATTCCAACTTCACTGCTCAATTTCTTTTCAATTTCCTTGTTGTTAAGCCCTGTCTTTGAAACACGGGAACTAGATGATGATGTCAACTTAGAGCTGTTTGAACTCTTGGTTTGAGCACCTGAGCCTTTCCGCATTACTGAGGAATCTCTTTTCGACGACGATGTATTCGCTGCTCCCGTGGGCTTCAAGTTCGACTTGTTTTGAGCAGCAACCTTCGAGGTGCTTTGTTTTTCTTTCTCCGGCTACGAGAAAATGTTCAAAAGTATGTGATAAAATTTTAGCAGCAATAAAAATAACATTTCTATAACCATATTAAAAACTCACCACATCTCTCTGCATGTTGAATGACGCAGAAGCTACAAATTTCTAGCGATATTGCAATAACCTCAGGCTTCTACAAGCAGAAAGCTTTACAAACAAAACTATTTCCCATGAGAACTTGCGTTAACAGCAAAGAATCGAAATGTAATGATTGGCGGGAAGTGTGTGGTGGGGGTGGTTAGAACCAGTGGCGGCACTTTCAAAAGTGAAACTTAGGACGAGTTGGCTCTTATTTTCCTGTTCCTGCGTATTTCCGTCCAACTACTACTTAGGCCAAGAATTATATCATTCACATTCATTACAGGTACCAATTAAATAATGATTCCTCGGTATGAACAACTCTGAGCCACTGAGTATTAAACTAATTAGTTTTTTTATTTGATTTTTAGTTTAACTACTATACTTACTGTCTATGACCATGGAGGGCGATGACCATGCATTGGCGCCAAATCCATGGGGCCTGAGGGGGCCCGAGCCTCCTCAAAAATTCGTTATGGGTGTGAGAAAAAAATGTGTCAGGCTTGTCGATTTTCCACGGAGTGTCCAGATGTCGAGATTCGAGTTATCAGGGTTCTAATGTTGATCATATGACTCTTCTAAAATGCTTGAAAACTTAGAACTCACTACTTATAAAATATCGCGGGGTAAGATCCCCGGTTTGGGCCCCCCCAATATTTTTTGCAAGTCAGCATCCCTGTGACCATGTATTGGTTCCCTTCACCGATAAACGGGTCCTATATTTCTGATGAAAAAATCACACCCTAGCCTGAGACCAATGGGCGACTATAAGTTGCTTGGCAAAAGATTTACTCCGGTTTTGCTTGCTAAATATGACTATATATGTCTATAATAATAATATGACTATCTATAATCCATCTACAATGATTTTACTGACTGGAACTAAACTTAGTGGCTGAAAGTCATTTTATTGTATGAACATGTTTAACCCCTCAAGCGAGTACGACACAGCATATGCGTCCTTGCTATTCCATTCCTATATAGTGCTTTAATCGTAGGTAATTAAACCACCCAGGGTGCTATAATTTAGAGGCACTGAAGATTTTGAGCAGACATGAAGTAAAATACATTTTGCAACGCTATCATTATCCAAATTTCCAAAAAAAAATATTCTATAAACAATTGCTTAAATTTTATAATTATGTATACGTACTTAAATTTTCAGAGTCATTTACTTTTTCCTGCTCCCTTTATCCGATGGTTAATAGTTGACCTGAGTGTGATACTGCTCAAAACAGGGTTCTAAGCAGAGTTAGGGTGTTCCTGGGCATCTATATCTGGTCTCTTTTCTCTTTCCTTTTTTGAGCACACAACACACTTTCTTCTTTCAACCTTAAATGACTCAGTTTGCAGGTTTTGTTGAACAGAATGCAGCCCGGTCAATCGTGTACATTCCGTATCGATATCCGAGGGCCATCCTTTTGCTGTCCTAAATTCTGTCCGTGATACTTAGCTATTACCCAGATAGCACAACCATTTGTATACAAATGGTAAATCTTCTGTAACCTTACAAATTGTACCGATTTTTGTAATACAACTGTATTACAGTTGTATTCAAACGTCTTGTATACAGATGATTTGTAATACAGTTGTAATACAAAGGCAAAATACAAGGGAATTTGTAATATGATTGTAATAGAGGACATTTGACACTGTATTACAATTGTAATACGATTGTAATAGAGGACATTTGACACTGTATTACAATTGTAATACAAATGTATTACCACAAATGTGCTGTCTGGGTATTTTGTTCACTAAGCTCATTCTGAATACTATGTTATGTTATTACCAGCCTTACGTTATAAAATGAACGCATTTAACACAGCCATGTTAACTAATTGGTTGAATAATTTCTTGTACCACACTTTTGTCCTTTTTCTTTCCAGCAAGAACAATTCTAGAAGTTGATCTTTTAAATCTACGCAGCCCATATATTTATCATATTCTATTACACACATAGGTTTATTTACACATTCAAGCCTGCCCTTTCAACTTACGGGTTGCATTTCATCTGAATGTTTTGTAGTCAGCAATGTAACATCGCGTTTATCCTTCCACTTCAAAGCAACCAATTTCCCACACTTATAAACACATCTATCAGAGTAATAGTTTCTCACACAAACGTAGAACAACTTTTGTTGAAAAAATATCTTTGTCCTTTGTGATATCACAGCCCAATTTTGTCCCTGAGCCACAGTAAATAATAAAATTCCATAAATACCCTGCGGAGTCACAAAGTTCAACCAATTTTATCCCAAACCTGGAAGCTTTCATGGGAATATACTGTTTCCACGATGGTCCACCTTTCCACAATAACAAATACTCATCCACACTGATTTCCTTACCTAGTTTATACACTTTTTGAAACTTATTTTTCAAATATTGACTAATTGGTAAAATTTTATCTGTTTTGGATCCTTTTTTACAACTTCCTCGTTGGTACATATTATCTAAAATGGAGAAATTTGGTGAGCAATGAAAACCTTTGCTCACTCATTACATTGGGAAAAAATGAAGTCTCTAATAAATGCTTTCTGCTAAAATACATTCTGAGGCTTGGTTACTGAATTATTCCCATCAACATCAGAAGACCTAAATACACCCTTATTTCCCGCAGAGTTGTGGGGACCCACTATTGGAAGCGCGATTTTTTTAATTCGTAATTTTCTCTTTCTCTCGAGCAAGAAACTGTGCTGCGTAGCGGTTTGTCTAAGTCACTATAATTGAAATTATTTCATCATCAAAAAATAACTCAAAGTATGCCAAGGGATCATCTATACACAGAACAGGCAATATTTGTTTTCCGACTAATCCACACACAAAAGGTTGAGGAGGGTCAGCACTGTTGATCTCTTGCCAATTATTTTCTTGAAAATTCACAGAAAAATGAAAAGGTTCTTAGCTCTCTTCAGAACTGGGATCTAGAGAGTATCCAATTGTAATTTCCGAAGTAGTATCTGAGCATTCTGTGCTCTCTTCTTCCAAAGCGTCAAGCACTTGCTCATTGCACAACTCACGCAAGCTAGAAGCCATGGGCTAGATAGAACATAAGAGGGGTACAGATATGGTGTGGACCCAAGGCAGAAAAAAATAAAAAGAATCATCAAAGCAAACGTAGGGGTGAAAACACCCCAACCCTAAGCCTCAAACGTCGTAAATAAGATACCAAGATGTGGGGCTGCTGGCCGGTCTTTGAGGCTCCGAGAGGCGTTGAGTGACAATGCCTCGACGGTCCATGCCTACACTATCATTGCCTTGATGAAAGAGGAAGGAAACAATGAGGCAGAGAAGCAGATGATAATGAACCACAGACAAAAGCATTCAGCATCCCCACATGTCACACACAATCGCTAAGAAAGCACATAAACCAGAGCTTGAGTGGAAGGATATCTTTCATTAGCATCCACCAGATGCTGACCCTAGAGGAAGCTTCTCTTTCCTGACATCAGCTAGAAAAGAATATTCTAAAAGATATCAGAATGCAAAAACATAGCACACAGGGGCACAGAACGATAGCAGGCAGATGTGTTTCACATATATACTCACTAAAAGTACATACATATATGGAAGCTTCAGAGATAGGAATACCTAATGAAACATTCAGATGCCTATGGTGTGTCGTGCACGCTTGAGGGACGGCAATCAGAGAACACAAACGCTGTGTCGTACACGCTGAGAGAAGGACCACAGGCATTTAAAGTCATGCTTGAGGGGTTAATTCCTACCACACTTTTCTCTCCCTCAAGTCACTCATCCTTTCCTGTCTTATAATTTTAACTGATCTGCCTTTCTTTGCCCTTCACATCTGAGTTATCGTTATTTCAGCCAATAATGTCAAGAGAAATATATCTGGCCTCAGGCCCCTAGTAGAGTTATCTACCTTAGCCTTAAATGTCATCCACAAAAAGATGCAATGCTTTCATTGCAAAGTAAACTGATTAGAAACCATAGATAAATAACACATTTATATCAAAGAATATGCTATATTTATTCTTTCAAGTATTAGGAAAATATTTACAAGTGACACAGGAATAATATTGCATAACAATCTCATTACCAGTTTATATATATTAGTTTGGAATGCTAAAACATTACAACACTAGTCGTTGCTCATGACTCCTTGAAATTAAACTTCATCACTGTTAACTGAAATAAAGTGATGAAATGTAAAGTGCAAATGTATGTAAGATGTGCCTACAGAATAGCTATAGACCTTATAAAACTGGAGTCAAGACAATGAAAACGATCATGGCACCACAATTACTTCCAGCACCACTGTAATATAATATTTCTTGTATGCAAGCTCTCTTCTGAGCCAACTGCAGACAATATTCTTAAAAAATATGCTCATGTCATAGGAACCTTGGGTAATTCTTCCTCCCTTATCATTGAAATTCTACCTCATAGCACAATGTAAGCCAAAAAAAGTCAATTGAGCAAATTTAAACATATGCATGTAATATAAATTAAAATTGATATAATCGATGTCCCATATGATAGCGAACCTAAAATTTTCACAAATACTTGATTGCATTTACTATTAACAAGACAACATTTTATACATATACAAAAAATCAACACACATTAACCCTTCAAATATTTTTGTAGAAATATCATTTCCTCGATATAATTTGAGGTATACATAAATGACATTTCTGAGGAAATATTGTTTCATTTTGAGAAAAAAAACAGTGATGTAATTAACAGTCTTCGATGACATAACAATAAGTTGACCTTACCAAGTATACAATTTTCAAAAATTCTGAAACTCAGAAAAGAGTAAGGCACAAGGATATAGTTTACACACTTTTCTCATATGCAGAACGATTCACTAAATAAATATGCACGAAAAGATACACCAAATTTAGTAGATATCTGTTTACAAGGGGAGGAGTATCCCATAGTATTCCATGTCACAATTGTTATAAATGTGGCAATTTGTAAGCTTCCTTATTTGCCTGTATATCACAGCACACAGGTTTTACAAAAGTAAAACAGCAGACTCATAAGTTAAACTTATTTACATTCACAACACAGACTTCTCCACAGCTCGAGACAAAATGGGGAGTACACAATATATCGAAACCTGAGCTTCTCAGCCACATACTGGCAAATAAAACCAGATATTTGTAGAAATAGATTCTAGCTAAACTCACATCAACAAGCCTTTGACATGTTAAGGCATCATAAAAACTTTTCAGCAGAAAGGCTAGACAAATTTACACTTCTTAAATGCATTGACTCAACATTCACTTCCATTGACATAACTCTCACAGAATGGGAGAGCAGGGAGGAGAAAAAACTATCACAGATGTATAGCACTTGGGAATTTTCAGCTGACATCCACAGATGAGTAAAACAATATGTATGCAGCTGGTGAAACGACATCACTGGGAGATAATTCCGACACGTCTTGATCATCAAACTTGAACCATCTGAAAGGAATAAAAATAGAATAAAGATAAAGTCCATCATGCATCTTTTTAATTTAGTGTGACCATTAGAAAATCACTGCATTTCCCAATAGACACACCAAAGTTATACACTAGTACATGATATTTGTTTACAAAATGGATGACATGGACTTTCCTAATTGATTCCTTCTGTAAGGATGGTTTGGATAGGTGAGCGTAAATCTCAACCCAGACTAAACCACAGGCACATGAATTTTATTCATTTTCTTTCCCTTGGCGACCTTCTATAACCAAATATTTCTTTGGAATGTCCAAAGGATTCACCTAAGAATTGAACCTGGGACCCTTCAGTCAGCAGCCCAACACTCTACCCTCTCTGCTACAAACTCCTAAAATGATGCCTACTGTTTCATAAATAATGTCTAGTCTTTGCACAATGGTTAATGTTACATGAAAATCGCATATGCCATATTGATGCGATGCATGTGAATAAATGCAACATAGGCGCAATGACTAGACTTTTATGATATTTAAACCACAAATTTGCCTTTTCGTTGGCAAAATTTGTAAATTTAGTACCAAGTGCTGTTAAAATGCTACACTGTCGCTTAATGGCTAGGACCTGAACTAGACGTGGGTGCAAGCAGGCTACACTGCTGCCACCAGTCTATTTTCACACCCTTTGCTGCGAATTTGTGAAAGGTGCAAAATCAGCAAGTTCACCAACTTGCTGATTTTGCCCCTTTGCGACAGTTTTCAGAAGACAGAAATGCTTCCTTTCTTTCCATTTCTTCCTGAGAATGGTGTTTTTTCAAACTAAGACCCTGACTATGGTTACTATGACGCTACCTAAGATCGTTAGAGATCTATACCAATGATAATAACATTTTGTGTTTTCCTTTCTGCCATTTGCATTTGACATTGAATTGAGTTTCTTCATGGCATTATCTCGCAGAGATTGCATTGTATTTAAAAAAAAAAGGGAAAAACCAATAATACGATTGACAATAATTTATACTCACTTATTGAAAGTGCTACTCTTGCAGTGAGCAGTATAATGGCCTCCGTCCATTGTGCCATAATGGTTGGACACTCCATACAAGTTGTAAAGGACAGAATTTCTTCTTCGAGTAGGATTGTATCCCGACGAGATTACCTCAGAGCCAACCCATTGGGATGCATCCAAGTCTTCCAAGGGAAAGTCCACCATTGTCTGCCGTTTCCGACACCAACCATCACTGGTAAACCTGAAAGAGGATTCACTTCTCACTGTGATGCTCTCTTTTACAACCAAAAATTCACTGAATTCTTACAGTAACTGAAATACTTATTAGCAATATACTTCAAAGGTGGTGTAAGTTAAAAACATGCACTCCATGAAGTTAACATGCAAAAGTAGTCTCAAATTAATAATACTTATTGCAACTCCCTTCGTGCCATTTCTAAGTCAAGAACTTGGCCAACCCAATTTGCTACCACAATAACAGCATATACTTGAAAAACTGACAAAATGAACACATTAAAAGACAGTGTCATAAATAGATTATATGTTTGGGGAGGGCCAAGGTTAGGTTAAGTTATTTATGCTGAGGAAACCCATGATATTCTATACTTAAAATAAAAGTGAAATTAAAATAGCAAGTATGATTGGACGAGAAAACATTTCCCTTGTTTTGGGGTCATCCTGGGCTCCTCCCCCATTGATGTCCTTGTCATAAGATTAAAAAAGTCTCACGTTAAACACAATTATAAATTGTAATCAAACTTTCATAATTTTCAGAATATCTCCCCCTCAGCAGAATATTTTAATATTTCTTGAGGTAATGTTATTTTCGGCACTGGTTGCATATTAAATTATGCAACACAAAAGCGAACTTTACCATATAATTCAACATTTAATGACATAAAATATTTTATTTTTTGTTCATGATGCAGTTTCATAAAAAAAATTAGTCTCACAACAAATGATTAATGCCAATGAAATGACGAATGCCAAATCCAAAATTAAGACTGAATCTGAAACTCCAAATCTGCTGATTCACAAAATTGAAATCACCTACAATTTCATTAAATTTACTTTTAAGTTGATTAAAAAAATACTCCTTCACTCGATAGAATAGTTTCCTCAATTCGGTCATCGAAGAACCATCTACCTAGAATTATATCATAAATTCTCGTCACTATCATAAAAAACTGGTACCAAGAACTGGTACTCTAATTTCTAATCGATTGACTCAATCAAAACTAGAATCCATGCATTCGATAGGATTTCACCAAATCTTTAATATCTATGCCCCATCAAGGCTATTCTTACCCTCAGAGTAAACTCGTATCCATACCCATTTGTAAAAATCTGGTCTGTAGCAGCAATATCTCAACATTTTCCAAACAGCTGAGGAGGCAAACAGAAATTAACTTTGGCATACAAAATAATGCCAGTCATTTAACTCTTTCTTGGTACAATTTTGGATGATATCACAAAAATATTAGTTTCTGATTCCATTGGCAGACAAGGGGATTTGCAGTTCCATTTATGTTGCTTCCTCTCCATAGAGTGAGAACTTGATATGACAAGTGGATTTTTTTTACAACTACCAGGTCCTATCCCACTGAGGAGGAATGAGGATTCAGTATTACACTTGGGAGCACAGGGATACTTGCCTTTTGAAATGGATGACTAGAATTCGAGGAAGAATCCAAATATCAAACTTTTTGCTCGCATCTCTTGGCTCCTTGCATTTTGGACAGTTCCAACCACTAATGTGCTCCCCTTTGAGGTATAAAGCCATGCAATCCTGTAAAAAAATATGAGAATATAATGCCAATTGTAACTTGATGGAGTTTTTCCTCAGCCCAGCAATAGGGTGATTCACTAAGATACAAAGTCGTAGATTATTGAAAGAATTTGTTAGATGCTAGGGAAACATAAATTATAAGTATATACTACAATAAGTCAAGTAGTAGACATAAATTCAAGTATAAGAAATAAAGTCAAGTACAGGGGAACCACATTAGCAAACATGCCTATGACAAGACCCCGATCAAAACGAGCTATTACAGAGGAACCATCAATTGACCTATGATTAGCATATAAAAAATATGGTTGATATGAGGTCCTTTATGAGTAGACACCCACCATTGCAAGAGATTCAATCTTAGGAAAATGTGCTCAGTCACTGTAATTGATTGCAATCTGTTAGAAATGAGATTAATAAGACATGTTCTATCAATTGCACGTTGTTAATTGCATCGATCCGATCGTTTTCCAGATAATTTAGGGGAAAATACTGCTGCATTGCAAGTTGCAAATATTCGATCTTCAATTGTTATCAAGGGTGGTCGAGAACACCAATGACATCCTTTGGGTATAATGTCGTGTTTCACCTTTTTTTATGACTTGCTTAGGATTATTTACTCAAAATAGCCAAAACGCAGGCAATATTATTCCTGACATTATTTCTAGATATTATCTAATATAAGATACTTAATTTTTATATGAATTATTACAGGGTCCTCCATAATTTCCCCATTTTTCTTCAATGACTCATTATTTAAATCATATTCACTCTATTCAAGTCTAAAAAAGAACATTTTTAAACAACAGCTTTTTGAGTGGAGATCTTTGCTTGCTTAGCAAATTACTTTTAAACACGGATAATGCATCGAATCACATCAAATGAAAGAAAACATTATCCGAGGGAGGTTATCATTCCTCCACTTATTTTCATCAGCTGAAACAAATGCGATATGTTATTTATTGCAATTGGTATCTGCAAAGCATCATGCCAAATGTCAATCATACAAATTGCAATCAACAGAAATGATAAAGGCAAGGAATAACCACGCTAAAATTTTGATTACTCAATCGTGTCGAATTTTACGTAATACTGATTAAAATAATGGTATGGTGAAGTAAATGCACAACATAAGTGTGGCTTGGTCAGTGGTTCATCGAGATAAAGACAGGCAATCCGATAATTTTTGCATGAGTCAATACACAGCTAAAAAATTGACGGTATATACGTAAATTAAGTAATGATATAAATTGCAGTAAAAACTTTGCCCATCCTTCGGCATTTATCCATAAGTTTCTTAAATGTAAGTATTTCGGTCAAATAACCAGCCCGGCTCTCAAAAATGTGTTGACAATAGCTTTCATGGACATTATTTGCTACACCCCTGGCAAGATGACAAATCACCAGAGCAAGGGATTGTTTGGGCACTGTGGGGTACCTTTTCATCAAGTTTCTACTTTAGTAGAAATAACGTCTCCTGCCAAATTGGCGTTACTCCATACCATCTTGCAGGACGGCAATAAAACTCCCACCTCACCACTTGTATGCAGCAACGTTCTGTGTCTTCAACCACAAATTTATCTCTTTAGATCTGATTTTTTGAGTTCATCGAGTATGAGTATTTGAGGTTCCCCCGACCCAAATACAGAAGGAATAAAAATTATACCACGAAATTTTAACCCTGGTTTGTTGATGCCAGTAGGAACCAAAATTATCAATGATCATTAGGTCAAAAGCACACCATTTTTAAACTACAGAAACTTTGACCTATGCACTCCAGTTGAGTGCAAGTTTGCCCTGTAGCCAGATGATCTGGACAACTCATAGCTTCGAATGCTTTGTCTGCTGGAGATCATGATGTATCCAAGGCATCCAGCAACAGGGCAAACTTACAGCCAATCTGACTCACAGTTTTGTTTAAAAAACCTATTTTGTGTCGTAAAACCAAGCAGATGATGTGAACCAAAATCTAAAAAAATCATGGACAATACAGCCGAAGAATCTGGTCAAAGGAATATTGTGTTTTTTATTCCATAAAAATCATACCACCGCAACACCACCTGCTTATGATCAAAGATTTTTGGAGAAAAACGAGATTGTGTGCGTTTTTGAAAAATTGGTCATGTTTGAGCCACTGTATCTCAGCAACGGATCAAGTTTATGTAAAATGGTATACAAATCCATCATTGGTAATCATTTATGAGTATTTGCGCAAAGTTTTAAGTCTACATCTCAAAAGACGCCATTTTTTACTTTTGTCCCGCCTTTTTCCGATTTCGGACCACTGTGCACTGTCCACTTTCCCTGCCATTTACATGCTGCTAACTTCAATTTTTACCTCCCGTACCCCATCACCCAAACAAACCAACAATGAAGTGGAACCGACCCATCTTTAAAGTTAACCAAACAAACACTCACCGCAAGAGAGCACCGAGTTGCGTTGGGAGGTATGGGAAGAGAGAGGTTGGAGAATGGCTCGTACGTAACAGACTGCTCGCCACAGTGCAGGCAGCACACGGTTGACGCCTGCTGCCCGTAAAAAAGATGCAAAACCAGGGACTCGTTCTGACGGCAGAAGTCGTGCCATGCCCTCTCCGCACCTTCGGGACCAGAGGCATTCTGAGCTGGGGGATTGGACGGATTTTTGCCAATCTTTGACATTCGAATGCTAGCCTAGAAGAAATTATTGGAAAAAACAAATTAAATACATCAGTGGGCCTTCTACAATCATGCCCAATGAGTTTCCTCACAAAAATGTGAATGGTTTATGGTTTCAAATCACTAGGTTGAATTCATTAAAGTGATCAGTCCAGGAGAGTTCCGCTTAACCCTTTCACTACCACCGGGCTGATATATCGGCCCTTTCTGGTTGAGCAAAAACTGCCAGGGGTTGATTTATCGGCCCGAATTATTTGACTTTTTTTTCGTGATTGTGGTCTTTTCAACGGCTGTAATTTAAGTAAACCCTATTAATCAATGTATGGTTATAAGATATAAATATATCTTAAGTATTAGGAAAAATGTAGATGTATTATACAAAATTAAATAGCTGAAAATTTTTAAGATCTGAAATGTTGCAAATTCCAGAAAATATCCTTGGCAGTCTTCGCACAGCCCACCTCAAATGGACTGGCAGTAAAAGGGTTAAATTACTAATTGTCTTAATTAATGTGCAACTCGCAAGGCTTTCTACTTAAATATGTAATATAAAGGAGCATTGTAGCCTTGCAAGTCAGTTGCTTGGCTACAAATCAAAGATCATGCACATGATTGCTAAGTATTTCACTATATAGTAACACTTTAAGAGTTTTTATTTTTTTAGGAATTTTTCAAATTGGTCAATGGCTTTATTGTGATGAAAAGCATGAAAAGAATCAAATGGTTTTGATTTCCTTCACTTGAAAGTTACTCAACAATGTATTAAAAAATTAGTTCAGAAAGATGAATAATATGTGCCACCCCTAATGTTGAGATTGAGATTACAGCAATAGAAAAGCTCCAAAGTCAATGCAGCCAAGCAGTCTTTACATGTTTCTCAACATCAAATGCTGTATTTTGATTAAAATCATCTAAAATTACAGTTTTCAAAAAGGCTATAGCCTGGAGAAAAAGCATGGCACTTTTTCAGCAATCTCTCTCCAGTTACAGAAAATACAAGACTTAAAGATTCTTAGTGTCAATATCACTGTTTCCGTGTTGGCTGCATCTAATTTGTTAAAAACCTGCCTTTTCAACAGCATGACTTATCAGTCAGAAATACAAAAGGAATAACTAAATTTATTACTCATCAATACAGCAGAAAAATATGAACTTCAATTACATCCCATTTCCAGGCCATGCATTTCAGAAAATATTATTTTCTTCAAAAATATTGAAACAGTAATAGGGGAAGCTTAATTACTTCAACCACTGGAAAGGAGACTTCTTAAGTGTGGATAAGGTACTCTAAGTATTTTTCAGAATACCTCCACATAAATTGTCAACCAAGTTTAAGAACATGGATCAAGTATCCAAGTACACTAATGGTATCCCTACTGAAGATGTTATTTATCTGCCTCTAAATTAACTTACTCGATTCAAATCCTCATGTAGCCAGTCCATCAATATAGTGAGGAACTCGTGAGAATCTTGCTGCTCATGGCCAGCAAATGCCTTCTTGTGCATGCCTACCACTCCCTTAAACAACAAAGAGGTTAATTACTGACAAATACAAGGAAAATTATTCAAAAACACCAATTTCACACTTTTCCGAAATAAGAATGAACCTGATACACATATGTATAAGGTTTCCCAAACTAAGCCAATGAGATAGTTCTAAGAAACATTGGAGGAGCAGAGAATAATTAAAAAAGAATAATATTATTTCAATTTCAAAGAGGCAAATTTAAGCTTTTTGAAATTAATTCTGTCCTCCCGCATACTGTCTATTTACAAAAAGAGATGAAATGTGGCTAAGAAAGAGCAAGAAATTTGAATACACTGAATTTTGGCCAAAGAGATGCAGATAAATTCTGCATTCTATAATGAGATGAACATCTTTAAGTGGAATAAAAAATCTCAATGTACAGACAAGGGATGGTTACCGTTATCATTATGAGTAAAACGAAGTAAATACAAGTAGCAGACCAAAGAACCAGCCAATTTACCAACCTTCAAATCCCTGCATGCAATTGAACGATATTCTCCGCTCCAAAGGGCACGGACTAAGGCAGCCACTTCTTCTGCAACCTCACCACGCAGCTTTGTACCACGATTCACATCTTCTCTGAAAAATCCAAGGAAGATAATAACATTTGAGTATTTCACAAATTAATCTCATTAAACTTCTCCGAGAAAGTAATAACAAAAGGAGTTGAGACAAATACTAATGAGAAAGAAAGTGTCTAAAAATAGGGCTTGTCAATCTATCCATGCCTACAAGTCAAATACAAGGGTTGTACCAAAAGTAAGTTTCCCAATGAGCTACAATGTTGAGCAAAGGTGCTAACAATAAGCTAAATCCCACAGCATTGCTATGCGCAGTGGTTCCCCTACTCTCGAGTCCGCCCGTTCGCGATTCACTGTGTCGCTCATTATTGGCTTAGCAACCGTCAACAATGAAAGTGATGATCCCCGTTATCGCCAAGTGAGAGGATCGAACAGTAATCCGATTTCTCCTTACAAGGAAGTTACCGCCATTGGAGATTCATCAACAACTGACTGAACTTTATGGTGAAGAGTGCATGCCCGTTCAGCACGTCTGCAAATGTTGCAGAGCTTTTGCTGAGGGCCGCACGGAAGTTCACGATGAAGAACGAAGTGGAAGACCGCCGGTTTTGGATTGTCCAGAAGATCAACAGTGAGCCGCTCAAAGATCGGAGGGTCATTGCCTGTGACTTTGTTGAACGCATTTCTGAAGCTTCTCACAGCACAATTGAAAGAACTTTAACACAAACTTTGGGTTATCGCAAGATGTGTGCTTGCTGTGTCCCCCGGATGCTGACTAACGGACTCATGGAGCAACGCCTTGACACTGCTCGCAAATTTCTTCAACGATTTTAAGGTGGGGGGCAACAAGAAGTTGTTGGTCTCTATCGTCACTGGAGATGACGTATGGGTATTTCATTTTATCCCCGAAACAAAACTCTAGATGGTAAACGCTTCAAGAGCAACGATGAATACTAAGTAGAGGTCAAACACTTCCTCAACGGGTTGGCGGGAGACTTCTTCAACTTAGGGATAAAAAAGCTGGAGTAGTGTTTTTAAAAGTGTCTCAAAAAAATAGGCAAAAATGTAAGCTTTTCAAAGATGTGAAAATTAATATCAATAAAAAAAGTTTTGTATTTGTAAAAAATATGGGAACCTTACTTTTGGTACAACCCTCGTACATACTGTAACGTTTTAATTAATTACTCTTATTTTCACACGTCACTTACAAATATTTTATTTCACTTTAAATAATACAAACTCGGGAGCAAGGGAACACCTGTCGGCCATAACTATCACAATCCGACTCCCCACTTTTCACTTCCTCCCGCGCCGTCAACAATCACAACAATTACCTCACTCCACCTCTGCTGCTTATTATTGCTTGTATTACGTCACACCAAAAACCAAAACAAACCACTCAAAATTAGGTGTTACATTTGCCCCATTGGAAAAGAAAATGGAATGACATGCAATTTTCTTTTTCAAAGCCTTCAAAAATAGAGTATTATGGGTTATGGGCGTGGCCCCAACGCCTTCAGTTTTGAACTTTCCCCTTAAATTAATAGTAATTAATTTTTTTTTTTATACAATGGGAACACATGTCATATCACATTAGCAGAATATGCCTCGTTGACCATTTGATCGGATGTAACATCGGCTTTGACATGAATAATGTACCAGATTGCTAATGATATTTAGGAAAATAATGAACACTTGAAACCATAACTTTTAAAACACATTCATACCTCTTCAAATGCTGCTGAAAGCCAGAGCACTTCACTCCCCCTTTCCATCACATAAACACAGTTCACTTCACTTCACACACTGGCATTTTATTATTCTATTTGTCACACTTCTTTTACTTATCACTCCCCTTCTTTGTTCACTTTACTCATTCATTCATCATTGTCCGCCCTACGCGCTAATCCCCTTCCTTCCGGCTCAATTTACGTCACCAGCCCATTCACACATAAACAAACACGAATCAAATACAGGCAACATGACATTGAATATACACACCACTGAAAAAAAACAATAGAATGAGACCTACATTGTAAGCAAATCCACTTATCTCCTATTTTAAATTTTACTCTCTTCCTTTTCTCTTTCCTCCTTCTTCTCTCCACCCGATTTTCGTCCTTTCTTACGTTATTTTCACGTATCCTAAATATTCTCGCGATCTTTTCAGAGTCACTTTCTCCTGCTGATCTAAGCTCGGTTATGTGATTGTTTCCTTCCGCCATCATGGAATTGACAAGGTGCTGTCGCTCCGGTTGGCGCGCCTCCGCTACATTGTTTAGTGCAGGCCACTGATCAGCTGCTCTCTCGCCCGGCCGGTGAACGTATCCATCGCCGAGAAAGTTATTATCTCGTCGTCCCTCTCTCTGCAGGCTCGACGCCTGCCACTCCCGCTGCTGCGACTTCCTCGAGTCCCATCCGTGCTGCTGGCTGTGCTGGAACGCGCCTCCCGACGTCCTCCACGCACGCTCCTCACGGGGTCCTGATGTATGCCTCCCATCAAACGTCGGGACCTTCAACTGCACCGCGGATGTCACTGTGACGCCGGGTCCCGTGCCCCTCTCACACACGATGCATTGGACCGCCTCCTCATCCAGCCCAGCTGCCTTAGAGGTGGATTCTTGTCCTATCTCGTCCGCCATCTTCCCGGGCACTTCCTCCACTTGTTTTTCCTTTCTCCCCTTACATTCTCGCCGAAACGCCGCTAGCCCTTCGTTGATGCTTTTCATTGTCTCCTCCAACTTTTTTTCTCTTTCTTCTTGTTTGCTATCTCGCCTCTCCAGTTCTTCTTTCCATTTTCTATCTCGACTCTCCCGTTCTGCTTCCCATTTTCTATCTCGACTCTCCCGTTCTTCTTCCCATTTTCTATCTCGACTCTCCCGTTCTTCTTCCCATTTTCTATTTCGACTCTTCTGTTCTTCTAGCATCTGTCTTAGTAGCACCCGTAGGTCACTGTATCCTTGGTCCTGCGTCTCCATCTCAAACTCATGTGTCTCTATATCTACCCCTTCTTTTATCAAAAGCGGTTTTAAACGTTCCTGCAGCTCAAATTTTGCCCCTTGGGTCGTCGGTCCCCGATCCCTCAACAAACTTTGTAAATCCACCTTTTTCAGTTCGTAAAATTTTTTCACTCCCGCCATCTTGAATTCCCGCTCTCTACGACGCGACTCGTTCCTCAGGCGTTCCGTGGTCTCGATCCTCTCGAGAAGTCGTGCCCCACACGTTGCGGCGCCAAAATGTAACGTTTCAATTAATTACTCTTATTTTCACACGTCACTTACAAATATTTTATTTCACTTTAAATAATACAAACTCGGGAGCAAGGGAACACCCGTCCGCCATAACTATCACAATCCGACTCCCCCCTTTTCACTTCCTCCCGCGCCGTCAACAATCACAACAATTACCTCACTCCACCTCTGCTGCTTATTATTGCTTGTATTACGTCACACCAAAAACCTAAACAAACCACTCAAAATTAGGTGTTACAATACATTACTAAAAATAGCAATGAACTTTCATAAAATAATTTATTACAGATGGTGGAAGGTTTTGATAGCTCAGTCAAACCAAATAGAATCCATCCATCCAAAGATTAGTTTCAACCATGGAATTATGATTTGAATAACAGTTTTGCAGGTCCTACGTAATGGTAAACAGTAAATAATGAATGAAATATCTCTGGCAGGATCCCCTTAATGGAAGACGAGGCATGTTTTGAAGTTGTGACTTCTTAGTCAAGTGTCACAGAGTTGCAAGTTACACTTGACAATGATGAAATGCAAAGTATTGAAATGTATTATGCGCTCATTAGAAACCAGAAGAGAACCTTTCGTTCGTGATGGAATGGTTCCACCATTTCTCACCTGAAACAACCTGTTAGTAATTTACTTTGAAAGAGAATATTAAACATCCATTGGGAGAAGGAAAAGTGAAATCATGAGGTGGAAAAATGCCGAGAAAATTTACTAGTCAAACACATATGCACCCTGATTGGCCTCAATTACTATTACACTTTTATCCTGCATTATAGTACCTGTAAGATGCCATAAGACACGTCAACAATTAGCATTTAAGTCATAGGCCACTCGTTTTGCAAAAAAAATAATTAGGGTAATATTGTCTAAAAATTACTATGAGCACTCATTTCCCTTGTTTGTGGCCCTAAATTTGTTGCAACTAAGGCATTTGCATTTATTCAAAGTGCTTTAATTGTTTTTAGCTAGAAGTGGAAATATGACGAGTGGATGTGACAAATATAAATATAATTTAAGGACTGAGTCATTTATAGTAGCAAACAGACCCAAGTTAACTTTATATAAACGCTGTTTCTGTACATGGGGCCAAAGTTATTTCATTTACTGCCCGCTAGAATTAAAAAATAATAAATCCTCAAATGTAATGTTAAGACTTGCTAAAGACTGGCTTTTCTCGCTAGAAACAGTTGAAAATTTATTTTGAATTTATTTATCTAAAACACTCACGTATCATTTACTGCATTATTATGTTTATTGGAATACCACCGAAAGCTCCTTCTCTTATTTTTTGTTGTATTAAGATGTAAAAACAAAATGTAGGAGTAATAAATTATTATTATTATTATGTGGGAGACCACATGTTGGTAAGTGGCAGAGAACACATTAAGGAGGGTTTATATTTAGCGAAAATTTAGCTTGACCATCGGATTTGATGAAAAAATGTTGCATATCAGATATCAGATTTTATAGAAAGAGGGTTTGGATCCAAAGTCTTTTCCTCATTTTAGATTCCACGCATCACTAATTTTTAGCATTAAATTATAATGGAGTGCTCTCATAAAAATAAAAAGGTAATTTTTTTTACATATCTAGATAAGTAAGTAAAAGTTATTAACTTATGCAAAATATGACTTCATAGTTCTCAATATTCTTGTTGCTAGAGAGCTTCAAAGTTTGCAAAAATTACTAAATTCTTTCGCTCAGTAAGAACGCCCTGTGACGTCAAAATGCAAGTAAGCAGACTCGCTCCATAGCAATGACAAAACAGTAACGACGATAACATACACCTACGATGATACTTATTCATAACTTGAAGGGTATGTGAAAAACAGTTGTGAATACACAGTTTAATAGTTTTACGGTGCGTGTATTGCACAATGGTTGACTCCAACTTCGAAAAGACGCATTCTGGGAACATTCTGAAGGTAGATTAATTCATGGCCACTTATTTATTCTCCGTTAATGAAGATTTCTCAGTGAGGAGTTGAGAAAAAATAGGTTTTATAAAACAGGGACAACTAGTCTACTGGCACCACGTTAACGTATTGTTTACTGGACTCTGACGTCACGCTCAGCCAACATGGTGATGGGTTGTTCGGAGTGCAAGATTAATGTACAATTTTCAAATTGGAATGTTACTGATAATATGCACGTAGAGAAGAACTGCTTTCATTGTAATTTTCAGCAGGAAGGATATTTTTTTACCACATAATCATCCATTTTCAGTGGAATTCCCCAATGATGCACTAAATTTCAGGAATAAACTCTCTCAATATGCCCTCCCATTAGCTATGATAGCCAAATATAAACCCGTTGCGCTATAATGACGAGTCTAGCTCGTCATGAACTTTCAATGCCAAACCGCGCAATGATGAGTGTATCTCGCCATCGGATTTTATTAATTTTAGCACTATTTAGAGTAACAATATAATTATTTTGAAAGCTTAGCAATGTTAAAACATAAATAGTATACATAAATAATTCGTATTTTATGAAACATGATGCATTGGAAGGGTTAAAATGATTTTATTTGAGTAGCTATAGCTGTGTTCTTCATGATTAATCACATTTTATTTCACGGTTCTATGTTTATTACAAATTACAAAATATCATTTCATTACCCTCCATTTAAAAGAGAACCACAGAAAAAAAAATACTTAGAGAATAGGAGCGCAATATTCGGAAAATTAATCAAATTGGAAGGGGTTAAAAAACTCTTTCATAATTGGACTTTGTAATTTACAAGGTCAATGCTATTACTACAAATTATGACCTAAGGAATTTTATGCTATAGCATAGAAATTTCTTTTTCTCTTTTAACAAGGCCTAGTACGTGAATAGTGTTTTGACATATCGATGGCTAAGTTTTAACGACACATATCTCAAAATTTGGCTGGTCTGAGTTAACATGTACTGCTATTATCTGTTCATTTTATCTCTGCGGGTCAGCTTTCGTGAGATCCCGGACACTATCGGAGGGCCTCGCTGAAGGGGGAGGGGCCTCGCTGAAGGGGAAGGGGTAGTACTGAGAGAGAGAGAGCAGGAGCGACCTTAACGTTGCCAAATGTACACAGGCACCCTAATGTCCCACTGAAAAGGTGTGACTCATACGTGGCCACAGATATTTTTGGCCCGGCGGCAAAACAATGCATACAATGTATAGCTACTTATTTAGAGGGGATTGAGGATAATCCCATCTCAGAAGCCAGGATATTGTCCGCTAAATGCGAGACCGCTGGTGAAAGGCATACATAAGCGTAACATTCTGATAAACGGGGATTGCAAGGGAATTCGTGAGGATGAGGATGCAAAAAGAATGGAGAAAAGTAGCACGTCGGGTATTTTATTACATAATTTATTTTGTACTTATTGCTGGAGTGGTGTGGCTAATAAATCAACCTCCTCGTCTTCCCTCCCGTCAGTGTCTTAATTTTCGGAGTCACTTTCGGAGCCTTCAATAAACACGCTTGGATTTTAATCTTTTAAATCAGAGGTATACAAAACTATATAGGTTGTAATACACAAATGTAAATACGGAGTTGAGGAAAAGGGTTAGGGTTTGTTAATAAAGGGATCGGAAAAGTACTGATAGGGAATAGGTGGAGGGAGGGAGTCGGTGCTGATGGGAATGCAAAAGGTGAATAAAATTTTTCTGGAAAGGCGATGTAAAAGGATTGATGTGGAAGAATAAGGAACAGTAAGTTATAAGTTGGATTTAAATGGAAGAATCGAAGAGCACCAAGAGAACGCGCGAGATTTGGCAACACAGCTAGCAGATTCACGAAGTTGACGCGACGGAGGTCTGAGAGCGACTGTGCTAGGCCACGCCTACCGTCTGCTGATTGGAAGAGGGAAAGTCACGTGTAGATAAACTTTCCCTCCTCTCACCCCAACTCGGTTAAGCCACACCAGCTCACCCGCAAAGATAAAGTGAACAGACCTTAATACTGTTAATAAAAAATAAAATTCAAGTAAAAAAAACAACTCTTTGTTTGCAAATGCATGCTTCTTTTTCAGTTTTATATATTTTTCGTTTTCAATTTCAATTAAAATTATAAACAATTAAAAAAAATAAAATTATTTTTTGCTCTCCTGAAAAGTTATTATTTTTGAGATATGTGTTGTTAGAACATAGCCATTGATATGCTTGAAAGGCTCTTTCTTTGGTTGACATCTTAAAAATTAACTAACAAAAACAATCAATGATTTATAAATGAATTTTAATTGGTTGATAATCTGATAAATAGCACTTATATTTACCTGTATTGTCCATCACAGAAATATTCCACCAAGCTTTTCGTGTGATTGATGCACTGTAGGATGGAGTTCATGTAACACGAGTTGCCTAAATTACGAAGTCCAGTAAGGCCACGACCCTGAAAATAAAATTACACCATTATGGTATTTAATCACTATCAAGCCCCTACTTTTTTAGGCATAAATAATGTTAACAATATAAACAACAACACAAAAGTTAGAGCTCTACGTTGATACATTTCATCCTCCATTCTCCTATTAACAATTTCTCCAACCTTCTATGACTCTGGATTTCATTTTAAAGCTACCACAAGGGAAATTAATATTAATATTACTATTTTTATCCATCAATTTTCTGTACACAACACTGACCTCACCAGTGTGCACTGCTGAGCATCACATTTTTGTTTACAGTTAATCGATGCCTGAATAAGTGTACAACCACTATGGTTGTACATTAGCATATTTGGGTTCCTAAAGTACATTCTGATTATGAACTTGAGTAAGTAAATGGAAAATATTTAGGTGTCACAAACTTGGATTGACAACTGCCCTGAGAGTATGATGAAAATGTGATCTTTTAAATTCATCCCTACGACTGTTTTGAAGCTTGGAGACGTATAGCTACTTACACCAGAGGAGAGATCTAGATATTATCAGTCAATTTCAAAATAAAAGCCTCTCATCAAACCCATAAAAAATGAAATTGATACATTCACTGAAGACTTGGCAAGATATAAGACTGGGTATCTCAAAGAAATAGTTGTGATACATAGACTGACACAACTTCACTTTATAACTATGATGAAAATTTAAAAAATTAATATAAGTCTCGATGCAGCAAGGCTGATGTCACCTCAATAAAATCTGAAGATAAGAAAAAAATTCCTACGTTAAAAACAAAACATGATTTACATGTCCGTCAATAATGTGATGCCATATGAAATTCCTGACGACTTTCTCCAAAGTAATAACTCGACACTGTACTCATGATTGTCAGACATTGAATAGCACAACTTCAAATACACTCACACAGAAAAATAGTCACTTAAATCTGGGTTCTCTCATAACTGGTGCGAGAATTAAAAAAATTTATTTAGCAGAAAAAAGCTTTTTAGCAAACGCAGAACTGAAGTCACACCAAATCCCATCCTAAGAAGCAGTAAATTTTGAAGGAATTTATTCACAGTAAAATATATTCATAACGACAAAACATTTCTGTAAAGATTATCTTCGGAAATAATACCAACAGCTCATTAAAAATTGAACTTGAAAGTAAAAAAAAATTAACAATCCTGATATAATGACAGCTGAATGAAGATATACTTAAGAATGTAAACTGAAAAAAATTGATCAAAAAGTGGAATGTTTACAGGGCAATGCAATATCAAACTGAAAATCCCCGACTATTGCAGTCTTTCCACATGAATTCCACAATTTTTATTTCCCAGTATTTATTTCGAGGAAAACTCATCTTTGCAGATGATAAAAAAGTGCAACCGAATATTTATATAACAACAAATCAAATAAAAATATGAAATAAATATAATTTTCACAGGCCTGAAGCACCTTCTGTGGCATATTGGGAATGGTTTGTTCAAACATTAAAAATAAACGTATTTATAGGAGTGTGAAAGAAAACTTTATCAAGAGCACTGTAAAAGTTAAAACAAAATAAGACTTCAGCAGCAAAGACGATTTTTCCAACCCTCTGAATTTTCCCTGACATTCCATAAAAAATGAAATTCCCTGACTTCAAAGGTTTTCTGTAACAGTGGCCACTCATGGAAACATCACGCGAGACTAGACTGTTTAAAAAAAAGTCACCTTTCGCAGCGGGATGCAGAGGAGCGAGTGAGGAGGTATGATGCGAAATTTGGAGACCAACACCATTGTGCAGCATCAACACAACAACACCACCTTGCCGTGCACTGACGATCATGTAGGAAACAATGTCACGGAGGTTTGGGGGGAATAAAATGAACACGGGGGTGCGCCAGCTTTTCGGGCCAACACGAGGGACTATCCCACAAGGATCTTCCTCTTGATGAAACCACGACTAATACTGAAGGCATTCCTCACAGCAGCTGGGAGGGTCTGGTGGGAGGGGAAGGGGAGGCGATGGGGGGAGAGGTAGGGGAAATTAGGGGAGGGGTTGGAATCAATGGCAAAAGAGGGGAGGCACTCCACAGACGGCGACACTCAAAATCACATGCTGACAACAGCAAAATAAGCTCGGGAGAAATACAAACAATGACGCTAGAAGAAGAAAAAACAATCCTCATTTTAACCCACCAGGATTCAAACACGGATCTCTTAATTGTCAACCAAGAGGACTTGAAGGACGTACAAGCCCCGCTCGAATGGACGTATTTTATCTCGATTTCTCGCCGCAAAACTCATTTTAAACTCATGTTTTCCACTAAAAATTTTCACGATACATGGGGTGCAACCTTTTTAACATGTAACGTTATCACAGACACGAAATTTCTTCTTAAAAGAATATACCGAGGAAAATTTTCACAACGTATATACACGTAAATGTTGAAAAGGTCGTATTCTAGATAACCCTATCATTTCAAGATAATATCGTAAGTTTTCAATGAGTTATGCGCAAGGAAACAGACCGCCTAACCGGCTGTGATGCGTCCTCCAGAGGAACGCCGTAATTTTTTTTCAAAACATGCTTTCATAGGGATTTCTTCGATGCTAAGAATTAAAATTGGGACTGCATAGTTTTCGAGATTATTCAATGGGCATATTTTCAATTATCACTTTTCCCGGCAGAGTGAACCAACCACGGAACCATTTTCGTCCAACAATCGCATTCTAACCCAATTTGCGGCATAAATTAGCGATTAAATCAGAAAGTGATACGGCGAGGAGTCAAAATTTCGTTTTTTACCTTGATCCTTACAACATATATAAGAACCTTGGTAGCTTAGTGGTCTGGGCAGTGGCCCGGAACGCCGAAGGTCCGAGGTTCGCTTCCCAGTCCACGGTAGCTTTTTCTAGAGGCAATAGGGTGGTTTCCTATTATTTTTTATTGCCTAAATCGAAAGATTATTACTCCTGGAGTACGTATTTCACGCTTTTAGATTTATAAATTACGATATCTATTTTTCGCGATTAAATGAAAAGTGAAAAATTTCAAGCGCGCGAAAACGCGACGCCTAAGTATGAATGCTGGGAAAAGCCCGCGTGACGTCTTTCTGGTTCCAGCTGCCGCCGTATGAGGCCACATTGGTGCGAGGCACTGAGCGCTGATACGATGCAGGCTGCTGGCAGGTAGCAGAGCATGTAGCGCTTGGCTTAAATAAGGATTATTAATACCTTATCAAACGAAGGAAGCTTTCCGACCTTAGCCAGTTTTAATAGGTAATTTTAGTTTAATAGGATTAAGACATGTTTCCCTGAGCTCTGTGCCTTTTGCATGCATTGGTAATCTCAGACGATGTAAAACTCCTATCTACTCGTATAGAAACTAGGTCCCTGTGACGTCACGTGGAGTGGTATCGCATGGGCGCCAATCTGGCTTTTTTCAAATGAGCATAAAATTGACCATTGCCATTCGTCTAAACTGGGATTTCTAAATCCAAATAATTGGTATATTATGAATACACTACTGGTGGCTAACGAATCGCAATCAATGCCTTTCGTTTTCTTTGATGAAGGAAACTATCCTATTCAGATAAATTTCATCGCCGCTCTCGCAGCATGGTCGACACATTACAAATATCTTAGCTCTGACAAAACAACCGTTGTATTGTAGTTGTACGCTATTTTTTTTAACTTGGCAAGATGTCGTCAAGCATCGTCGTAATATCCCATTGAATGCAGATTTTTAACTGAAATTTACAGAAATTGCCAAAAATTCTCAAGTATAAAGCGTATCCAAGCTTTAACGCGCAGATCAACCTTCAATTTTTATCCGCTAGTCTCCAAATTTTCAAGTATAACACGCACTCGTACATCACGCAAACGAGATCCGGAAAGCCTTGACTTCTGACATTCATATTCTCGAAACCATGATAAATTCGCAAGCAATGTTATAATTTCACTGAATAAATATTTAAATGTTTACAGCTATTTGCATAACACGCACTCGCTCACCTTATTTATAACGCACATTAAAAAATCCGAAAATTTGATTTTAAAAAATCACGAAATACGTGCGCAGTATTAAATAATTTAGACATCGCGGAAAGCACATATTTTTTAACTCCAGTCGACAGAAAAAACTAAGGCGGACATTTTTTTATATTTTTACGGACACATATCATTTTCCCGAGGAACGTCCACAAAATGGCGCACCACAGCTAATCGACAGGCTCTTATTTCTTCACGTAGGGCTCATACTAAACTTACGCCATCGTCTCGAATTTTCAGAGTAAACAGAGTATATACTTTTCAATACTCAACCACACCTCGAATATGAAAATATTCTTTCAGTATTTTCTCAGCCTCAAATACGACCATTTTCCTCAATCATTGTCTGAGAAAATCTACACCTACATACTACCCTGCAAGCCACCTAAAAGGCCTGTGGCGGGGGTGTTAGGACACCAGCCATTTACACATAAAAATAAATACTGTAACGAAATTACGACTAGCATTTATTAAAGTCCTTAATGGTTCGGGGGAAACACGAATTCCCGTATCCATCCGTTCGGCAAAAATCTCTCTTAATTTATCACTTCCATTGAACCTGGGAATATTATGTGACTCTAAGATAATGTTCCCCGTGTTGTTATGTATAGATATCTATTCTCAATTATTAGAGCAATCTAAGCCTAGCGCACAGCAAAATAATGAGGTACAACGTTCATATTTGAGATATAGGTATGTGCTGATAAGGGTTTGCCCTATTTAACCCCAAAAGTCGAAGATGATACCGAAATTTTCAAACAGGCAAGAACTCGTCAAGAGAGAAGACTGGTGATGCGTCCTTTAAATTATGGAAGGAATGTAAACCCCAGAATTGTGATAAAATCGAGAACATGATATCAAAATCGGTTAAAATCTTACGAAAAAAATACTTCGTATAGATGAAATTTTCGAGAAAGCCACGCAAAAATATTTGCTCAAACGCCGAGGCTTGCACTGCCCGTGACACTCGAATGATAGGACGTCACGAGTATGCGCCAATAATGCACCGTCGATGCGTCATGTTTTACGACGAATTTTAGGACGTGTACCCGAACGAACTTGCATGTCCCCACTATGCGAAAAAATTAACTTTAGTCATGCATTACTGCAGGGAAGATTAAACCTACATAGCTAGTGACCAAGCTACTGCACATGAGCTTATTCGACGCGCCAACTCATGGGTATTATTCGCCTTCATTCGGAACGGAGAGGACGGCAAAGGCTCCTTCAACTTTTCGACTGTCATCAGCCGAGCGATTTTCATTCAAGGCGCACAAAATCCTAAGCTTAACACACCCAAAACAAAAAATCTACAGGAAATTCAGAGGCCATAAACACGTTCTCTCACTCACCCAGTGATTCAACCCCAAGGTTTTTTTGTTAGGTGAGGGTAGAGCTCACCTCAGATTAGCCACAGACCTGTGAACTTCGCACATTCCAGGTAAGGGGGCCAATTCCTTTCCCTGGTCCAAATCGCACTTCGAGGATTTTGTTTTGGCTTCGCCCCTCCATCAGCTGCCAAGTTCTCTAACCACTAGGCCACCAGGCTCCCATTAACATTTTAAGGGATTGAGAACACTCATCATCATATTCATTCGTCTACAATCCTAACAATGGTTTGACGCAGCTCCCCATTCCTCCCTCCTATCCGCTAACCTTTTCATAGCGACGTATTTCTTCTCTTTTACATCCATTATGACCAGTCCTTTGCAACTCACTCGGGGCCATCACTTTCCCCTGTCCTTCTACGATAGACTTTATCAGGCCGTCGTGCCTCAAAATGTGGCGAACTAGATTGTCCCGTCTTCTGCTTAAGGTTTTTAGAAGATTTCTCCTTTCTCCCACTCTTCTCAGCATTTCCTCATTACTTACTGATCCATTTTCTCTTTATCATAAACTATTTCATCTTGAATCCTGATTAATTAAGATGATTTTTTGTTAACAGCATCTGAACCGTACTGAAGCGAAGGTTGAGTCCCTTTACAAATTATCACTCAATTTTTACTTTATCAAGGGATTAAATAACTATATAGAGAAGTGTTTAACGCAGTTAATGGGGGTATAAAAATCGTTCACCCAGTCAATCAAAGATTCTCCCCGAAGATTGGTACGGATTGGTGAGGGTAGAGCTCACCCCAGACTAAGCCAAAGGCGTGTGAATATCACACACGTATGGTAAGAGGAGGTCCAGTTCCTTTCTTTGAGTCACCCCGTACTTCCAGGATTTTTGTTTGGGCAATCCGAAGGCTTACAACAATACACAGAAGGATTCACAGACGTTTAAAATAATTACATCCACATTTAAATTAGCTCCCACGGAATAGATGGCAATGATTGTGAGTTGAATTATAACGATGAATTTCAGAAACAGAGCCTTCCAACGGAATGGAGTTTTTAGCCACTTTCCTTATAAAACGGCTTGCATTAGGATAAGGAATAACGGCGAGGTACTACGCACTCAAAACATGACATTTAACCGCCACCGGGAGCACGCTCATTTGCATAAACATCCAAGATTGAGCGTCCCAAGAGTGGCAAGAAAGAGTGATGAGCCGACCTGGTTAGTATCCTCGGACTGCGGAGTTAAAATAAGGTCACCAGTTCGAAATTTGGCGCAGTGAGAATCGCCTGAAGTGAAATAACGATTAAAACCAACCACGACGAAGTCACACCTACAAAAGATACAAAAGAAAAAACGACAGACTCAATTTCTAAAACGCAAATGGGTTTCTAACGGCCGGCTTAAAACAAATTGGTACACAAATATATTCGTAGACAATAAAGCTGCTAAGGTTAATCAGGGTAGCATTAAAATCGCGGGGCTAAATTTGACGATTCGATCACACATTCCGTTAAGTCGAAAAACCAAATATGGATACGTGAAAACTTTGATTTACACCACGCCATTTATTTTTTGCAGTACTTACGATTAATTAAGAGAATCTTAAAATAAATACCTTAAGGCTTTAAAGGTATTACACTGACGATGATTTTACGTCCCATAAATTAAAATATATTACAAGGACCAAGAGGATGGAGCTTAATTATTAAAGAATTTCACAAATTTAATGAATTTTTAAAATTCGGTTTCGGATGAGACTAAAAAATACGTGGAATTGTACTAGTTGCATTAATCTAGTTTGACATAAAGTCGATCCACCAATTCTTATCTGAATCTTTTTAACTTTGGACTTCTTTGTGGCCCGAGAAAATGTTAAAGCTGTCGATTTCTTACGATTTTCCTAGAGTTGATACATTAAACATCATCAGCAATAATGAGATACACAATATGAATTTTTTTAACCTTTAGTTCAATACATTTTAATTGTATAAGTCAACGAGGTTGGGTTGGTCAGTTGACAAAAAAGTACATGTTTCAGGATTTCTGTCTAATAACCTCAAATGTAATTCTCACCTGTAACTAATAAAAAAAATTGTGAGACAAATTGACGTGCGCGAGGAACTAACGGAATTCGGATTGAGGATCATTTTAAAATCGGTGAACAGCGTTTGAAGTGGGGAGAAGGACTAGTCACGACATTTGACTGAACAAGAAGTTTTCCATCTAATGAAATAAACACAATCTCGGTCATAGCTTGTCTTGCCGATTGTTTGGGTGACATAACACAGGGCTAGGCCCCCCGTTTGTTTTTATTGTATTAAGGCCTGATCCTTCCCACACGCAGCAACAGGAAACTCGAACACACGGACACCCCCCAACCTTTAGGTCTTCCCCTCCGAGGCAAGAAGAATTCCAATTCTTCGAAACATGCAAATCCTTTCCCTAGAAGTTTTAACTCGAAATTGCGAATTAACGCCAAGTTTCACTACATTTGTCTGCTACCCTAGATGATAACAGCACAGTAATCAAGGTGGGAAGGTTTCGAAACGTGGTTTTACAGAATAATGACGGGATGAAGTGAATATGTGCCGGCCTCGGTGACGGCAGGGTACAGACCTCGGCAGTCAAATTAAAGATGAACTCAACTTTTTCCTTTTGCCTAACTAAAGGTCGCGGATTAAGTCAAATTTTTTCAGCGAGATATCGTGGAACAGCATGCCAAATGACACACAAATACATCGTACTGCCCACTTAATTTTATTGGACAACCCTACTACTGATGATTGCAAGCCAATCGAAACACGTGTAGTAAAGATGCGACATAAAATTACGTGGGAATAAAGATATCTTCGTGTATCAATCAATGGTCACGGGTTCGAGTCCCGGCTGAATAGGTTATCCTTAATAAGGGCATGGATGTTTGCGGGCGTCCAGCGTCATTTGTTGTATCCGCCCGATGTTAAGGTCAAATAGTGTTTGCTGTTTTGATGTACATAAAAAAATAATAGATAAAAATGACTAATGCGGAATTCTAAGGAAAATTAGGAAAGGAGTCCTTTGAAAACATTGAGAACTAGTCGGCGCAACTTACGATGGCCTGACATGGAGACACGATGGTCCCATAAAAATAATACTACACTTACGTAATGATTTTTCGTCCCATAAATTAAAATATATTACAAGGTAAAATGCATTACAATTTAAAGGGTATGCGGAAGGGAAGAACGGCATGATTACAGAGAGCAGGTGATTAAGAATGTAAAACAGAAGAATTATGTAAATGCTAAAAGATAAGCTGAGAGGAAAGCTGCGATAAACTAATTTCGTATTGCTGACTAATGACGATGGTCAGCGATATTTGTCATGCGGTCCTTGCAAACTATTAGTAGGAAGTCGAGTGAAAAATTGAAACACGGAACTGTTAAAGAAAAACCAAAAACACAGCCCACGCAACTATTAGACTTCAACGATTGTCCCTTAGTTTGACCGTATAAAGTTTTCAACGCGAAATAATTTAGATGATCTCTCCATCTTTCGGATTCTCTTCGCGTTCTGTCTCTTTGGGTGACAACAGTTTAGAACAACTTTTGATGTCACCAACCCAGGTAGATAAAATAATGCGCCAGTAAATGGAAAAACAAAACCAGTGCTTCCCCTCTAGCCGCCAATAATTCAGTCCAATGTATTAAAAACAGCTTCAAAAACGTAAGAAAGCATTCAAAGAAACGAAATACACGACGAAGAAACTATGAAGCACTAGAAATGGCGATATGAATGCATTGAGTATTGAAAAACTTCACAAATATTTCGGCACACCACTTGAATATGCAGCGAACATATCGATGGCTAAGTTCTAACAACACGTATCTGAAATTCGGCCGGTTTGAGACAGGTATCTTAAAGCAAGTATCTTACGTGTAGTAGCATTAAAAAAATTAAATACAAGAAAGAACAAATCTTTATTTGCGACTGAATCCTTCTTATTCAGTTTTATGAACTTTTCGTTTTTAATTTTAGTGTGCAAGTAAAATAAATTAATAGTTTTTTTTTCTCGCCTGAAAAGTTGCTCTTTTTGTTATACGTGTTGTTAGAATTTAGCCATCGATATGGGATCCGGCGCAAAACGACTTAATCCGTGAACTCAATAAAATATAAAGCAAAGCTGCGCGAATCGCAAAAATCGCTATGGGCGTACATGAAGCGTTGCACAGATTTTAAACGAATTTGGCTGGGAGCTGCTAGAGGCTCGAAGGCTACGCGTTAGGCTAAGATTGCTTGAGCTATTTGAGAACAATGAATATCTATCAGAGCGACAGGGAGAAAATCATCTCAGAATCCCGCTACATTTACAAGTCTGATAGATACGACAGATTATGATACATATTTTACCGAACGGATAGGAAAAGGAATTCGTTTTTCCACCAAACTATAAAGGACTTAATTAATGACAGAAACTTCGTAAGAGTATTTCCTTTCCATTGGTTAACAGCTGGTGTCCTAACATCCACTGCCACACGCCTATTGAGAAAAACTTGCGGGGTAGCGAGTAGATGAAACATAGCGTATGAGTTTTCAGAGCATTATTACTATTTCCCTGACATTTCTTCCTTAGGTTTGCCTATCCAGTAAGAACGATAACCCCAATATGAATCTTTGGATCGATAACTTCTAATTTTATAAGACATCGCAGTTGGGATTATTAGTGGACACCAAAGCACATATTTCAGGAAACAATTCCTTTTTCCTCCACCTGCGGAAATAGCACTCCAAGTGTAACTGATTATGTGGTATTGAAACATTTATGCGTGGCGCTTTACTCTGCCGATTCGTGGACAATACAGCTATGCAATCCTCTAGGATGGAGGCATTATAGGAGTTAATTCCGAGGAAAGTGGAGAAAAGAGATTCCCCATTCACACCAAGCGGCAAAATTATGCAGGTATTTTCTTTTAGCCTTGAGCTTGGACTCGCAGTAACCTCCTCCTCCTCCTCCCCACTCACGTCAAGGATTACCGCTCGCGACGAAAGGCCATGAACCTCCGAGGAAGTGAGAAAAGCGGACAAGCGACGATCAACATCCGCAACTCTCCTCGCCGACACCTCCCGGAATAGCCTCCGGCTTAGCTTAGCCTAATGACGTTACACAACTTTCACGCCTGGCGATTATTTACCACGGCTTGCACTTTAGCCAGGCGGGTTGCATGCGCGACAGGAGAGGGAGGGATTGCGGAAAGACATCGGGTGACACGCTAAGGCGGCTATTTGAACGCTGCCGGACGCAGCGATCTCTGAATAACAAACGGATATCAATAGTGTATCGCCATGAAAAAAATTACAACCTATTAATACAAAAACAAAGAGAATAGGGAACCAAGACTGATTCCACACAGATGAATGAGTTGTAAGGAAAAGAGCCATTTAAATAGGTAAGGTCAACTGAGGTAACTTTGGCCCAGAGACGTAAAAAGATTCGTAGTTACGTACTTTTCCATTTGCATTGAGTTATCGACCTAGTTCTTGCATCAAAGCTAAGGCAGCAGAACTGGCTTCACACCTGATTTAGTTTGGGTTTCAGTTCCATAGAATAGAATGAATTTTGAACATTTTCTGGTTATATACACATTGCAATAAATATGATTTTTCCTAGCAGAAATGTTGCTTTTATATTTTTTTTTATTTTTACCCGAATAAAATAAATTTACAGGTTAATATCAAGACATACACGTGTATGGGGTAGCTTAGCTCCAACTTATGATTTAGAACTAGACTCGTATGATTTTATTACTTTAATTATACATGATACTTTGGCCCGAATTTTCCAAGAAAAAAATCCTGATTGTAAAAAAAGTTAAGAGGGTTAAAACAGCCTTAAGTTGCAAGTACATGTTCTATCAATAATTTTAACCACTTTAAATACATTTGTTAATAATTTTAAAATTATATTAGTTAGTTTGTTTCGAAGAAATCAAGAAAAGCTGGTCCAAAGTTACCCCAGTTGACGATAACAATTTTATGTTCTTTACTAGTGAATCACCTGCTTGTCAAAAATACGCTAGTTTCCCCTCGAACTTCTCAAAGCTTTTGGCGTCCCTCGTATTTTTTAACATTCCTGCTTCTTCGACCACGACTACTGAGTAGATACATATATATAGATATAGAGTATATATATATATACTCTATATCTAGATATATCTATATATCTAGATATAGATATATCTAGATATATCTATATCTATATATATCTATATATCTATATATAGAGTATATATAGATATATAGATATAGATATAGAGTATGTCCATCGGAAAGAGACCAGCTTTTTGTCACGTTGTTCAAGTCAAAACTCGTAGTAGGCTACAGCTATTTTAACATCATGTTTAGAGTCGTAGCACTGACAACGGTATCCATGGAGTAGCTCAAATAGAGCCCAGCTTCTCGAGATATCAAACGTAATATGATATTTTCCACTATGAAAGAAATTACCTCAAATCAACGAATGGGCATACAGGATTTGTGGACCAAATCATAAAAATTAAATATTTAATCGTTATACTATTATTTTAAATTTTATTTCAGCTTGGGTTTCTCGTCGTTGCTCTCATCAATAGCATTACGGAGGAACGCTAACGCATTTCCGAAAAAATTCGGGAAATTACGTCAGAGGTGTTTAAGCGGATTAAGGCTCAAGGAGTACTGACAACCACAGGCTGAGATAGGGTTGGGATAGTTTGTGCCGCGTCATCATCATCACAGGCCATTAACTCTTAAAACCAGCCAGAAATGTGATTGGTTTCATGGTTCCCAACTCTAGGTCTCTGTGGTAAAATAAATTATTCGGCTCAACACTTGTTTTCATCTTATTAAACCTTTACTTTATGTCAAATTTAATACAGAACCCTTGCAGTTATTAATTTAAATATAATTGCACACTGTACACATACGACTGAAAAGGTCGAATCTTTATAGTTGGTATTCTTTTTTTAAGGTTCGCGAATTGCATGGCAGCATGTCAAAAGAAGAAATAAAAACGTTAGCTGGAATTATATTCTAATTTTGTTCCCTGAAACCAAGAATATCTTAAAAGTCTGCCTCTATCCAACTACAGGCTCTATCGATATGTGTCACCCTATCCGAATGTTAAGAATTGCCATATGATTATTTTAGGACGCAATTTTACAAGGAAATATTTTCCTCAAACAAAGCAAAAGAGAGGGCCCTAGATGAAACTTTCCCATGTCTCACGACACAAGACGCGTGAATTAGGTAAGGGAACAAATCTTACGCGTCCTCGGACGTGATCTCATTAGTAAAAGAGAGCTTTAGAAAAAGAACTTCAATCGTGCCTAGGCAGCACAATCGAATAAAGGCGGTGGGCAAGCGAACTAAACGCCGAACCTCCAATCAGAATCCTCAGGGGAAGAAACGGAGCGCCAAGAAGTAAAGCCAACACTGAAACCACGTGACTTCCTGATACCGCCGATATCGGTGTGGGAAAGTAATTAAACCAGTAAATTCAACCTTAAAATTAGAATTAAAACCTTATAAAAACAGAATTAAACCTTGAAAGGTTGCACACAAACTCAGCGGAAAGGGAAGTAATGACAGCAATAGATCCTCTTATTTTTGTAAGTTAAGAATCAGGATGAAATGTAAGAGTTATTACCAATGGGGAAAACATAGAGCAAGTTAGAAGGTATATCAAGAAAGCATGTTGACTGAAGACTGGTGGAGTGAAATAGAATCAATACAATAATAGCTAAGGGAAAGAAAACTTATAATAAGAAGAGAAAGGTGTTACGTAGCAGCATGGACTAAGAGCTGAGGAAGAGACTGGTGAAGTGCTATGCGTGGGGTGTCGTGCTGTATGGATGTGAAACGTGGATCTTGGGAAGAAGAGATAGGGATAGAATCAAAGCTTTTTGAGATGTGGGTGTGGAGGGGGCTGGAGAGATTGAAGTGGGTGGATATTCGAGACTGTCAGTGACGTCAATTTCCAATATGGCCGCCAGAGTGATGGTGAAATCAAAACAATCATAAAGCATTGGCGTACGGAGAGAACATAAACCATAATATCAACGGCTAATGAGATAGAAATATTCTTTTAAAATCTTTGGACGGTGTATTTCTCGGCTTCTTTCGTCCGTAAGGAGATCTATAAATGAAGAAAACTGCTGGACGGCGTAACTAAAGGTATTTATAATGTACCTAATCATCACGAGTCAGGTTTGATTCTTGACTTGTATTCATCCGACTCGTATTGCGTAACTTCCTAGCCATTTCTATGGAATACATTACAAAAGAACTTAATAGTATTTCATACACAATCAGCCACTTCAATACATGGAACCATAATCCATTTCAGGCAGTTTTCGTGTTGTATTTGGATGCCACAGCCGTCTGCTTCACTGATGTTGATTGCTGTGTTCACCTATATTATTAGGATCTTTACTGGAAAGAGTTGGGGAGGAAAGAACATTATTGAGAACTATGTATCGCAATTTTCCACTTTTATATTAGTTTATTGATACGACTAGCTTCGATTCACTGCATCATTTTTGAGTAATGGGCTCATCTTGGAAACATCAACAGTAAAAGTTGCAGTATCTTCCATTTAAGATCAATCGGTTTATTGACATTGTGCCTTGAAAATATTCTATTCCTTCGCTATAACTTCAACCAATTCAGCCGAGACAAAGTGGAATTTGGACTTATTTAAATAAAATATAATAGCACTTTATTACGATTATTTTAATGCGTACGACGCGTTTCTGCCCATAGACCCATAAATCTAGCACAGCACTTTAGAACATCACATTTATACGTTTGAGGACGAGATGGGGGGGTTTGATTACAAATTTGAGGAAGGGATTGATTCTGTTTCCCACCCCTTCCTCAAACTTGTCAAATCCTCCCCCACCGTTCCCCCAAATGTAAAAATGCGATGTTCTCATGTACTGTGATGTCTTGTGCCAGGTTTATGGCTCAGTGAGCCGAAACGCGTCATTCGTACGCATACAAATAATGTCAGGAAAGTGCGATTATATTTTATTTTACTACGTGGAACTTCCACTATATAACATTTAAATCAGTTGAATTAATTCCAATAAATTTAGCTCGGGGTGCGCTCTACCCTCACCTATCTAAACCAACCTTGAATATTAATCACTAAGTGAGTGCTAATAGGTACCGTCGACTGGTGTGACTCAGACTCCATTTTTGGGCGTCATCGTACAAAATTGTGCTCAAGCAAGTCCATCACTCCATTATTCTTTAATTTTAAAAACATTTTCTTCTTATAAAAGAGCTGAGAGAAAACACTTCTTAAACTTTCATCGAAATCCTAAAGTCAAAAATATTTTTTAAGTGGCATCCACGGAACCAGGCAATCATAAGTGAGTCATAAGGGAGTGAGGGTTTAAGAGATTTTTTTTCAATCTTGACATCAAACACAGACCCCAGAAAATGGCTATTTCCTCTCCTTACCCCAAGGATCATAATTACAACTCATTTTCTGACTTTCACCTCAATATGGATTGTAATGCCCATTTATGGTTGATAACTTGTATCAAAATGTCAATGATGAAGTGTTATTTTTTGTCTGCATCAGTTAATATTATCAGCCGGAAGTTTTGCTTGAAAGTCTCCAAATCTAGATGAAAACAACATTTTTGTCATCGATTTCTTTTTCCTCGATAAAACTGACAATATTTTTATCCTTGATCACAACTCATAATAAGCTTTGGCATTAAGATTTCAATCTGACCGATATATAACTCCCAAATTGAAATATTATACAAAGATTTAACTCTTCCAATTTCTCATGGCAATATGGAAGTTGGGATTTAGAATATATGCCTCACCTTTCGGTGACCACCATACGAGCAATTGATGAAGATGATGGCAGTCTTGGACATGCGGTGTATAGAAAGGAAACGCACACGGACCGATACCTGAACGCAGAATCACACCACCATCCCGCCCAGAAGGCCTCGGTGGTAACATCTCTACTCCACCGAGCCTTCACCATTTCCGACGCCGAATCATTAGATTCAGAGAAGAAGCACCTGACCAAAGCACTAATCAGGAATGGCTACGACCGGAAAATGGTCCTCAAAAGGGCCGCTAAGGTCAAAAAGATGCACTCACGACCATCTGAAGAACGCCAGGCCACAGAGGAGGAGGAATTGACCAAACCTACGGCACGGCTTACAATTCCATTCATAGCAGGAGTGTCAGAATGTATTGCTAGGATACTAAGGAAGCATGACGTGGTCACAAGGTTCAATTGCGTGACCAAGATACAAAACATTGTACCTGGACCAAAAGATCGTATCCCGCAGGCACTATGCGAGGGCGTGTACACAGTGCCATGCTCCTGCGGAAAGTCATATGTTGGCGAAACATGCCGAGGAATGGCGACAAGGATGAAGGAGCATGTGAGAGCTACCAATAAAAAACAACTGCACTTGTCAGCCATTGCAGAGCATGTTTGGAGTGAGGCCGGCCATAACATTGAATTCGAAAAAGCGAAGATAGTGGCAAAAGAGAGTCGCTACTACCCAAGGAAAATCAGGGAAGCAATTGAAATTTACAAAAGACAAAATATTAACAGGGACAACGGCTACCCAATCAGCAACGTTTGGAAGAGAGTTCTGACCAATCAGCGCACAGGAGGAGATCGGCCAGTGCTATATAAGACGGCAAAAAATGAAAACTTCTCACCTTCGACCTGAAGACGGAAGCAGGATGGCTTCCGAAACTGTAGTCAACCAAAAACGACAGACGCGGCTGAAGAACCCGGAAATTAGCAGTCATCACGAGCAATTGTTCACATTTCGACTGCTGGAAAGACAACGCAAAGACCGTCTGGAGCCGTTGCAAAAATGAGAGAAAACATTAGCGGAGGACATGCATTTCCCTATCCGCAAAAATTTCTGTTTTCAAGCTAGGAAAAGAAACAATGTTGGCTCCATTGCATAAAATTTACAATGCAGCATCTACCTAGAATATAATTTTTTCCCGTGGAAATTAATGTTAATTGCGTTCAAGTTGCAGGCCACATTTACCACCAAGCGCCACGTTAGCGCTGTAACGACCTTCACCTTTCCATAGCGGCTTCTTCGGAGCACATACTCCCTCGCGTTACTGTCCTTAATGGACCGTGAGGGCATATCACCGCTGAAACTCCTTAAAATTTCCATGGTAATTAAAGAACCTGGATAGCGCAGTGGCGTACCAAGTGGCCCGGAAAGTAAAACGTCAGTGGTTCGATTTCAGTGCTAAGAACTTTTTCTCGAGGCAATTAACGCTAATACATCTTGAATACCATCAACATCCATATATTCTACACCGCGAAAATTTTTTCGGCTATTAGTGCCTCCCATCATTGCCAGTGATCGTTGAAAATTAGAAATAGTGGCCTCCAGCTTTTATAACCAAAAATAAAACGATACGATGAGACAACGTTACCCCATGACGAGGTGAGAGTTGTCCCACTTAATAGAAAGTTTGTATACCGGGATTAAATGAACGTTCAAAAGGGTTTTACTACATCTCTTCTTTAAGGAATTAACGTTTTTAAAATAAGAGCAATGTACTGGGCTTGCTTGAACATATTTGAGCATAATGATATCCAAAAATTGAGATAAAGTCACTCAGTCACCAATTGTCATTCACTCATGTCAGTGAATCTCCCGAAGGTTGGTTTGGATGAATGAGTGTACAGCTCACCCCAAACTAAGCCACGGGAGTGTGAATTTCACACACCCAGGGTAGGGAAACCAGTTTCCTTTCCCTGTGCCACCTACCAATTCGAGGATTTTTATTTGGGGGTGTCCCAAGGCTTCGTCCAGGGTGTGAACCCGGGGCCCCTCTATCAGCAGCTGAGCACACTCCCTTAAGTTAATAATATGAAATATTAATTGTGAAAATTTCCAAATCCAACGAAAAAAGTCGCAAAACGAGGCGCCCAGACAATAGTGATGCGCCAATATTCCCCGTAGGGCGTGTGACGTAGAGCTGACGCAAACATGACGTCCACGAGACAAAAGGCGTGACCGAAAGTGGCCGACCTGTAGTGAAGTCTAGATAACCCACCCTAAAAAAGAGATTGATATCCATGATTAGAGATGCGTGAAAATCGCAAATGCGATAAATGCGATATAGATGCGATGTGCACAAATAAATGCTACATAGATGCGATGATTGGACTTTTATGATATTTTTACGCAAATTTGCCTTTTCGACGGCAAAATTCGTACATTTTGTGCCGAGCGCAGTTTAAATGCTCCGCCGACACGCCGCTTAAAGCCTGTGAGCGACTGGCCAGCTGCTAGTTGGCTGGGACTCTACGTGGCCGCGAACTACAAGTGGGCGCCGGCTAGCTACACCTCCGCCACTATATGTCTTCTTCCTTAATTTATTATTGTTCTACAACATATTTATTTAAAATATTCTGTATTTTGTCATATAACTGTGTTTTACTACATTTTATCGTCATCTAACTCATTATGAAAATAAAAAAATAGACGCTACAAAATGCGATAAACTGCCATTGAAAGTGCGACAAAATAAAAATGAAAGTGCGATTTTCACGTATCTCTATCCATGATTGAATGGAGAAGGAGTTTTTATTCGATCAGCTTCTAGTCGGATGCCCGGCTCTGCTGTCGTTTTTTGCGAGGAGGCAATGTGGCGGCGGGGCGCAACCACCGCCCGGCACACGTGATAAAATGGCGCGAACGTCCAGAAAACTCTTCCTCGGACCGAAAACCCCCGAACCGATTTGTCCGGCTTCCTCGGAACGATTTCAATGCGGAGTCACGCGGCGAACGGTCCCCAAAGTGCAGCCCGGCCGATGATAGAGGCTGAGAGAGAGGAGAAGATAATGAAAACACCATCAACGCGACCATAAACGCGGGGAGGGAGGGGGAAAAAAAGGCGCCAATCTTCCCCGGAGAGATGTGTGACGCAGCGCTGACGCAAACGTGACGTCCACGTGACGCAAGGCGTGACCGAAAACGGCGGATCCGAAGTGAAGTTTTGATAAGTATACCCACCCTAAAAAAGATTGATATCAAGCATTGAATGGAGAAGGAGTTTTATCCACTAAGCTTCTAGCCGGATTCCGTTGTTTCTCGCGTGATCGAGCCTTATCGCGGCGGCCTTCGCTTCAAAAACTTCCGCACCCCCGTGGTAGCAGGCAACACCCGGGGCGCGTGGGTGTGGCTTCTGAATGGCCACTTAAAATCGAAGAAAGGTGGAAACTGGAAACGGAAGCCAAAAATGACGTCATTGCTACCGCAAAAATCAAGGGAATAAAAATACCGCTTAACATTCGCACGTTTTCCCATCGAAAATGAAGCAACAGCTTAGGTTTAGCGACCAATATAAGAGCGAAAAGGTGGAGCAACACAGTGCGCATATTGCACATAATTACTAGACCAATTGTTTACCGCAGAGATGACCTACGTATAGGATATACTTTAGGATTATTTCACGGCAATCCTATCTCCTTACTTCAAATCAATACTATATGTACGACCCCGAAAAAAGAAATTCCATTTTAAAAAAGCTAGCGGGAACGGAAATGGCGTCATTTTTTAAAAATAAAATCATGGGAACAAAAATTTCGCTAAACAATCACTCGTTTTCACATCGAAACTGAAGCAACGTCTTAGATTTAGCGACCAATTTAGGCAAGACTAGGTGGAACAATAGCATATGCTTATCATGGAGGTTCATGGAACTTTCTGGAGTTACGTATAGGATGTAATTGAAGGTCACTTCAAGACACTCCTATCTTCTAATTTCAAATCTCTTACTACATCTATGAGCCCAAAAAAGAAAGTACTAATTCATGGGGCGTTAAACTACAACTATCGCTAAATAAGGTTAAAAATGAAAATTTGCGAATGTTGACCAAAATTTCGACTGCGTTTTCAACTGGGGTTTCTTTATGAAGACTAACATTCCGGATTTCGGATTTCCCTATGTATCTGCAAGCGCGGCCGGTTTTCATTCCCAAAAAGGCATTGATTTCACACGTATCAAATTGATTGAACAACACCGAGAAATTATGTAGGATATCTTTCGCTAGCTAACTAGAATTAAAATAGATCAATTTTAAATTTATAAAAATTTAAGCTCAAAGCGGCAGGTTAAGAATAAAAACTTCCTTCTTGAATTTTTCCTGGAGCTATGAAAACAATTAAAAAGTGGGCGATAAAAGATAAACAAAATCATCTAATGTGTTTTTATTAGATCCTTAATTTTCCTAAAACAATGAGCGAAATGGATTTATATCGAATTAACATGTTTCCAAAGGCCTCTTTTCATGTCAAAAGTAACTATAACAAAGATGAAAGCCATTAGCCGACAAATTTTCTGATTCGCAAGACAAGACATAAATTCCCTTGAAGCTACGGACGAGATTCCCTCACTTGACCTCATTTTCCTGACTCATTTTGAAATCCCCTGACTTTTCCCTGTTTATCTTGATTTCCCCGACCTGTTACAATCCTGGCTTACTTCCGACGTCGACCGGTAGGTTCGTTCGCTTGCATATTACATTACAGTCACTGAAAAGTTAGACGAGTCTTCCATCCTTGAAGTTATACTTCCCGAAAATGCATATGCGAAATGCGTGGTCGTAGGTTACAAGGATTCCATCGTTAAGAGAGAGAATAAACATAGTACCATACCTTGCAGCTCGTTTGAAATATTTACGTTTCCGCAAATTCTACAAATTATATCCAACGTTTTTTATAATTAACAGAAAATTGAAAACGGAATTATTTATGGTAACTCATGGGATAGTTTTTTTCGGTAGAATTTTCCACGAAAAAAGCCGAATGCCCAACAGAGAGATTTCAATTAGAATGTGTTTGAGAAAATAAAAAATATTAAACATAATACTTGTTGATAAAGTGTGAATAAACAGTATTACGCTTTAATTGACTAATCGTGCATTAGAAAGCAAACTAATTTACACGGACGCTAATATGGATAAAGATAAAATATCCTATGCGTATATAATCGCTGACTAATTCCATTCGTAGACCATCCAAGGGAAATCGCTGCAGAGCATCTTTCGAAGCAATAGGCTATAGGACATTGACGGACTTTATACGAAAAAAATAACTAATTTAAAAGCTTATAACGTCATCATCATGGAAACTGCGCCCGATTTGGGGTCGATATTAACAAAAGTCTTGCGATTTTCCACAGATCTTTCATTGTTCACTCACGTATTTCAATGAAACAGTCTTGAAGATTCATCATTGTAAATCTGACTCCATTTTCAAGAGAAATCAGTTCTTATGAGAGATTCAATGAGCAGGATATTAAGGAACAAATACATGAAATGCACTTAGTAGCAAAATTGGTTGATTTTGATTTTTAAAATTGATCTGCATTTGCCTCTCATTGCCACAAGATGTACGTTCAAATGATTAAATAGGCTAAAAACAACAGCAAGAAACACATTTTTTGCACAGAAGTGGCGCAGAGAAACGGGAAAATTTTTATAGCCAGAAAAAAAGTTGAGGAAACTTTTTAAGTTTATTTTATACCCTAAATGCTCTTAATGGTTGAAAATATTACTTAGCATCATTATTGCTCCCATACTCCAGGAATAAGATTCTACTCGTTATCTCCAAGTTAGTTAACTCTGAAAATGTTTCATTCTGCGGCGTAATGCGCCCTCCTGAATGTTGGTGATGCTTTCTTGGATTTGCACGGGAAGGTTTTTGGTCGTATTATTTCCACAAAAACGGCCAAAAGCGACTGAAGCCGGTAGAGTCCTAACTACATAATTACTATTCACGGGCATTTTCAGCAACATTTAAGACAATTTCAAATTGAACTTTCCCATTGGAGAATTGAAAGAGTTCACATGGACAGGTAGGGGGGTGTGTACTTGTTTTTGTCCATACACAGAAATGATCATAAAGCCTGAATCATAGGATCATTTTCATCACCATCCGCCCCTTCGACTGATAGCTCCAGCGATTGCTTGCTTTTTAGGGACCAAAAGAGAGGTCGCACGACCCATCATTTCATGAATCACAAGCTTATTCCCACCGTTCATTTTTCCATCACTTACTCCGTCACTTTCCGTACTTACAATTGTCATTCAATCAAAATCTAAGCGTGGCGTTACAATCACTGTCATCAGTCATGTGTTCTGATACAAGTTGAAAAATGGTAACAGCGATGGTTTCACTGTCCTACAAAAAAAAATTCAAAACTTGCCCGGCTACAATTCAGGGTGTTTCTGGCCAATCTTGGGTCGCTGAATCCGAAAATGACCTCCGTTTTTTTCTATCACCCTCCATTTTTACGAGCAACCCCTAAATTAGGGAAAGCAACCCCGTATCTAAACTTATCGCTTTTCAAGGGACTTTTACTAATTTTATGTACTTCTGATTGAAAAACTGAGGTTTTAAGGCTATCAGGGTCACGAGAAAGAAAATCTTAACGGGTTGAAAAGATTTCGGGGGTGAAAATTGAAAAAATAAACTTTAAAAAACATTGAAATAACCATTTTTTTCGCTTTTTATTTCATATGATATGGTAGCTAATAGAAAATTTTTTAAGGGATAAATACACTGTTCATCCCCCCCTTAAAAAAACATAAAATGTAAGAGGGGAAGGGGGGTAAAGGAGGGGGTATAGGTGATGGTATAAAGAGCTGCAGAAGTACATAACATTAGTAAAAGTCCCTTTAGAAAGCGATAAGTTTAGATACGGGTTTTTTTCCTTAATTTAGTGGTTGCTCGTAAAAATGGAGGGTGATAGAAAAAAACGGAGGTCATTTTCGGATTCAGCGACCCAAAATTGGCCAGAAACACCCTGAATTGTAGCCGGGAATTTTATGAACTTTTTTTGCAGAACTGTGTTTTTAGCGACGAAAAAAGGGACTTGCCAAGGGATGGAAAAAGGGATGACATTTACATCCCTGGAGCGATCACGGTAAACGATTGCGTGAAACGGTCATTTTTTCCGCCATCCTTGGAGCTATCGCAGTAGTTATCATTCGGAAGGGACGGAAATAACGATCGTGTGATTCAGTCATAAGCAGTTCTTGGCAATGGTCTCGATCTATCTCGGTCTATCGCGGAAAATGATTGCCTGATACGGTCATCTTTCCGTCAGATCATTGGAGGTTTCGCTCGGAAGACACAACAAATGATCGTGCGATTCAGGCTTAGCTGAGTGAAATCCGTATGCTCACGCCATCATTGCTAAAAAGTAAAAAATCAGCACTAGTTTTGCACGAAAACCGTAGGAAGGAGAACTCACATGTGCGGAAAGGAGGCGGAATGACATGCGTCCCATACACGTAACCGTAAAGAGGATAGGTGATAACAAACTATGGAGTGATAAGTCCCACGTTTCCCTCGAACGAAAGAGGCTAGGCAGTGGCAATATGACGGGACAGTCACCTCCGATAGGAAAGCCACCAGGAATACAGGTGGTAGGCAACGGATTCCGCCACAAAAAAAGTAAAATCACGTGGCAAAGCGATGGAGTCGCAAATGTTCTCCAAGGATGAGATTCCGGCAGAGAAAGGTTTCGAAAAAGTAGGATATTTTCTTTAGGTTTCGCACCTCTAGTGCACAACCAAAAAGATTCGAAATGGCTCGCAGAAAAAAGGTGGAAAATCTCATTCAGTGCGAAAAGGATCGGTACAAAATGTAAGGCGACCCAAAACAAAAGCATGTAAATACGCGAACCAAACCAAGCAATGCCAACGTATAGAAAGCTTTACTATATATTTTATGGTGCATTGGCATTGTATTATTAAATTGCATAATTCATGTATTTAGCATTAGAATGAGGTACTATGTAAGGATGTTTCAGTAAGAATCTGAAATATATTCAGGAGGTGGTAGGGGAGACAATTTAAGCATTTTTGTCCGTAAACATGAGGTCGCACCTCCTCAGTTCCGTAGCTATGCAAACGCAAACATTTATTTGGATGCACTTTGCAATTACCATGAGAACGGTTTCTCTAAGGTAGCAAGGTTTTTCGACATTTTACTTTATACTCTGAATTTTTAAGGACAAAAAATAATTAAGGGAGGAAGAAAATGTGCTACTATATTTTTCGAGATCGTTTCGTATCGGGTCACATCCGTGGCATCCTCAAATATCAGCAACAACCATTATTATCGACCATATATTTCATCCCCATATACATACCATCGCATTCCAACGCGAGCCTCACAATGACGGAGAAATGAATTTCTCCAAATGTACAGCAATAATTTTGCATTGCTCTCACTTTTTTCTAACGTTCACCATTGTAACTCATATAGCATTAATAATCTCACTTTTAAGACATTACGAAGTTTTTTACAGAGATTTTTTTAAACTCAATTTTGAACGTCTCATTCAAGCTTACTTCATTTCAAGCATTAGACTATTATTTGGTATAAATAGATAAAGGAGACCATTTCGTTGGAAGAAAATAATCCCACTATACGCATGACGTCAAGCTTTAAATTCTGACGTTCAGCTATAAGTTTTGGTATGACATAAAGTGAAATTTGTATTTTGAAGGGAAATACACGCCTAGTTGACGAGTTGTTGACTATTCACCAACATTTAAATTGTACGCATTTACTTTTACTTTTACCATGATAGTGATACCATTTCAGCGTATCCAAGGTTCAGGGATTAGTGATCTCTTCAGCCATGGTAAAAATATACAAAGCAGAGCATATCACTTAAAAAAAACCTTCCCCATAAAACTGTGATAAGGAATCGTATTCCTGATTACCGCGGGCAGAAAATACAATATTTTGAAACTAAAAAATTAAACGACCTACTTCAAAAAATGAATTGGATCATTTCTTCTTCAAGGTAATTATATTGCGTCCTACGTGGCTAATGGCAAATTCTTCAATCCATTCCACCATTCACATCCTGATCATTCACGCTTTTCACTTAAAAGATAATTATCAAAACGTGTAACAACAAACAAATCGCGAGAGACATAGCCCTTGCTGAAGCAGTTGAAATACAACCTGAATTTATGAGAATAGTTTTACGAGGGTTGTACCAAAAGTAAGGTTCCCAATGAGCTACAATGTTGAGCGAAGGTGATAACAATAAGCTAAATCTCACAACATTGCCGTGCACAGTGGTTCCCCTACTCTCGAGTCCGCCAGTCCGCGATTCACTGTGTCGCTCATTATTGGCTTAGCAACCGTCAACAATGAAAGTGATGATCCCCGTTACCGCCAAGTGTGAGGATCGAGCAGTAATCCGATTTCTCCTTGCAAGGAAGTTACCGCCATTGTAGATTCATCAGCAACTGACTGAACTTTATGGTGAAGAGTGCATGCCCGTTCAGTACGTCCGCAAATGTTGCAGGGCTTTTGCTGAGGGCCGCACGGAAGTTCACGATGAAGAACGAAGTGGAAGACCACCGGTTTTGGATTGCCCATCCGTGAATTTGTTGAATGCATTTCTGAAGCTTCCCACGGCACAATTGAAAGAACTTTAACACAAACGTTGGGTTATCTCATGATGTGTGCTTGCTGGGTCTCCCGGATGCTGACTGACGGACTCATGGAGCAACGCCTTGGCACTGCTCGCAAATTTCTTCAACAATTTTTTAGGTGGGGGGCAACAAGGAGAAGTTGTTTGTCTCTATCGTCATCGCAGATGAAGCGTGGGTATTTCATTATATCCCCGAAACAAAACTCTTAGGTAGCAGACGCTTCAAGAGCGACGATGAAGTCTGAGCAGAGGTCACACACTTCCTCAACGGGTTGGCGGGAGACATCAACTTAGGGATAAAAAAGCTGTAGCACTGTTTTTAAAAGTGTGTCGAAAAAAATGGAGACTACGTTGAAAAATAGGCAAAAGTGTAAGCTTTTCAACGATGTGAAAATTAATATCAATAAAAAAAGTTTTGTATTTGTAAAAAATATGGGAACCTTACTTTTGGTACAACCCTCGTAACAAGCAAAGAGCAAGACAGTGCGTTTTTTCACAAAGCTAATGACACAACGAATGCACGCCTTTAAAATGATTGAAGCGTTTGATGACTTACGGTGGAGCCGCCAAGGTAACTCTAACAACTACCAAGGGAACTGAAAAACCAACATAGGTGCCTTCAAATTAATAAAGATAATTTTTCACTACATTATTAATATTTAAATAACTATTTTAATTTAACCTCAAAAAATGGCGAATACCATATTAGCGTTTTGTGAAAAAACGATAAATACACTTAAGCATGGTTGATATATATTTTCATGGTTAGAAGAATATCACTGCAAGAGCCTGCATCATTGAAGTGGATTTTCACATGTAATTCCAGACGATATAGCCAAGGAAGCCCATTGTATTTGACCTTCAGTCGATTAAGTTTTTAAAAGACATTTTGGCGAACGTATTTTAAAGTTTTGATGAAAAAAATATACCACAAAAATTATTGGCTGATATTTCCAGTAATAAAGAAAAAGAAACGACCTTGGGTAATCAGAAAAGGTAACTGAAAATCCAACGAAAGTGCTTTCAAAACAGACATTATTTGAGAATTCTAAAGGTTTTCGACGTTCTTCGACGATTCCCGAGGCAAGACAATGCTGAGTCTGTTCTGAATTCAGAACGAGGGAATATTTTACCAAATACATTGATCATTGCCCGTCCTCCGACTAGTTATTCGGAGTCGATGTCACTCAGAGTTTAACCCTTTCCATTAAGCTCATTTCAGTTCCATTCCTAAACCGATTTGTTCAGCCCACAGGAAGCACAGACTCTGTTCCGCTGGAGATAATCTCTGACCTTCTTCCCAGAGCTTCAGGCAATTTAACCCACTGCCTACGACATGGACTCGTAACTCACGTTGTCCGGCTTCAGCACCCCATCCCCGAAAATAACACGTATGCACAAGAATGTGAAAAAAACGTGTTCGGGTGGCATACCATAGCATGTATAATAAAATAGATCATAAATTAGGTTTTGGAAAATTTTATCCCTCGAAATATAATAGCTTTTATTTAACCTAGTTGTACACCGACTACAACAAGTTGTACAACTACACAAAAAACCACAGGTTGGTAGGAAAACGTTCTGAGCAACTGTGCGGTAGATATGTAGTCATTAAGAACCCAAAGTAAATGCAGGCTTTAATACTTGATTAACACGCCCAGGGTAGGAATCATTTGACACATATTTAAATCTTTATCATATACGTTATCCGTAAAATCTCTAGGAGCAGCAGCGCGGTACTAATTATCTATCGTGGAATAAACATATTCGGGAAATAACAAGTCAAGCTAATAGTATATTAGGTTGTATTAAAAGAGTACTAGGAAAGTGCAACGGCAAAGTGAGAGAAATTAGCTACTCCTTCCTCATTAGAACCCACTTAGAATACGCTGCCAGTATTTGGGATCCTCATGAAATAGGCTTAACAACAGCGTTAGAACGCGGCAAAGAAGAGCTGCCAGGTAAGTGAAAAGGCGTTACGATAGTCTGTGTTGTAAAATTGTTTTGATTAGTGCGTTATAAATTTCGCGCTTAAATTTTTAACTATATCTGTTGTCCATAAGTCAGAATATCGGAAGCCATGGGTTTCCGATAATCTGTCATGTTTTCAAAACTGCCATCCCCATTATACTGACTTTCTGCTTACCATAGCAGATGCAATATATGGCTCACTAAAAGTTAGGAAGATGAACTACCATAGTAGCCGTTTTGAGTGTTCCCATTAGTAGTTTGTAGTGTTTGTTTGGCAGGGAGTCACAACATGAGGATTGCTGGTGGGTAAGTTCTCATCCGGGTTCAACCGCGAAACGGGGTTGCCAAACTGTATGTATAATTCAGTAGTACGGGGAATCAGGGTCGGTTAAGACTCCATAAAGACTTCCTACTTCCCAAACGAATCAATCACACCCACAGAGGAGTCATGGGACCAGGAAATTGGAATTTTGATACGACCAAGTCGCAAGAGCTAAACTTTAATCATCTCGATAATTTCTGACAGATATCGCGCGTAAAGCGATACTGAGTAATTGGGTAAGAGGATCACTGTTTTCATGAGCACGTGTTATCAAAATTTCGCGATAAATACAAAAGAAGATCACCTAAGAAGCCTCCTTCCAATATGTTCTCTACTTAACAGATCAAAGAAGGGAAATAAATATTTTGAATCCATGCAAGAAGGAAAGAATATTTTAATCGTGTGCACCGTTACTAACGCAACATTAATCATTAGTACTACCCTTTTGCCTGAGAATATTTCAGGCTCAACAGAAGTAGCTGGGGCACAGAAATATTATAAGTTTGCCATTGAAAAATAATATCTACCCCAGCGCTCTCGCAACACAGTTGGGGCATTATCAGGTGACTTTGTCGACAGAAATTACAAGCTCGAGTAAAGGCTACACGCTCGCTTGGCGTATACCACACGGCCAAGTGGCGAGGAGAAAAGATTGTCTTAACCATTACCAAAATATTTCTCTTAGCAAGCATAAAAAGTCCCTGGGTTGCGGTCCCCGTATATTTCCTGCTAGGACTTGAAAATATATACACCTCATTGCCCCGCAAAATATCATAAATCATATTGTCATCAAAATCATAAATCATCATAAATCATACAGTCATCAAAATGACATATGTCATATAAATATCGTATTAAATGACACTATTAACCAACATTAAATGCTAGTCGCATGCGCTAAACACACATTTCTGGTATATGTTCAAAATGTGCCAATGCCTATAGCGTCTCCAGCATTAATTCGCTACTATTTGGGAAGTAAATGAATACGTGTCGAAGGAAAAACGCATGAAAAAAAATATTTGCATAACAAGAGAACACTGCTCAAAGTTTCCGGCTTAGCTTTGTGGAAAGACGTTTTACGAAAAAAATTCATTTTTCACGTTCCACACAGATAATGCCACACTGTCACGCATGGTTTCCACACTTATGTCATCATCAAGTTCTTAGATAGTAAGGAAACTGTCGAAAACATGGTCGGTAATAAATTTTGAGCACGAAATGTGCTAAGCGTACTTTCGTTTCCTATTTAAAGAGAAAATTGAAGCCTTAAAAAAGGCATAAGATATTAGGAAAAACGATTCGGGTAATGAACTAGCGACTACCAGATACCCTAACCAATATGCCATCAGATTAAGAAAAAAATCCGAAGATTCAATCGTGATGGAGTGGAATTTTTCGCTATTGAAATAAATGCTTGCAATTTCCCACCATTATAAAATTTATTACGACTTAGGATTCAATGTTACTACATCATCTTCAAGATACCTAGGTCGTATGTAACGTCTTATAACCGTAGAAAACTGTAAGTATTTACTTCAACATAAGATTAAGAGTAAATTATGATTTTATTGGTGTCAATTCAAACAGGATTTTACATACACGGTTAAGGCGACTGCTATCAAATGAAAAAATACGGATGGATTTTTTCCGCCCGATGTATCTAACCTCATTCAGTTCGAAGAAAGAAATCGTTCATTGGGGGTCGATATTGCTGTTCACACGCCGAGGAAGTTGCGTTGGACGCCTGAATATACAGATAAGTCGCTCACAATTCGGCTCGCACCCCCGTTTCCAAAACTCTGGCCCCAATGCATACTTCGGGAAAAATCCGGGTCAGCTATGACTCCTTTAAGACTTGCTACTTCCTAAAAGCATGATTCAGACCCTCAGATGAGTCACACGACTCGGCATCGGGAATTTCAATAAACGCGCGGACACAGGAAAAAAATCTGAAACACGGAAAAAAAATTTTCAAGCGTACACCTTTTACCTCATATGCCGAGTTCAAAAAGTAGCCCTAAAATAGTTTAAATATTTTCTCGACTAGGCATTGGGAATTTTTCCATTACAGAAACGGTAGCAAAAGTACGAGATTAATTATCTAGACCTTTCAGGCATCAATAAACGCGCGTGCAAAGAAAAAAATCTGAAACACGGAAAAAAATCTTAAAGCGTACACCTTTTACCTTATATGCCAAGTTCAAAAAGTAGCCCTAAAATAGTTTAAATATTTTCTCGACTTGGCATTGGGAATTTTTCCATTACAGAAAAGGTAGCAAAAGTGCGAGATTAATTATCTAGACCTTTCAGGCATCAATAAATGCGCGTGCACAGAAACAAAACCGAAACACGGCAATAATTTTTTTAAGCGTACACCTTTTGCCTTACATGCCAAGTTCAAAAAGTAACCCTAAAATACAGGACCCAAAATACTGCACGGAAAAAAACTGGATTTTGTGAAAATTTTTGAAATAGGTGTATATTCGAAGTTGTTTGGTGAATGTCTAGTCAATGAGGTGGTACCAACGATGACCTCACCTTTCCTTAACGTGAGAGTCCCTCGTCCTCCCTTGAAAACCTTTTCCGATGACTCCGATGACCCTGAATAGACATACCGCAAATGAATACCCAACCTCAACCCCTCACCCATTCCTACTTCTATATTTTACCCCACCTACACCTACCCTCAATATAAATACTCGGCTTGCTGCTCCTTAGGTTAGACAGCTCTTTATAATGATGCGTAAGCATTTAAACCGGTCGAGGAAGAATAAAAAAGGGTGGAAAAATACTACTGCTGTTTCAACTATCACTAACCCTAAAAAAGTTTAAATATTTTCTGAGAGAGTAAAAAATAATACAGCAAGAAAGAGGATTTAATAAAATAGTTACCTTATGAAAATACACGATTTCAATAATGGGGGTAAAGAAAATATCTCACTTGAATTCCGAAACTTGAAGGAGTACACGAAGCCTAAACAAATGTGCACAGCCAAGATTAAACGTTTTTCAGGTTTACTTTTCCAGAGGAAGCATTAATTTGCTCTTAAAAAATTTAAGAGATCGTTTGGCATGTTTTTCAGTACAATAGTAAAGGCTAGGAGGGCAATCCACAAAACGAATAATAAGCTTAGAGCTGAGAATACAACCATCGGCGTAAGGAAAAAAAATCATCAGATATGGAGCAAGTTTATACGTGGGAGCGAGGCTTGGACGTTGACAGGAGTAGAAGTGTCAAGAGAGGAAGCATTAGAAATGTGGTCCAATCGAATAATAATGAAGATAAAATAGATCAACCAATTAAGTAATGAGGAAGTGTTAATGAGAGTAAGAGAAAAGATAAGTCCTCTAAAAACCTCTCAGAGACGGAGATGACGAGATAACTAAGCTGGCCACATTACGAGTCATGATGGCCTGATGAAAACAATCGTAGAAAGACAAGTGGAAGGGAGGAAGGGCAAGGGACGGCCCCGAGCTACATATGACATAGATGAATAAAATAGGGCAAGTTATAAAGGATGCAAAAGAAAAGAAATACGTCACAATGACAGTGCTAACTGATAGGAGAGAGTGATTGAGACCAATCTAAGGATTTGACTTACGATGATTAGAGTGTAGGATTAACTTTAAATTTGAATACCTGAAGCATGATATGAATACTTGGAGGATAAAAACTGATAGGAGAGTTTAATTTAGACCAATCTTAAGATTTAAGACTTTCGATGATTAGAGTGTAGGATTAACTTTAAATTTTAATACTTGGAGGATAATAAATCTAAAACTGGAGAACACAAAACTTTAAAATACTATGAGAGAAAATCGTAACACCACTCTTTCTTGGATTTAAATATTTATTTTTACATTTAAATAGTTGGATTCAAAATTTAAGCGCTCAGGAGCAACGTTATGTTTAAGACAGACAATGCTAATGACATCACTTATATAAAAGGATAAACAACTTTTAAAAAACATGGAATTAAATTTGTACAGAAAATTCGTCGAGGCTAAAAGAAAAGACAAGAAAAAGATTCCAGAAGGTTCATAAGAATTATATTCTCAGCGATAGAAAGGATTCTTAATATGCGACAGCGCACGGGAAAATTCAGAGTGGAACTTCTGATGATGAAAATAATCAGCTTGAAAACCATGCTATGTTGAACACAATAATAGGGTCCACAGATAAAATAGACGAAAACATTGACACATACGAGTTACGCATGCCTCATCTCAACACTTTCCTAGTGCTAAAAAGGAAATTGCTTGGAAAATTTTATGATTTATTTATTTTGGCATTTAATAGTTTTTTTCAAAATTCTTTGGATTATGAAGAACATAACATTGCAGAGACATACAACGAGATTTCTAAAAATGATACACTGCCTGCACTTAACAAATAATAACTTTGTTTTCATTTTAGCATAGCTTAACAAATTATCACTAATTTGTGGTCCAGTTCATTTGCGACAATCATTCAAACTTTTTTTTTGCACGGTGAGCAACAAAATTGCGCGTCGGCTATAAAGAAATAATAAAGAAAACAGAATTTGGCTGAGGAAATAAGCTCCAAAATATTATTTGTTTCTAGAGCCTTCTTTCTCCACAGGATGGTCACGGCTACGGACTTCGAGAATCTATACAGCCGATTTGGGTCGGAGATAAGGACACGACTTAAAATTCTACCTCTCACCTCTTTAGAACGTATTTCTACATCCGTGCCACTGGTTGCCTAACAGGGCGTAGGAGTTCGGCGAATATTGATCCGCCTTAATAAGTAAACCGATCGTTTTTGCGTCAAATACAGGAAAATAAAAGAGGCCAGCTACGAGATTCGGGTGTTAAGGGCTGGATCGATTTCAGCACAAAATCACGCCCTCGTTACGACGTCAAAATTTCCACCAGAAAACCTCTCCCTCTTAAGCAACCATTGCAACCGAACCGGAGATCACGTCCGAAAAAAATAACACGAGCATCGAGAACGTCTAGCTAATTAAGCGTTCTGATTGAGCGTCGACTAGATTTTCATCTCCAGATTTAAAAATGACATGTGGACATAAAGAAAATCGCTATCGGAATTTCCACAGACTGTTTCCTCAAAGAGATTGTGCTACCGAAGTATGATGAAGATAAGATGAATCCAACGAGTGTGTAATGAGGAAGTGCTAAGAAGAGCGGGAGAAAAGAGAAGTCTTCTTAAAACCTTTAGGAGAAGACGGGAAAACTTAATTGGCCACATTAAGAGACATGGTGACCTGATGAAAACAATCGTAGAAGGACAGGTGGAAGGGAAGAAGGGCAAGGGACGACCCCGAATGAGTTACGTAGGACAGTTAATTATCAATGTAAAAGAGAAGATATACGTTGCAAGGAAATTCTAGCGGATAGGAGAGCGGACCAGAGAGCTGCATTAAACCAATCCCATGGTGAAACACCACAGTCACGAGTTCATAATGAAACATCGTTCGATTGACTGATTCCTTAAATACTGAGAGTAGGTAGTTATCCAAGTATGCGTGAAACGGTCCTTTTTAGGCCATCATTACTGCGATCGCTAGAGCTACCGTTCGGAAGGGACGGACAACAATGATCATGTGATTTAGGCTTAAGACTGCAACGCAAATAGGATACAATTACCAAAGAGAAACCTTTTTGAAATTAAATTATTTTAGGCATTTTAAACTTATTTTCTGCTGTAAAACTGTAGTCAGATTTAGAAATAAGAGAGGGAATAAGATGTAGGAAGATGGTAATACCACCAAAAAAGAGATTTAAAACCGTTTTGAATCTCTTTTTATTGTTTTTATACTTTCTCTTTCCCAACCTGGGTGATATTTGCGTTAAATACATTCTCGAGGAATTTAAAATAATCCGTGTTTCCACTTATGGTTTCGGGATTCCCTTTCCTTCCTTCTTCACTGTTATCTAAGGAGAATCTGACATGAGCCTTTTTTCTCTGACGTAATCGATTTCATTAAATGAGGTCTTCATCCATATCGTCTTAGGTTGCCTTCGATATGCTGAGGAATAAAATTTGGGGAGATATCTTTGCGATAAAAGAACTTCGAAGTCAATGAACTTCCCAACCAGTTTCAATCGATGTCCCATTAGCATAGTCGATATTAAGGGATTCGACCCTTGGTGACTCTTGCGTCATTTACTCGAGGATAACTGCATGCCTAATTACACGGTGGATTTCGACTTTGTACCTCTTGATATCTTTAATCATTTTTTCACCGTACGCATTTGTGCACTTCCTTCGGTTTTATTTTTGCGTATACACGGTCGCCTTGGTGATCTCCAACTAAAACGAAAATAAGTTTGAAACTATAATTTTTGGTTTTTTCCCGGCGAACAATTGCAGTGAAGTTTTCTCGGGTTTCACACCGGGTAAAGTCTTCCATTTCTCCTTCCAACGTTTCGATGAACAACTCGCCCATCGTCTTCAGGGATTCAGGAATCCAGGATTGGATTGGATTGGATTCCTGAATCCAGGATTGGATTCCTGAATCCAGGATTGGATTCCTGAATCCAGGATTGGATTCCTGAATCCCTGAAGACGATGGGCGAGTTGTTCATCGAAACGTTGGAAGGAGAAATGGAGGACTTGACCCGGTGTGAAACCCGAGAAAACTTCACTGCAAGTTTGAAACTGCCTTAGATGAGAGTTCTTTAAAAAGGTTTCGCTATGATGATTTCGTCCGGATAGCTCTAGTCTTGAGCCTTAATAACAAGATCATTCCTTCGGTCCCTTTCAAGCGATCGCTCCGATGATCTCTCCAATGAGGGCGAAAAATGACCGTTTCACACAATTATTTTTCGTGATGGCTCCAGGGATGGAAACTCCATCCCTTTTTCCATCATTCGTCACGACCTTTCTTCCGCCGCAGATACCATCGCTGGTACCATCTTCTTAGCCAATCAGAACGCACGCAGCATTACGACTTCTTAATAGTCGTACTTGCTGAGTACTTGCGTACGTACTGAGTGCAAAAAATGGCCACCAAAATCCGATAAAAGCATCAATTAAAACGTAATTAACTGTAGTTCACTATATTTCGTAGTTTCATTATGCTATGATGTTAAGTATAAATTGAGTGTACAAGAGCCTGTTTACAAGATACATTATCACGTACGAGTTAGTGTCTGTTTGCATGAATGATTTTTGTGGACCGGAACGGAACATGTACGAATACATGAACCAAATTAGAATAGGTTCTATTTCCTGTGCATGCATTCGCACAAGTTGGGTGGTTACACGGTGTATTTTGGCGTTCATTCTCGCGTTCACACATTTAGACATTAACCCGTACGTGTTATCCGAACCGTGAAAACAGGCCTTTATAGTGGAACATATCCTCGACATTTCGCGTTGCATCATGAAGCAAATTAATATTTAGAGCATATCCGTCAGGCTAATAGAAAATTTATTGTATTACTCTTAGATCGAGATAAAAACGTAGTTTTCATAATACTTATTTTTGTTTTGTACGAATATTCCCTTTGATTGTCGCAACGCCACCAACGCAAAACGGCGGGAACTGGCGTCCAGTCACGTTTACGGCAGCGGCAGTCGCCATTGGCGCGTGGATAACAATGGGACGCCGGCCAAGAGCGGCTGTCGCGTGCGTCGCTACTCCCCGAATGTTGAGCATTCCACGCTGGGTCGAATCGAGGGAAGCCCAGCAAGCTCAAAGGGAGGCGCCTGTCTTGTTTTCAGGGTCACCGGCTGGCTATCCGATCAGAAAAAGTGTTTCCCCGCTCCGCCAATGCCGAATGATATCGAAAGGCAGAGTGCGCACAAGCGTAACGTCTAGCGTACCGACAACCGGCCCACGAGGAGTGACGCCAATTTCACGTGGGCTCCACCACGGCCGTCTTTACACGCTTCAAGTTGTATCAGTGCATTCATATGAGGCACAGCCAATCAGTACACATCACAACAGAGGATGAGGAATGCAAAAGCAAACAAAAACAGAAGATATTTCGCGTAAACATTGCTGGAGTACCATTAATACAGCCGAATCGTTTATTAAGGCCACCTATTCGAGTGTTTCCACCAAATATATAACCCATTGAGAGCACTAAATTGAAAAAGAAGTGTTTAATTTCGAAATGCGCTTCAATTTGGATTTGTCTGTCTGATCTGGATATTTGACTATTGTCATTAGAAGCAAGTAAGTACGCAAAAAAATTACATGCCAATCCGACAATTGGAAGGGGGTTGAAATTAAATTACGAATTCCATCGATGATGCAGACAAACATACGGACGAAGCAAGAAAATGCGTGTTAAAAAAATGACGATATAAAATGCGACGAGGTTACCTGACAGAATAGTTAAGTGAATTAATGTATCAAGCCGACCTGAAGATTTTTACACAATGAATATGAACAAATTGTTAAGGTAGATAGAGTGACATCGGCTGAAGTCAAGTGATGTACACGGGTTACCTATTATTTACGCTAAAGAGTAGCCAAAAATCAACAAAAGAAATTATATTTAGGAATGAAATGTGAGAGTAATTTTGCACCTCAGCACAATGCAAACGTCAAAAATGATTTTTTTAAAGGTATTTACTAAGGATGGTCGGATAGGACACCTCGGATCCAAATCTCCGTGAATATTGCCCTTCTCCGGATACTACGGATCAGGGGTGCCGACTTACAAAAAATATTGGGGGGGCCCAAACCGGGGATCTTGCCCCAGGAAATTTTATAAGTAGCGAGTTTTTAGTTTTTTAAGCATTTTAGAAGTCATATGATCAATATTAGAACTCTGATAACTCGAATCTCGATATCTGGACACTCCGGGGAAAATCGACAAGCCTGACACATTTTTTCGTCTCACCCATAACCAATTTTTGAGGGGGCTCGGGCCCCCTCAGGCCCCATGGAGTCGGCGCCACTGCTACGGATTCAAATTCTCTGAAGGCATCGGGTCTGGATTCGAAATCTTAAATTTACGCTTGAAAGACGTAGGAAACTCGCTCCTTCCCCTCCACCTACACCTTTAATGTATCTAAGTTACCTCCACCTATACCTATTTAATGCATCTAAGTTAACTTAACAAACAATATTTTATACTACAAAATTTTCCTTTTAGAAAACCAAAAATGGCATATAAAATAAAAATAAAAAGATTATTCAGCAAGAATAAAACTCACAATAATTTGTGTGACACAAAAATATAAGTACTTATTTTATTACAGGAAAAATTACTAAACGAAAATAAAAATTGGTATTTTCGAAATCTCCCTCCCCATCACGAAAAGTGCATGAAAACCTAAAAAATAGGGGTCATTCAATTTTTTAGAGTTACCATACTCTAAACCCTTCTGCTGCCCACCCTTTCCTCTCGCTGAGCGGTCGTCTCGTTCTGTTCCAGCAACTCGTTGCACTTGAGGTTAAAGTTGTTCGGTTAAAATTGTTAATTGTGCAGCAGACTGCGCAGTTATAATTTAATTTAATGATATATGGATACAAATTTTGTCGATTGTGTAGAAACAATTTTTGATGAGAAAGTGACAAAAATCAGGGGACACGGATGTGAGGAAGATTTTAATTCAGCCAATGATTTATCCGAAGATTGAAACCTATTTTCATTTCAAAACGCAAGCGTAACAGATTATATCCTGAGCATGTTAGTGTTTTCAAAAAAACTTGAAAGCTTATAAAAATGATTTTTAATCCGTAAAAATATGCATAAAAATCTAAAAATAATTCCTTTGATTGCATGCATCCAGATAAATTTTGAATAGTTACTTAGTTGAATAGCAGGCAATTGAAAATACATTTGGATCCGAAAATAGCCGAAGATCCGACACCTGAAATCAAGTATCCGACCCGGATCCGAGTCGGAAAAAAATCCTCGATCCGTCCATCCCTAGTATTTACAGTAGTCAATGTGACTAGTTTCACCACTGCTTCGAAAATTCGCATACTGAACTGTTGACGACGCACCTTGATTAATATTCACGATCTAATGTAAGTGGTAAATCCTAATATATACATTTATTTCAAAACAAAATGTATGCAGAATTTAAAAGCCGGAAAACTAAATATGTTTGCGTAATTTAGGCGAAGTCGGTGTAGTGGTTTTCGTTTTGCGATGTTGGTACCAGAGATCCCGGCGACCATCTTGACAGTTTCAGGCAGTTTTTTGCAAATTTCTTTATTTCATAATGAACTAATACTTTCCCGCACATACATAGATTGGTCGCAAAATTTTGCTTTTAATGGATACCTTCTCACCAACGTCTTGTAACAAACAGCTTTGCTAGATCGAAAAAGCCGTATTTCTCCATAACAACCTATCTTAAATTATCCTAATTTTACCGTCAAATATCTCAAAAACGGCAAATGGGAATCCCTTTTTCTATGGATCATTGAAAGTGCGTATTTCAAAGGATATGTGGCCAAAGTTTCATCAAATTGTTGTTACTTTTACCGAGGCCCTATAACTACCATAATAAGATGGTAGTATGTCGTTCATTTATGCGATATTATTTGCAAACGACAAGTTTGGTAGTTACTATGCTCACGGCATCAAAAGATTTATAATTCGATATATTTAAGAATTTATTAGAAAAATCGCTTGATTGGTTTCACCAGGCTCAACCAGCAGTCACTACGGTTTAAAAAAAATTATTTTTACCACTTTCTGACTTCTTGTTTACGTTTGCGCAATTTAATCGAATTTAGGAAACATCAATTACTCCTTCGTTCTTTGCCAGTATGCAGCGATAAACATCTTTCTCATTTGGGTCCTACTTTAAATAGGAGTTTCTCCGCAAACGTCTTCATCGACAATAATCTTAGAACGTTGTGATACTAATTCAATGCAAGCCCCGAAATGCAATAACCGAAGATCTAACGCGGCTGAAGCTTTAAGTCCATGCAGTCAAAATTCGACACGTATCTGTTAAGACCTCCGATTCACCTTATACTGATGCACAAGAAGACTTTCCCGATTACTGCGATAAAAATACTCACAAAACTGGGACGAGTAAGCGTCACAAACGGAAAAACGTGACGCTGTTCATTTAATGGGGCAAGGTAGCAACAAGATCAACCCCGCAACACTAGCTTGAATTGATGTCATTCACAAAAATTGTGGCAGCTGTGATACTAACCAACAGACGTGAAAACTTCAACAATGACGATTTATACTGGTAAGTTGAGCTATTGATTCTTATAAAAAGTAACATAACTATTACAAAAATATAATTTGAAGAATAGGAGTTTTTCCCGGTGAATGACTTGAATGTATTCTTCTCGGGTTTCCAACCGGGTTGCTGTCTGCATGTCGTAGGCTGACGTTTCGTTCGTAACATCTCCAAGGCTGCTGATGCCGATGTCAGTATTATTCCGGTATATGTAAACCGCTCCTTCCCCTAGGTGGTCCCTGATAGGTTCGTTTTGTCTACTTCCTGAATTTGTGAAATTCACACGCCTGTGGCTTAGTTCGGGTCGACCTCTACCGCCACCTATCCAAACTAACCTACGGATTGAATCACTGAGTGAAAGAGAATTATTTTAAACATTCGAGATCGTATTTTAAAATACATAAACCCGTCTTATTGCCAAAAAAAACATAGGAATTGTAAAACGGAAAGAAAAAATTATGGAGCTGAAGCTTTAAAGACCATTTTTGGAGAAAAACAAATCGAAAATTGAAAATGGTGAAAAGAGTACTAAAAACTTAAGGTTTTCAATAAAATAAACTCTTCTCCAATGTTTTGAGCGAGTAAAATTTAAAGTGAAGATGAAAAAACGTTTTGACAAAGGTCAATGCTTTTCACCAAACAGTTAAAGTAAATATTGACGAGGTATTAATAAAACTCCAAAAAATTTTAATTTACACAAAAATTCCTTTCTTAGTGCGGCAGTATGGCATTCCAAATATCACGGTCGTATTACCCATTGTTTCGGCTAAAAGCTAGGGTACCCTGGGCTGGGCCTCGAGGCTACACTCCTGGAACCGGGTAATTGGTTCGAAACTTTTATTCCTGTTTGGTTTAGACTGTACGCCAAAGAATGCATATCGTTACTGTTTTACTACGAATTTCAATATGACTTATTTCACCTCATTTAAAAATCCCAAGGTGAGCCAAAGGAAGTTTTCACTTCATCAAATAAAGAGCTTCGATGCAAGCATCTATACACACACACAGTCACAGGTTCTGGCCACGATTTCTCACGGTCATTGGGGTAGGGTGGAAGACCGCTAGATAAACCACAGAAATTTGTAATGTGTATTGGGAATGAGGAGGGAAGGGGAAAATATACGAAAGAGGATTACGTACATGGGAAACCATAGGAATGCGAGGAGGACGACTCGAGACCCCCTACACATCGCAAGGCCCTTGAAAAACAAAAGACGGCGCTCGTGCGCAACAAAGCCACGCTGCCGACGGGAACGCGTTCAAAATGGCCGCCCACACGTGCTTGGAGACGTGGGGAGGCCACGCGACCAATCACATGAGGGATTCCTGGCAGGCGCAGGGCGCGTTTCTCCTTTTGCGGTGCCGCGCTGCACCCGAGGAGCAGCAAAGAAACCGTTCCACAAGGACGCGGGCAGTTCGTGAAGCGCGGAAGAGACGATGGGGTAACTTTTCACTCGCAATCTTATGAAAGCATATCTATCATTAAAATACGTTCAAGAATCAAAATTCAGACAAAGAGCGCGTAGTTCGACAGTTAAACAATGGCTTAACTAAATTCAGATTTGATGCTTTCCCGGCGAACAATGCCGGTAAACGTTTATCGGGATTCCCACCTGGTTATATACTCCATTTTAGCCACGGTTTAAACATTCACTCACTCAAAGACATTAAACACCCCTGAGGATGAGCTCGAAACTTCGGCCAAAATAGAGTATTTAACCTTGAGGCTATCCTGAAAAACGCTTACCCACAATGGCTTAACAAGTTTTATGCATCACCTTTAGTTATTTATTTAATTGTATCCACACAAGATTGCACAAGATTCGGTGACAAAGAGAGTATGCTGCTTGCAATATAACGAAACATAGTAATGTGGTAATCGATTAAGAAAGGATTAAAGGATATCGATATGATATTCGATGTAGACACCTCATATAACTCTCCATCCTCCGTGACCCACCTTCCAAGAATCTTATGCTCTTTAAAACTAATGTTCCCATGATGAATGACCATCAAATCACTTTCTTAAATGTTTTTATACACAATATCTTTGTTTCATTTGTTGTTTATAGTTGTTTTTTATTCATTAGTGTTTTGGCTGGCTTGGCACCTAGGAGATAGATATAAAAACTAAGGATTGTTGTATCAGAAGCCATATTGAGAAGGAAGGAATAAAGAAAGTCCATAGAGTTCCAAGCGATGTTTAAGTTATTTTAATAGGGTGGTTTCCTATTATTTTTTTATTGCCTAAATTGAAAGATTATTAATCCTGGAGTATGCATTTCACGCTTTTAGATTTTTAAATGACGATATCTATTTTTTGCGATAAAATGAAAAGTTAAAATTTTCAAGCACACAAAAACTAACAACTAAGTATGAATGCTGGGAAAAGCCCATGTGACGTCATTCTGGTTCCCCCTGCTGCCTTGTGTGGTGACCTTAGGGCGAGGATATGAGCACCGCTACAACACACGTTGCTAGCAGGTAGCACTTGGCTTAAATAAGGATTATTAATACCTTATCAAACGAAGGAAACTTTCCAACCATAAGAAATTTTTATAGCTGATAATTAAGAAATGTTTCCTTTAGCTCTGTGCCTCAAGAATGCATTGGTAATCTTAGACGATGTAAAACTACTATCTACTTGTATAGAATCTAGGTCTCTGCGACGTCACATGGAGTGGTATCGCATGGGTGCCAATCTGGCCTTTTTCAAATGAGGTTAAAATTGACCATTAAAATTTGTCTAAACTGGGATTTCTAAAATCAAACAATTTGTATATTGTGAATACACTAATGTTGGGTAACGAATCGCAATCAATGCCTTTCGTTTTCTTTGATGAAGGAAACTACCCTATTGCTTTGATAGGTTAAAACTCACCTGCAATGGTTAGACGCTCTCCCCCTCCATTGCCCTGCTCTCAATCACATTCTACCTAAGTATTTCTTGCTATGCTCAATTTCCCAAATGACCTGTTAACTCTCAACATTTTTTTGATAACTTAACTACGTTGAGAAGATAAAAACTAACTACAAAACCAGTTCACAAATGCTGCCTTGGGTAACTTCACCATCATTCAAGTATCAGCAGTTTCTCCCAGAGTCGAGCCCCCAGAGTATACTTCATGTGTGGTATCACAGCCAAGGTAACCTAAGCGGGGCTTCATTAACCCTCATAAAGTTTCCATCCGAATTGAGTGCATGACTGTGAAGAGTTTCCAGTTGAGAGGCTGGGGTTGGTCACAACTTAAACACACTGCTAGTCAGTACAGTCATTACTTAAAAAATAACAAAGCAATGACAGTATTATACAATAAATTGGTTAGAAACCAAATTGACTATGGTACAATATCATATCATGGGCACCCATAAAAAACTGAAAATACCATACCATTATTGAAAATATTACAAAAGTGATTCCCTAATGCCGCAAAAGTCGAACTCTTATGTTCCACAATTTGAACCGAGAGTTAAATGAACTTTTCTCATCTCTTTCACAAAAGCCAAACACTGTACTAACTCATCGCTTGTGCATATATGGAAAGAATTCAATGAAGTGTGAGAGCATCTGGATTTGTCATGTACGAAAAGTGTACCAGGGGCACTGTGAAAATAACGGGAGCCAAGTTTTTTTTATTTCTCAAGTGTTATGAGAGGGCGATTGTCAAAATTTTCTTTGTAATGTTGGTATACATGCCCCTAAAGTATGATAAAATTTTCATCTGCATTCATTGTTTGCTTTGTCTGTGGCAGTCACAAAGATTAGACAATCTTTAATGAGCTTGGTTTCTTTTTCACCTCATACTTCATTGCTATTCAGGAAATTTTTGGCCAAAAACAATACTGAAACGATACCCAAGCCTCCATATTTGCCAGAGAAAGCTCTGTGTGACGTTTTCCTACAAATACATAAAGAATGAAATACCTGTAATCAAATCAAGGAGTTCAATGAACAACAGTTAAATTATCTTCTGATAATGAATTTAATGCCTCCATTCCAAGTTATGTCTGACATCTGAAGATGTCTCCTAGGCAGTACAAGATTGCACCTTATGAGTTCCAGCGTGACCAACCCAAAGACCACTCCTGAGCCAAACATGCCGAGGTAAGATCAGTCCTATTCCCAAACAGAAGCATTGATTAATTTCCCACAGCAACTACCCATCTAACATGCGAGTGCCCCGAAATCATGAGGACTCATTATAGACACCTGGGCTCACTTTTTATAGAGCCCAAGGAGGTAAGAGATCTTCCCATTGGGGACCTTTTGTCCTTCGCTAAGGACATAGGCCTCTATGGGTGATCAGTTATCGGTGGTTAGCACAATGGACTTACAGGTCTAAGTGCCCTGGGAGCTGATCCCCAACTGCATCATCAATGACTCAATTTCTAACAGCATCTCATCAAACACACAAGTAGATGCAGCTCCACAAATACCATGAAGTAACATGAACTCATAAGTCTGGATCACATAAATAGGGAGCATGATTCACAATCATGTATTCAAAGGAAGAGAGCCCTCAAAGAGGAAAGATAACAGCTCAGGAATTTCTCTTGAATGAAACTGCACTATGGACAATCAGTTTGAGGGCTCAGTCATTTTTGGAAGAATCTTTTTGGGTGCAACATTTTGGCTGCTGCTGTTTATTGAAGCACCACTTCTTGCCGTTAACCTTTTCCTGCCGGTGTCTACCAGAGGAAAACGTTTTCCGTGCTACGAGTGGCATGAGAATATTTTTAACAGCTCTGTATGGAGCTCTTTTCTGGAGTGAGGGTGACCCTGGTATTGTCATCCTTCTGATTTGGGACCCAAACTCATGGAGTGCCCAGTAAATACCTCAGCAACCGGAGGACCCTCTAACCATTTCTTCGCACGAGTCCATGGTAACCTTATTGCAATACCAGTGTTTTTTAAAATATCGCTTTTGATTTTCAATAATTTACACTTACATAAGAATAACTATCATTTGTTAAGCATTCTACAATTTTAAACAGATTTCTACGGTCGAAAATAACGAAGTTTGTAAGCACAAAGCACAAAAACTTTTACGCCACAAGTCTGTTAATAGTGTAACGCTAAAATTTTATTTCAAAATTTCTAACTCACATTAAAAAACACAAAGAATAACTTTCAAAATATAAAAAATTGGAGTATGCAAAGAAATTTTTATTTGCGAAAGACAGCCAGACACCACCTCCCTCGTGGATAGGTAGGAAGGTAACTACACACCATAACTTAAAGCACAGAATCGTCAAATCCCCGTTCAAATTGGCTTGTGTGTAAGGTACCGTATATCTCCGAATATAGTCCCCCCCCCTTTTTTCCCAAAAATGGCCGCGGAAAAGTAAGGGGGGGGGACTATAATCGAGTGTAATCCAGTTTAGCATACTAAAGGTGACCATATTGTTATAAATAATGGCTAATGTTCTCGTAGTCTTTCTATTTGAGTATATTTATGAGGATTATAATCGGAGATATTAGTAAATATGGCACGTTTTACCGGAAATTTAGACAATTTTTCCACAAATGTTGTAAAGATACGATTCTTCTGATTCAAATAGCATATCGAATATGCGTTTTCACGGAATCCATCGGGTAGCCGTTAATTTTTCTGGGAAAAGTATTGTTAGAATAATTCAATCGACACTGATCACTTAATGACGCAAAACAGTAAATACAGTAAAACCCCTTATTTACACTTTTCTAGGGACCCAAGAAAAAAAGTGTAAATTGCGGGAAAATGCAAATAGTGGGAAATAGAGAATTTTCACTTTTATTTCATATACTGGCTTTGGAAATGTTATTTTTTTAATTGTTCACTAGGCATTATTCCATAACATTGTTTCCCTCTGAAGCACAGTGTTTTTGCTGGCAGCAAAAATTAAAAAATAATCCTGTTTTGTCTGCACTGAAAACATCTTTTGGGCTGCAACCTTCCAGAACTCTAATATATTCAGATTCTTTCCACTGAGTTGCTGTCTCTATGTTAACATCTTTGCTTTCACCACTCACCATCTTATATACAAGACTGTACATACCTATTTTTGAATCTATCCAACCAACCATTATAGATGCCGTGGAATCTTCGATTCCCAATCTTGTGGGGAAATACCTTTTCTCAAGGGCCTTTGGGCCTGTTTACACGATACATTAACACGTATGAGTTAATTTCTGCTTGCATGAATGATTTTTGTGGACCGGAACGGGGCATGTACGAATGTAGGGAGGGGCAGATCCAGGATTTTTTTCTGGGAGGGGCACAGAGGGCCTGACAGGCAAAAGATCTTGTCTTAATTGAGATTAAAAACAAGATATAACAATGACTTTACAAAATTCTCTTTATTTATATATCAAAGTTATTCTTATTGAATTAAATGATTGAGCCTCCTTGAGTAATACACAAAACAAAGCGAACGTAATGATGACCATCAGGGGCGGATCCAGGATTTCTTTCTGGGGGGCACAAGCAATGCTGTGATTTTGTTCTGGATGGGGGGGGCACAATGATACCACGTTATACAAAACGAACGCAATGATAACCTCATTAAAAATAACGGTATTAAAAATCTTGCATATTTTTTAAGTGTCTGGGGGGGCACGTGCCCCCCCCCTCCCATAGATCCTCCTATGATAACCGTATTCAAATTTTGTCTATTTTTTTAAGCATCTGGGGGGGCACGTCCCCTGCCCCTAAATCCGACTATGAATGCATGAACCAAATTTGAACAGGTTCTATTTTCTGTTCATGCATACGCACAAGTTGGGTGAATACACAGTGCACTGTGTATTCACCCAACGCTGCATTTTCGTGTTCATAAGTTAGACATTAACTTGTACGGGTTAATGTACTATGTAAACAGGCCTTTAGATGACACCATTTGCAGGGACATTTGATGATCTTGCACCTAAAAACTACTCTTTTAGAATTCGTTCCATTTATTCTTACCTGGAATTCTTCACATATATTCTCTTTTTTGATAAATGTCCGCACTGGTTTGCATATTTTACAATGGCATCGCGATTTTTCACCTCGGTATTGAATGTTGAGACTGGAAATCCGATCGGATTGCCAGTCTCAACATTCGAGTTGCTTCGCCAGCGTTTGAATCGATACGGGTTCCGGTGTGGGAATCAACTATCTCTAAAATTTTCATTTTCTCGTCAATTAAAAATGTCCGTTTTTCACCTCGAATATTCATTTTCAAGCCGGATCAATTATATTTCCCATACGAATTGAGGGTAACTCGTCAACACACGAGTATCTGAACTACCCCTCGGCGATCAAATGCGTAGTACAAACCGTACAAACAGTCATGGGACTTCATAATTTTTGAAAGTTACAATAGTTTGCGATACACTGCTATTTGAATGGGATAATTCAAGTTTAAAAAAGTTTTTTTTTAAGTATTTAATTAACCCATCTACGCTACGCAACTGTTGAATGAAGTCAGCGCAAATGATCCCAGTTGTCGGCCAAGTTTTATAGTTTATCACGTTTCATCACGTCTGGTTTCCTTTCAAACTCTCGTATCATATTATCGACTACATGATTATTGTCAACATTCCTACCGGAGTTCTTGCATTATAATTAATACATAGCTCGATTGCTCAAAACACCTACTTTCATATCGTGAACCTTTTCGCCGCTGACAGAAAACGAGATGACGTAGTTCAACTTTCCGACGTTAGTGGCATTCTGTCCCGCCACATTCAAATTCTTCCTGAAAATAGTTCTCATTACATCTCCCTCTCTTGGATTTTTAAATAAAAATGTGCGAAAGGAAGTCAAAAGACAGTTTTATGGGCTGATATGCGCGATTAATTGTTTTAGTGCGCAAAAAATTTTTTTTTAGCCGGCACGTCGTGATGCACATGGCGGGAAAACGAAAAAAACACGGCGTAAATACAGGGTTCTATTTACATTGGAGAGATAGGAAATATGACGGGACCCAGAAAAAAACTTGCAATTTGCGGGAAAACGTAAATTCCGATAACGCAAATACGGGGTTTTACTGTAATTAAAATGAAAACTAAACACACACTATCATTACATCAATCAAACACTGGAATTGAATCAATAGTATATGTACCCGTCGCTCATTTAATAGTTACACGATTTAAATAATTGCGAAAAATAAACAGATAAAGTGAACCTTTCGTGACGATTTAGCATTTCATTGCGTCCGTAGCTACTATACGTCCGTGCGGTTCGTGTTTACAACCACTGCCTTTACCGCCTTCACAGAACAAGAATGCGCAATAGGTGATGTATTTGTTTCTGAAAAGGCGCAATAATCGACGGCTTTAAACCAGAAGCGCCGGCATTACTGCATTTGATCGAAATCCAGCGACTCAGCATCGAAAGTGTGATCAATTTATTGAGGAATATATTCAATTCACCAGGGTAAGTAGGATCGATAAATTACGTCACATAACGTTTCGCAATTATTTCCGCGATATTTTCTTTATTATAAATAATTTTACGTTCAACAGTGAGGTGATGGATCAAGTAGAAAGATGAGGATCAATCCTGCGGCAGATTAGAGGCCATCAAAGACGGAGTTTCGATGCCAATTTAAAAATAGCCGTAGCAGAATACGCTGTAAATCATAGTATTCACAGCGCTTGCAAAGCGCTACTACATCGCGGAAGTCATTTCGGGGGTCTCGATGCGGCAGATTCAAAGAATTAGAGGAAAATATCGTCGAATTTGTGCGCAAATGCAGAGCAGAAGCTCTTCGTGTAACTTATGCAATGATTCGTGACGAGGCATTGAAAATTGATATAATATTTTTTTCAGTTTTAATGTTTGTTGGAAAAAGTTAATTTCTTAATTTTATTACTTTGATATTTGTAAGTCCTGTAGTTTAATTATTTTGCTTAGCAGGCATTTGATGGCAATATTTTTATAATGTTTATAATTTATTTAACACAATTTTATTTAGATTTCCTAAATTCTTCAGGTCACTTGGATTTGTGATGACTTGATGGGTGTGTTACACTGGATCTAAGGAAGTTTCAGGGCCAAATGCAGTACTGTTTATGGGATTTAAGTTAACGCTTATATATTGACATTGTTTGTAGTCATTTGGAAATCAAAAATATTAATAATTTGTGAATGTTTAAAAAATACAGTAGCCTTGGATACTTAAAAAATGTTCTCATTTCTTCATTACATCTGGTTAAGGAACTATAAATTACTGATACATGCAATGGATCACAACATGTTTTAGGTATAGTTTTTTTGTTGTGATGGAAAATATGTGAACAGATTTGTTCTTAATCTTCACAGAAAATAATAGTTTTTATCGACTCTAGAATCTTAACTTGCTAACCACAGAAAAATTGCCTTCCTTTGCATTTTAAAATTTTTCCCAAAACTGAGGTCTCAAAATTGGGTGGGGGGACTATATTCAGAGGGGGACTATATTCGGAGATATACGGTAATATGTATATCATCTGTGATATCCTTACAACATCTCCCCACCTAGTTGTTGACCGCAGTACTTTCCCTGACCTTTCCCCCCTTCGAAATGTAACTTTGTCTCTAAAATGAAACTTTGAAATGAAAAATATTTCCTCCACCGTTGAGTGTCTTAATTCTCTTCGTTCCTCATGTATCCAACTGTTGATTTAAAACTTATTGTCACAAGGTCGCATATTTACCGGCAAGAACGTTGAAATTTGAGCAATTTTATGGACTTGCAGCATTTTCTTGGTATGATTCAATTATGTAGGGTTTCACTTCGTATTATTGAAAATTTTGCAATATCCTGCTTCGTATAATCGAGAGTTTACTGTAGTGGGCCAATGGTGTGTTGTGAGAGGATTTTAAGAGGTCCCATCTTAACTGAACAACTGAAAACAAATTCTTCTTATATGCCATATAAGCACGTGTAAGAGGCGCACCTTTTTTCCCAGAAATTGCAGCTGAAAATGGGGTTGCGTCTCTCACACAAACTTCTTATCTTCCCCGTCCCCTTCACCGGTCACAAATCCAAGGGGAACTGAGTGGCCTTGGTTTTCAGCGTGAGTCAGTCATCTGAAACCCTAGGTTAAAAACGAGTGGCAGGGAGGGATGTTTCTTCCTTAGTGACGTATTTTTAAAATGCTCCTGCTTGCATTTCTTACTTGTAAGCATCATGCCGTCACGTCGGTACCTCAGAGGTGAACATGGTATATATCGCGAGGGGTTTTTTGCTCTGGAAGGCATGCTAAATTTACTGCCACGACATCCTGCATCATTGCAATCATCGGGCATCCTGCGACATTTATACTGCAAATAGTAATCGCATATCAAACGTAGAGAAATACGTACTTTTGAAGGATAATACCTAGTTAATATTCAATATCTGTCTCGCCGAGTAATTTCGATTACACTAAGGACCTGATCTTTCAAAAGTCGTCTTCAGACTCTATTATGAGGATTATTGCAACTGAAAATAATATTGGTGTCAAAACCTGCAGTTGAAAAAATTCGAACAAGTGTGTACATTATCGGACTAAATGGTGGATAAAAGAAATCAGAAATGCTTATAAGTGAAGAGCACTGAAGGCAAGGTCGAGGGGAAGGAGCGCACTCCCTCTGTCTTTCAAGCAACGAGGCTACGAGCGAAGGAGCAAGGGAAGAACACGTCTGATCTTGCATGTGACCACTTATGACGTCGTTGCCTTCAAAGCGAAGGGGCGAATGTGATCTACGCAGTTAGTGTTGCCTGAAGTTTCCAGTCTGTCTCGTCTTGTTTGAATGCGTTCATACTATGCTTGTTTCTTCCGAAATGGTCCTGCTTGGACTATGTTGAATATTAGTAGCCTTGTTGTTACTATAAATCTTTGGGTCAATAAATTAGAGCTTGAATAACTTAAATGCTGTCAGATATACGTTGCTTTAGGTCTCATTCTTTTTTGAACCTCGTGCGTGTCATACAATCATACAATTGCTGAAAGCTATCAAGATATCTTCGAACTTAGTAGGTGATTCACCTAGCATTTGGCCTCCAGAAATTGGGAGAATTGAACCTGGTAGACCGAAAAAGGTCAGTTGGTGAGCTTGGGTAGGGATAAAACATGCTTCCATTGTTCCCATGTAACTTGATACCTTTGAGGCAAGCGATTTATGGTCTGTGAGATCTTGGAAAGGAAAAAAAACGGCAAAGGCATTGGCTGGAAGAGGGCTGAGTGTGGTTCCGTGTAATCTATGATGTGGTTATTATCCTACGGCACTGAGATTCCCCCATTTGTTATTCAATCTCTTGGGAAGGGTCATGCTATGTGCCTGTCGTGTTTTGCCTTAAATTTTCCACGGCTGTAATTATATTGCAATACTCCTACGAGAGCTTTTAAACCTTCGTAGAGCAACGGCACATGTGAAGAGAGGATTGGAACTCTTTCTACTCCCACTTGTAGGACGTTCATTCACGAAAGCATTGATTTAAAATTTCGGATTCAGATTCAATTTCTTCGAAGAATTTGGATTCGGAGTATAAGGTGAAGGGCATTATCTGTGTATATTTGGATCCAAGGTATCCAATCCGATTATCCCCAGTAAGAATCATAAGGCTAAGACTACAAGTGAATACCAACATATCTCCTAGCGCCATACATACGGTGTAAATTTAGCTGAAAAAATGCCGCGTAAATTTTTAGAACTGAAAGAGGAAATTTTGATAACTGTTAAAAGTCCAAGCATACGTCTGCAACACCACTCTATAGGATAAAAAAAATTCCGAAAAATTTTTTTCTTTAGCTTCGATGCTCAAAATAGGGGTGCGTCTCTTACACGAGTGCAGCTCTTACATGTGCTTACATGGTACTTGGTTTAGAAAGGTTTGACTCGTAACAGCCATTGATAAAGAAAAGCATTAGAAAAATTAGAGCATACAGAAAGTCGACCATGAAATGCTCATAATTTTCAAACAATGCTTTAATAGCAGACCATGGTGCCGCTGAAACTGGCTTGAATTACAACACCCATTTACAAATATGTATTTAGCAGAAAAAAGAGTATGGTGATGTGCCTATGTTTTATATTTGCCACCATTCTTATGATCAGTGGCGTAGCCAGGAATTTATTTCAGGGAGGGGTCCAAAACCAGGGGGGAAATTTTTGAAAAACAGGGTACTTAGTAGAGGGTTTTAAAGTAATTTTAACACTTTCCACAATCGAAAAAACTTGATTTGTCAAAGAAATATTTTGTAAATTCTTGATTTTTCAATATTTTGTTTTCTATTATGTGGGAAAATAACATTGTTTTTATATATCGGGGGGGTCCGGACCCCCCGGATACCCCCTGGCTACGCCACTGCTTATGATACATTAAACTTCACAAACTAAAGCCTCCATACAACGCATTTGATTGGGCGCGGGAAAAACAACTTCATAGCACAGATTCATTACATGGAGGTGCTTTGTAGACTACGTTGTCCAAGATGAGCAAAGATTTCATGTAAATTGAAGACACGCATCACATATGCAGTGGATTCAATTTGTAACTCCCCATGTCCCAGCAACATCCCATTTACCAATCCAATATTAGCTAGGTAAACCGTTTAAATAATCTGGACTTCCAAAGCAAAATCTACTGCATAGCGATGCTTGTCCTCTCTTACATTAATGTCGATAACAACTAGATTATCAGCGCCATAGAGAAAATAACATCATAAAAAATGTTTTTATCGGACAAAAAAATAGTCACCACAATTCAAGGCACCTCATCAAACCACCTTTTGAGAAAATAGCAAATACAGTAAAACCTCTCTTAAACGAAACTCAAGGGACCGAAATTTTGCCGTTTCGTTGATCGGGAGTTCGTTCCCCGGAGGTGATATGCACGTTGCATCATCCTTGGGGCACGGAAATTGAAGCAAGTCTGCATGCGTTATCTTCATTCTACCTTCGCATACTTCAAAACAGTGCTTATATCTTCAGCTGCAATGCAAGTCGCGGGCAATAGACCACATTTAGGAAGCCTCAGTTCGTATTATTCAATCACTTCGTGTGCTTTTTAATCGGTTTTCAAAAATGTATGCAGCGTAGCGGTGAGCGCGAGGCCATCCCTTTATTCTCAATATTTGAAATAGAGTACATGTATTCGCGAAGTTTACACAGAAAAATTAAGAATTCGATAGATTTGACCATTACTAATATAAAGTTAAGGTAACAGTGCCAATTATAGCTTCATCATGAAATTTAGATTGCTCTACCATTACGACGTGAGTTGCGACTTTCGTCGACCCATTAAAGCACAGTTGGTGGCAGCATTTCTTTATAGTAGTCGAATCCAGAATACTCCATTGCAATATTTGCGGTAAGCTTCGTAAATAATTCATTGTACCAGCATCATTTCCATCACATTCCAGATAGACAACTGCCGATAAGAAAACATCCTGTAAGACCTTATGCAGGAGTTCTCGAAATAAAATACGTCACGACTTTGAAAAATAAGTTTTCGAGAAATTATATTCTGCAACCCTCAGTTCACTGGCTTCGCGGATAACTAAATTTTAGTCTACTCTAGTGAATTCATCTAATGACCCTTCAAAATTCATGTCATTTGAGAGACCCTGCCAGGATTCACAGATTTCGCCATCACTCTCCATCGCATGGTCGCAGTTGACTGCGAGCCAGATAGACAACTGCCGATAAGAAAACAGCTTGAAAGGCCTCATGCATGAGTTCTCAAAGTAAAATAAGTCACGATGATGATGATGTTGACTGCAAACCCGGCTTTGCAAAATAACTAAATATGGTGACAGGTGCGACACGCTTCCAAGCTTTGCAAAGCCGCTGCATTACCTGCAAAATGGTCCTCTTCAATTTCGCCGATCCCTCACATCCTTTCGACAAACCACAAACTCCACTAAAATCCGACGGTAATGCCGCTTTGCCGCAGAAATGACCCCTCGATCGAGAGGTTGCAACTTAGCTGGTGCAGTTGGGGGGACGAAAATAAAGTGCACATTTCTTATTGTTAGTCCTATGTTGGGGCCCGTGCAGCGATCGAGGAAGAAATCTACTTTCTCCATGAGTGCATCAACTCCCGCCAACCACCGCTGAATTAATCCCGCTGTCATTCATTAATTTTTGCTGCTACCACAGGGGTGAGGCATCACTCTCACCAGTGGCCCAGTCTAAACATGAAATGTTTAGACTGTGCCAGTAGCGTAGCCAGGGGGGAGGTCCAGGGGGTACAAAATATTCATTTGAAAAATGAAGTTTTTTCGATAATGAAAGGTGTTAAAATTGCTTTAATACTCTCTACTTAGTAGTACTAAGTTAGTACTCTGTTTTTCAAAAATTCCCCCCCATGTTTTGGACCCCCCCGAACGAAATTCCTGGATACACCACTGACTATCATTCTTAAAACAACGGGGTTTCACGTACTTCCCCACAAAAAACAGAGGTAACTTCTCTGAGCCATCACTATTGGTGCATAGGAGTACTATAAAACGTTGCAGAAAAGTTTCTCAGGTTTTCCACCGGTTGATGTCGTCCATGTCTCCCGACGTTTCGATCCGCGACTTGCAGATCATCCTCAGGGGATCTTCCGAATGCCGTTCTTCAAAAATTTTTCCGTATATATACACTCCCTCCGAGTTCAGGTGTAACCTGATTGGTTCACGCTTATTGAGGTTTTCCCGCCATTTTTGTCGTATATAATGGACTTCATTGTTGGTCTCCAAGCATTGCTGATTTGGAAACCAGTGTCCCTGTTGAAGTTGTTGCGGTTGTTGCGATTGTCAAGGAAGCCATTCAGATCCGCATCAACCGCAACAACTTCAACAGGGACACTGGTTTCCAAATCAGCAATGCTTGGAGACCAACAATGAAGTCCATTATATACGACAAAAATGGCGGGAAAACCTCAATAAGCGTGAACCAATCAGGTTACACCTGAACTCGGAGGGAGTGTATATATACGGAAAAATTTTTGAAGAACGGCATTCGGAAGATCCCCTGAGAATGATCAGCAAGTCGCGGATCGAAACGTCGGGAGACATGGACGACATCAACCGGTGGAAAACCCGAGAAACTTTTCTGCAACTGATACGCCGGGAAAACCTAAGATCATACACTATAAAACGTTCTTTGCTCATTTTTCCCCCGCGGCCCACCTATTATTTTAGAATACGGTCAGGAAGCAAATTATAAAAAAACGCTTCGTGAGCATTAAATATATCCTTAGAACTGTTTTTATTCAGCTATCCATTCCCAACTTCTTGCTTGCTCCTGCAAGATGGGCCCTGAAATGGGGATCAGCTCCAGAAGATAGTTGAAGGCATTTGTCCATTGACATTGGTAATGGGGCGTTTTCAGTTAGGCCCCTGGGACGCAGCATTAACAATTTCCGTCCGTTATGCAAGAATTGTGACCGAATGTAATACTTAATTTCGACTGTCGTCTTCTTCATGCAACAATCAACGGCCGTCGCAAACCTTTTCCTCTGGAGAAAATCAACACCGCTTCACATCACATAAGGGCATCGCTACAATCGTATGACAGAGATCGACCTTTAGAATAAAGCACTCAATTCAAGTAACGTCTAGATCATTGGGAAAATGTTGGCTTTCGTCTCTTAAGTGCGAATATTTTTTATCCAAGATTGCGGCAGATGCAAAAGTTTCTCTTAGTTTTTAGATGACATTAAAATAAACAATGTGAATGAAACAAGAGTTACTTCTGAGTCATATTCAAGATAATTAAGAGAGGCAAATTTTGGCTTTCATCTTCAAGCGTGCACATTGTATCTTTCGTAATTTAAAGAAGTTATCCAAGATGGCGGCGAGTGAAAAAAAATGCTTCTCGGAATTTACGCGTTGTAATTCTGTTAAGTATCTTAAACAATCGTCAAAAGAATGCGATCGAAGTACATAGCTCTAGATTTCATATCTTTGAGCGTGTAAATATTGGGACATTGAGTTATTTACGAAAGTCAGCATTGACATTTTTTGCAATTCCCCGCGAGTTAAGGTCGGTGGAAACACACCACGGAAGGCTATGGTTACGGTTAATAACGATGATTTTGATTGGCTCATTCAGTGGAAGTCTCTGATTGGCCCTACAACGCTACGAATACTATATTATTCCTATGAAAATAAAAATTTAACCTGAAAAATTTGTTATTGAGAGGTCAATTTCATTCGATCGCGCCAAAATTTCATTTCGTTGATCGGGAGTTTTTGTAAAAGAGGAGTTCGTTCATCAGGGTTTTTCACTACTGTGTTTACATAGGCATTTGGCCAGACCAATAGCATTTGTTCGTTGATCGGAGTTCTTCGTTTACCGGGAGTTCGCTAAGGTGAGGTTTTACTGTACAGCAAGGGAATTGAAAATATATTTTCTGCATGAAAATGGCACCACAGTCAGTTCAAAACGCTGATAAAAAGAGTTCATTTGTAAAAATATGCATTGAATTGTCCACAATCTGCAAACAATAATTTTGCTTTTGAATTTTGATATGAAGCAACGGTAGCCAGCGAAGCAAAACTTTAGATTAACAATATACCCGAAGTATTTGCTTTGAAATCCACAGATGCAATGGAACCTTCATAAACCTTGAAGTTGTCACTAAATTAAACCGCCAAATAAGTTTAATTTCCAAACTAAAATAAATAATTTTACTTACGACTTTGCCATAAACTCCATCAAATGTCCTTCGCCTTGTAGCTATGATTTCTGTAGTCTTGCTGGTAGGTTTAGCACTCCGGTTGAATTTCGGGCATTCTTGATCATCATTTAGCTGAAAGAGTGACACAAAGTTAGAAAAAAATAATCACCGCTGTAATTCTGAGGTTTTCAGGTATGAATAGGTAAATAGAAAATGATTGAAATAAGAAAATAATTCACTGCTACTTTAAGTCTATCAAAGATCCTCATTTTTTTTCAATTTATAGATTATTTTCCCAAAAATTTAGCCTTTCTCTCAATAGCCTAATCGCAAAACTCACAATTATGGCATACCATGATGGCAAATAAGATAGAAATCTAGAAATCTGAGGCAACAGTGGCATAATGTTTCTAAAACACACAACAAAATTCAGTATTACATCAAGGAAGATATCTTCTTTCAAGATATCTAAAACTTGTCCCATGTAAGAGTTGTCCCATGACTAGTAGAAGGTATGTGGCAATGTTGCCAGGACAGAAAGGAATATGTATATCAATAGTGAAAAACAAGACTCTTTCAAAGAAGGGTACAGAATGCACCAATGAAAGGTACTGAAAGAGAGTATTTGTGATGCATAAATCCATGAAACTACATCGCATGACAAGTAAAGGGTATGGGTAGCAAATTGATGAGCACAAAAGGGATCATTCACACAAGTACAACATCTAAATTCATAAAAAGTGCATGGAAGGGAAAGATAAGTTATGCCAAAAAAAATTGTTGAAGTTTTAAGTGCACTGTACACTAGCGACACCACGGAGTGGTAGTGAACTAATGAGAGTTGCTTTTTTTTATACTCTTTTGTTTTCTTTTTGGTACCGCATGTACTATTCAAGACAGGCAGTCCTTTTTGTGTTGTGAAGCAATGTACTCGTGTTCAGTAGCGAGTCTCTTTTGAGGCTTTATTAAACTTTAACAAAAATCTTAACAATTCATCCATTCTCTAGCTAGTTTGCAATAAGAGAATGTGAAATTTGCCAACCACTTTTCATGAGTTGGTGAGGCCACTATAATTCTGTTCCATTTGTTTGTTCAGGGACAACTGCTTGTTGAGAGAGAGAATCACTCACAAAGAGTGTAAACCACATTTAACCACTTGAGGCCAACGTGGGAGTCTGAGGAAAAGCAGATAACTGAAGAGCATAAGTTTGTGTTGTCTTCAACATATCAGCCAAATAGTTAAGGCCTTCGAGTTTTTGCCCCGAATTGCTCCAGAAGTCAGAGATGAATTGAAAAACAGAAAAATACAGGTTTCTCTATACTTCCATCATTGTATGTTCAATCATTGTAGACAATAAAATAAAATTGGTTACCAGTAACCATATGAAATTTTGGGCATGCAAGACTTCTCTCCTCTCTTTTCTTCCAATCCTTATTTATGCCACGGGAAAAAGTCTGGAAAACTCACAACGTACCGTAAACCGGGACAACTTTGCCAGGTTTTGAAAAATATTATCTTTGGTGCCCTACTAAGTTCCCTAATTATCCAAGAAAGTGCCTATATTTTCATCACACAGAAAAGATATTGAGTGATAGCCTTTCCACACACTTGTGGTCTTCCGAGTTTTTTCAGGTATTTATTAGTGTTTTGTTTTCGTCGCGCCAAACTGAATATTTTGGTAGGCTATTTAAGTGTCTCGCCCTGGCCATTTTCTCAAACGTAAGTAAAAATTTCTGGTATCGTTCAATAGAGCATATACATAATTTACTTTCAGAATCGCTTTAAATGGTAAAATGTATGTAATACTTAGGTTTAATAATGTAACTTTGCAATGTTGCACCAGGAAGCTTGGTGGAAATGGGACAACTTTGCCGACTGACAATATTGTTATTTCTCAATTTCTAGTACACTTTTTCCTAAAGGTGCGTTTTTCATACTCGTTTTATAGACCGTTCAGATGCCAAGACGCTTTAATACTAAGTGGGGAGGCCTCAGGTACCAAAATTATGATGACATTACGCTGCAACTTGCTGTCACTGCAGTGATTAATAATGAAATGAGAAGTGGAAAAGCAGCCCTGAAATATAATATTCCACATAGGACAATTGACAGTAAAGTGAAGTGTGGCCATTCAAAGAATCTGCCAGAGGGCATTGAGCTAGGATAAGGAAGAAGAGATCCTCGAACATGTGCTTGTTTATGCAGACCGGGGAATGCCTTTTATGTCATTGATTGATGATTGTGTTTTGTGTTCTTACGCCATCATCCAATCATTTATGACCACCTTTTGATGTTTCAGTCTTCAAACCTTGTAAAAAATAAATGGAGAGCCATACTGACAGACCATAAATTGTTGAACTTTACTAGTTATAAAAGTCTCGATTATAGATCATTTCCAACACTTTTGGCAAAAAAATCTCAGTGCTTTGGATGAAGAAGGTAAAATGAACTCAAACATCATATCAGGGTTCGAGAAATGCATCAAGGTGCCACTCAATCCCAAAGAAGTTTAGTCTTGAATTCTGGATGCATAGAAAACTGATCGTAATGACACTCCTACAAGAGTAAGTGCTTCATTTTTTAATTATCTTCAAGCCTGTCATCGTAATCCAAACATAAGTTTGCCATAGAGAAGAAGACGGAAAATTAATGTGACCCCAGGAGAAACCGTGGAAAAATCACACTTGATCACTTCCAAGCACCTCCACACAGAATCATATTGGAGGAACTTGTAAATAGAAGAAAAATTGGGGGAATAACCATATTATGTTCAGTGTTTTGAGTATCTGTGTGTACCATTCTATATTTAAGAGTTTTTTAAGTAAAAATTATTTATTTCATTGTTTTATAGAAGTTTCCGCTGGATATAACTCCGTTGGCAAAGTTACCCCAGTTCCAGAGAATCTTTGCCGACAATATTTTCAATTATTTTAGCGTATAAAATTTTAATTGGGTTGTAATTTTTTCACACATTTTGAAAGTAGAGACCAAGAGTAATGTCTGAAAATGGTTTCAAATCATTGTCGTACATGAACTTACAAGAATGCAGTTGAAAAAGAAAAAAAGTGGCAAAGTTGTCCCGGTTTACGGTAACTCTAAGAAACTGTGATCGAATCTCACTCAAAAGTTGCAGGAAAATATCCCAATATGTATATTTGAATTGATAACCACTCCTCAGATATAAGAACTTTTACAGGTACTATTTCTCATGATTAATACATGGTTAACAAAGTATAAAATAAAGAGAGACTAGAGAACCCCACTTACCCTGGAGACGTTCTGCAGGGAATGCGACCTCTTCATGGCAGATGACCCAGGGGATGGTTCCGATTTCAAGGGAGTGAACCAGGTGTCTGAAAAAATTAATTTACAAAAATAAATAAATTGAGAAAACTACTTCTAATGGTATAGTAAAATGGGGTTCAAGAGAAAAATATCAAACACAGGACCTGATGCAACGAACTCAGCTAAAGAATTGAGCCCCTATTGCCACTCATTGTCAGCCAAATGCTTCACATTACCATTCATTTATAACGTCAGTAAACATTTCTGAATGAAAATGATAAGTTGTCATTATGTGAGTAAAATGAGAAAAATCAACACCTTACCACACAGAAGACCCTTACTTTATGATATTAACATGTTCCAGAGGGCCAATTGTAAAGCAAATTCCATCTCTACATTGAATATGCGGCATTTCTGGACAAGGAATTAGCATAGAGAGCATGAGACCATGTAATAATTCCTGTTTTACTAAGTTTAAACAATGAAATACGTAACTGATAAAATATTATGTGAGCAGAAATAAAATCGGCAATTTTTTTTAAATGCTATGAAGTGCACGCAAAATCAGCTCAGATCAAATGTTAAACCCATCACAAATACAATGGCCATATTTGCAGGTTTGGTCACGACAGCCCCGGTCTAAACTGCTTTTGATGGCATCCCATTGGTTTCTGAAAATTCTCTACAATGTCCCAGTTTCGTGCAAAAATTATGGGACACAATGCGGCAATAGGAGTTCAGAAAGAAAAAAGTATCTAAGCATCTTCAACGTACAATAAACAAATGGTGAAATATAAATTATCAAAGAACACCATCAGATTGAAGCTGAACATTGCAGCAGCAATGGTAACAGTGCACCGTCCCTTTCCCTTTGTTGGATCCCATCCCTACTGCTGCACTACTCACCTCCCCTCTGCGCATCCAACCAATTTATAGTCTTTTGGACTTCAAAGGGGAACCCTACCTACCCCTCCTCCCAGTACTATGATTTCCCAGTCTACGCCAAAACATTTATAGCAACCTTAACCATAGAGCCGGGGTATATTGAATTTAATTACTTTGATCATTCTAACACATACCTCCACCCTTTTTCTTCTTCTCTGGCTTGTTTTCTTCAGCACCATCACCAGAAAAGGGCTCAAATTTTTTCATTTCTTCATTCACCTTATCCACAGAATCCCTACACAAGAAAAAAAATACAGAAATTTTGAAATTACTTAGTAAAACAAACAGAAACAATGGCTTTTTTAATAAGGAATAGAAACTAATTTGATGGGGGATAAAATCAGGCATGCTGTCGCCTCTGGAGAAGTAGTCTAGTAAGAGATTGAAGAGGCCCTGTCTAGAGGAACTAGCAGAACGATAGTTCTTATCTATGGGAACTCTAGCAGAATAAATTATTGGCTGACTAAAATGCTGCGAAAAAAAATTGACTAATGAAGTTCATACTGATATCATAGATAAATATTTGTTGCGATCATTCCTAAATTGAAACTCAAGACTTCATTGGCTGTTCTTTAGCCACGACGATCATCAATTTAAATTTTAGCATTTTATGGATACATATTTAATGCATTATTCAAAAATTTAAACTTATAGCTGGTGTGGCATCAGTGGCGGATCCAGAGAGGAGTGAAGAGGGGCTATAGCCCTTGGATATCCAATTTTAACAAGATAAAATGGTAATTTTTTTTCGGACTCCCACTACTGCTAGGAGGTTACCCCCAAAATCACCACCTAATGTCGGCGTCAAAATGATATGCCACGGTACTTTGCAAATTTATATCTGGGCTTGTGCACATGGTAAAATTATGGATAATATGTCATTTTAAAGAAAATTTTATCCTTAATTTTGATGTGCTTTTTGTTTTATGAAAAAATAAAAAATATAGACACAACAGTGCAATAAGTGACTCTGAGCACCGTAAAATTAGCAGTTTTGTCAACTTCATGAACTTTGTAACTCAAATAAGGGGAAACTACCACATCTACAGCATTCATCTTCCACAATAAGTTGCAAACATTTATTTAGATCATGAAAACGGCTTTTTCAAATTATTTGAACGCATATTTTGTCGTTAATTAACGAAAATGTTCAAACATTATCTAGTCCCAACAGTTTACCCCCGAACCCCGAAATACCTGATACCCCGAACCCAGTTACCCCGAAATATGAAAAAAACTGATAGAAACACCTTTCATTTATTGGTAATTTTTCCATTATCCGTAATCTATAAATATATTGATATTTGTAATTTACATAAATTCTATTAATGCCATGTTGCTAATGGGGCTGTGCCGGTCCATTGTCAGTTCGTGGGAAGCAAGGCTGTTTGTTGCACAGGGGAAGGCGTGCAAGTCTGTTGAGCCTGCTGCGATTGTGGATCAAAGAAATACAATGTACTCTACCCATTTCTTGTACATTTAAATTATTAAAGACACAAAATTTCATGATCTTACATGCTTCTCCCTTGCTCCTGTGCAAATTTTCTCCAGTGCCTCACTGCTAGGAAGACAGAGTTCCCAAACACCCAGAGAGCACTCTCCATCCCCACTACAGCCCCTACCCTCCCATGCTTTCGGAGGCCCCCCTTCCTCTCGCTGAGCGGATGAGTCATTCTTTTCCCCCAACTCGCCGCTGGCAACACCCTCCGATGGGTCGTGTTTTTATCATTATTATTATTATTATTTGATTCATTACTTCTCACATGCATATTTCTTGGTTTTTAAAGTCTAATTGGACTATTAACTTGGCTAGAATTCTTTTGTTGTGACTGTTTTTTGCCAAAAATAATATATTCAATGAATTGCAACATGTAAAACTTATAATTTCCAATTTATGTCATTTTAGATAATCTAGGCAGAAAAATATGCAGTGACTGTTATAGATTTAAGAAGGTTTCACGTTGATAGTATCGTACTCATCACTACAATTAGACAAATCGTTTAACGGGACAATCACTTTTTGCCTTAAAGCCATGGAAAATTTGTAATTAACACACTTATAAGAAGAACTAATGAGAGCCACACTTAAAGGAATTACAACTGGAACTCTTAAATTAAATTCCATCATGTAAATTACGGCAGATGAATAATGCTTTCTACTTGGTGAATTCAAGTTTCTTCAGTGCCTATTTATTCTTAAATCAATAATCCTGGGCCTAAGAAAAAAATCATACCACATCCCACTCAAGCACAGGTCTATGATAAAGTACAGAAATATTAAACCCCATGATGAGCAAGCTCCAGCTAAAATATTTTTGATTAGGGAGCAACATGCTTGGATCTGATTGTGCCTCTCTGTTCCGCTTGCTCTTTCTAACTGAATTAGAAGCATGAAATCTCCAATTTTTAGGCACTACAGCATTATTTATGATGGAGAGTTTTGTGATTTTGGGATAGGGATGGGTCAAATCACTCGAGAGATACTTTGATGAAAAATTTTTTGCATTTCCCATAACACAAAATTAAAGGAAAACTGCAGACTAGTCAGCGGTGTCCCTTTACAAACTACAATGCCATCTTTTTCCCATGTGGTGTTTTGCTGGCTGCTGACAGGCATGCTATACCAAAAGGCAGCATTTTTTGGTGAATAGTGCCACAGTCCACAAGCTGGGCCCAGAACATGAAATGCAAGGGTTTTCACTGAGATATTATTAGTGGAGTAATCAGTAATGGAGTCACCCACAAGTCCACATTAAAGTAAGAAAAACAAAATTCTGCAGGGGAAATAGATGCCTAGGTGGTTAAAAGTGGTAGAACCGGTGACACGAATTTGGGAGATCCGGCTTCAATTCCCGGTCTAGGCAAATAAATAATTGTTCCTTCGTAGAATTTTGCCAGTTTCCATAAAAAATGATAGAAAATCACAAATAACTTGTGAAAATTTAGCAATCAAAGGGAAACAATGTATAAAACAACCAGAACCAAGACTTGGGAATGAGAACTGATGCGAGGAACCAAACTGAGAAGGAGAAACAAACCATTCTTGGTTGAAATATTTCGTCTGAAAAAGTTGCCAGTGCCCTGATTTTCACATGGAGTAGAGCAATTACCTTCTCACTGGTTCAATTTTCTTCGCTTCCATGGATTTTGCAGCTGTGATAATGGGCTTTGGGACTTCTGGTGGCACTGGAACTGATGAGGATGGTGAAATACCCGGGTCTCCCTCGGCACCAGGATGAATTTGAGTTTGCAAAACCCTGGCTTTTAAACTGCGGTCAACTGCTGGTATATGGACACTCTTAGTTGGTCTTCTTTCCGGAGCATCATCGGAAGAAGGAGAAAAGCGTCCCCCCTTCCTCACTTCAGCATTTTCGCTTTTGTCCTTGGGCTCCTCTCTTGCCGAAATTTGATTTTCAGTGGACGGTGGCTCATTCCTTTCTGATGGAACTTGAGAATCATTGGATGATTTTTCCTGCATGACTACTTTTGGAATTTCTTCCTGAGATACATCATTTGGAGGAGCTGGAGGAATATTGGAAACCTGTAATTGCAGAAACATACTTAACGGCTATTCTTATTGAATCGACAGCTCAATTAAAAACCTGTGCACAGCAGACGCCTATGACGAGGCTATGCCATAATGCCAATCCTGCGTAATTAAAATGGTACAGCTTCCAAAATTTACCCAGAAACAGATGTATATTCATCGTTTAGCCAATGATCTGTACTTCAATTGATAAGCTGAAATCTTATTGGACTCAAGTTTTAGTAGTTGATGACCAATTCAAACCACTGAGAACATTTGTAAAATGCCAGTGTATCACTAAAAGCAGCCAAATCACCTCCACACACTGCCACAATAGAATTCAACAGTTAGCAAACTAGACAACTCAAATAAAGAAAAGGCATAGCTTCGTAACAGCAAAAAATATTGCCTCGAGAGCCAAATCGGCAGTAATATTACTGCGTTGAACCATACAGACAAAAACTGAAGAATTGGGGAACAGTCCAATACTTTAGTTCTCAAATCAGCTAATTTCACCCTCATTTATGAATAATGCTTTACCGTGATATTTTTTCCAATGCATTAAAATTTTATTTCACTTTATTCATTAATGAGGCTGAACGTGCTAAAAACACATATTATCCAAAAAGGGCCATTGAACATAAGAACAAACTGCAATATGCCACTGCTGACAAAAAAAGCCAGCTGCCAAAAAGATAAAACATTCACACACCTTTTTTAGAGTGGGCTGAAGAGCAACGGGAGGTTTTTGAGGGGAAGTGGGCACAGCAGATGGCTTGGATGATCTATCCACAAGAGGAGGAGGTGGTCTGCTTTCTGGGACAATGGGCCGTGCATTCATGGCAGCTTGCAGAGATGATAGGGTTCCAAAAGCAGGCTCAGCTGGTTTGGGAGGGCTGTCAATGATTGCAGGGTACTCGACATCATCTAGAACAAAAAGGTCACATTGCAAAACAATTCAGTCCACAAAGATTCAAGATAATATGCTAAGTTCTCTCATACAGGATTCGTACACTTTTCATGTTTCAAAATTTAATCATTTTATCTCATATTTCTATGACAATTTCATATATTTTATGCACTTTTGGCACATATATTTTTACCACTTCAAACCAACTACCTGATATCTGAAAATAAGGTAGAAGTCGCCGAGGGTGTTATAATTTTGAGTCTGGTTAGATTAGAGGTGATTCTTCAAAGAAAAGAAAAACAATTCTGTTAATTAAAGAAATTTCCACTCCACAATCATCTAGTGAAATTTTTTGTGACATTTTACTAAAATAAATACGAACCAGGGAAAATCATGGTCGTGAGAATTGGAGGCTCATTTTTGGAGTCCAACGTACGTATTCATCCAAATATAGGCCCTCCATTTTTGACTAAATGTCAGCTACAAACAATGAGGAAGGGAGGCTATTCAAGGGAAATACGTTAATCAATGCTGATGTTTCACTGTGGATACGTATCACTTTTTTTTTAATTTGCCCAAAGATCAAATTACAGCACTGCCCAAAGATCAAAGGATCAAGGAATCCCGTATCACAGGCCTGTATGTTGGTTCCTCCTCTCTCAGTCCTTGCGTGAAGCCTGAATCACACAATCATTTTTTCATCATTTTCAAGTGATTACTCCAATGATCACTCCAGTGACCACTCGCAAATGACTGTCGCACGCAATAGGGTAGTTTCCTTCATCAAAGAAAACGAAATGCATTGATTGTGATTCCTTACCCACCATTAGTGTATTCATAATATACAAATTATTTGCATTTAGAATTCCCAGTTTAGACGAATGGCAACGGTCAATTTTAACCTCATTTGAAAAAGGCCAAATTGGCGCCCATGCGATGCCACTCCACGTGACGTCACAGGGACCTAGTTTCTATGCGAATAGATATGAGTTTTACATCTTCTGAGATTACCAACGCATGCATGAGGCACAGAGCTCAGGGAAACATCTCTTAATAATCACACATTAAAAATATCTAAGTTCGGAAAGTTTCCTTCGTTTGATAGGGGAATAATAATCCTTATTTAAGCCAAGCACTACCAGCTAGCAGGGTACTCAGCTACCTGCTAGCAGCCTGCGTCATATCAGCACTCAAGCCTCGCCCCAAGGTCACATCACAAGGCGGCAGGGGGAACCACAAATGCGTCACATGGACTTTTCCCATCATTCCTACTTTGCCGTCGCGTTTTTGCTCGCTTGAAATTTTTCACTTTTCGTTTAATCGCGAAAAATAGATATCGTCATTCGAAAATCTTACGAGCGTGAAATGCACACTCCAGGAGTAATAATCTTTCGATTTAGGCAATAAGAAAGTGATAGGAAACCACCCTATTGTTTTTCGCGATCACTCCAATGACGAGGATTCCCATCACTTTTTTCATCACTCGTCTGGTCACTATTTCCGTCACTGAAACATCATATCAGCCAAACAGATTGCACGCCCGAATGGAGTAAAAGCAGCGCAACATTAAAAAATCGTGGGAACGACATAGGTAAACATTACACGCTATATATTTTCGCGATGCAGTTCCTATGGCAATGAGCTGTGATATCGGAAATGATGTGAAAAGCAAAGGTGGGAGGGACCGTGAGATTCAGAAAAATGATCACACGAGCAATCACTTTTCCGGTCCCGAAAAGCAATTGCTCGAGTGATCACTAAGAGGGACGAAACAAATGATCGCGTGATTCAGGCTTAAACAATCTGTCTGCAACAATTGCTATTGGCTTGGCAACCATTAAAGATGCAGTTTTCACTTGCTTCTCCTGCTAGGGGCAAATCATGTGCTGTGACTAGATTTACTGAACAAAAAACAATGCGCTGCTTGAAATTCATTCCCAAATGTGTGTATTCCATGGATCATAGAGTAAGATTAAACAAAACTAACGCAAATCTCACAGAGCTCCTGAAACGTCACCCCTGGAACTTTCAACATTGTGTCTTTAGGCTGCATTTTCTGGGTTTCACAGCGTCGAGTCTTTAACTTTCGCAATCGTTTCATCTAAAACCAATCAGTGCACTGTTTGCAATGGACGTCTGTAAGCCTGTCTTAGAATTCTCCACACTATTTGCAGAAATCTAGTTTGCTCTTACACTATACTCCGTAGACTTCACGCATTTGGGAATGAATGTCAACCGGCACATTGGTTTCTGCCCAATAAATGAATCACAGCGCATGGTTCACCCCTGGCAAGAGAAGCACATGAAAGCTATGTCTTTAACAGTTGCAACGTCAGCACCGGTTGTAGCAGACAGATGTTTAGGGTGGGGACCAAGAGAAGAGAAACCAAGCTACCAAGTGTCACCAGACTCCACATGGCGTGACCGCAGCTCAATGTGAAACTCATTTTATGGACAACCCTTGTATAATAATGTCTAAATGTTGCAGATCAAACAACCTGCTTCTTAATGAAAACAAGACATGTTTCCTTCATTCTCATAATAAAATAAATCCTCCAACTCTAAGCCCTCTTCTGAGAACAGACTCGAATACGACAATACTTCACTACCAAATTTCTTGGATTATATCTTAATGTGAATTGGGAAACTTGCACCAACTGCCTCAGCTCAGACTCAAGTCTTATCTACTAAGCCAAAATTCGTCCCTATTTAGTCTATGAAATTGTTTTCAGGGGAAATTTTAGTGCAGCTGCCAAGGTATTCTCTGTGCAAAAGAAGGCTATTAAATCAACGTTTAGGGTTTCAATGAGGACGATAGGAAGTCCACCGTTCAGGGGCCGTATTCTGTATTTCGTCGGTGCCGCACCGGTCGGTTTCCCTTTCAAGCCCACCGACTGGACATCAAACCGTACCGACAACGGATTCCGCACCGACGACGACACTTCCAGCGATTCTGTAAGGTAGTCGGTTTCAAACCAGTCGGTACGGTTCCCTCTCCTTCCCAAACAGGGAAAATCCGAATATATCCGAAGTTTCACGTGTCTCCACCAATGAAAGAAGGGTAAAAACAAGAGAAGACTCATTGGCACAGTTTGTTGTCGTCATTCTCAATCTTTTTATTTGCGGAAATTACGACTTATTGCTAGATTAAGATAAACGATATTGGATAAGTTGTTAACAATGCTTATATAATGTGTGGTAGTAATGCTGTACCTACAGAATCGAAGGAAACAATATTACAACATCACAATAAAGTTTGTATGTGATGGAGATTGTTGTTGCTGGAATGAATTATTGAAACTATCCTTGAGATCGTAGTTTCTTTTTTTAAATATTGGTTCCGTATAATGCTATTTATTCATGATTTGGTAATATAGTTGTCATTAAGTAAGTTCCGAATAAATGTTATCAACGGAAGGTTACCCGTAGCAGACGAAAATAGCACACCATGGAACGTGAACGTAGGATTCAAATGCAAATGTCATATTAGAGAAACAAGTTAGGAAATTGTTATAAAAATATGGAGCTGGGTGTAATTAAAAGAAGTGTAATGACGAGGAAGTAAATAAATTGTGATTGGGTGAAATACATATGTATATAAGTTGCGCATTCCAAGTGAGAGAAAATGATAATATTGCGGTAAACCTCATACTTATTAACAAATATCTTCTTTTATCGTCAAGGGAATCAATGGTTGACGATGAAATGAAATATAGTTGCCCGTTACAAATGAAAGAAACTGATACCGTGGTGGCAAACTTCATACTTAAATAAAAAGATCTTATTTCTATGCCGAGAGAAACGCCAAATTGATGATTGAGTGAAATAACAGTCGCCTATTCAGAGTGATATAAAGTGATAACATTGCGGCAAAACTCATATTTAATCAAAAATATCTTTTTTATGTCAAAGGAGCAAATATAAATGATGATAGAGAGAGATAAAGCCTATTACAAGCGAGTGAAAGTGGTAACATAAATGAGAGAAAGTCATTATATGTTAGCAAACCTCATTTTTATTAACCATTATCTTATATTTCTGTCAAGGTAATTAATATAGATGATGACACAGTGAATTATAGAGGCGTATTCGAAGGGGCAGAAAAAGATAACATTGCAGAAAACCTCATTATTTACTCGGTGGTGAGATAAAAACAAAATAAAACGTACAATGCGCACCCACGATTCATGAAACCCACTAGTCGGTGGCCGTACCGACACCTTTTTGCTGTCGGTACGGCTACCGACGATCTCCCGTCCTCTCGTCGGTGCCGCACCGACCGGGTTCGTACAGAATCGCACGACTTCTTACCGGGAGTCGGTGTGACGTCGCACCCGACGAATCGGTGCCGCACCGATCGGTTTGGAGTTACAGAATACGGCCCCAGGAAACTCATTATACTTACTCTGCCATGTATTTATGCCCTGAATTGTTGCATTTTTGTCTGAAGTAATCTACACCTGATCATTCCCAATTCTGTTAATGTAGCAATGAGACACATGGTAGAGAAAATGTACATCTGGCTAATCAGCCACTAAATATAAGCAAGATAAGTCCTCACCATTCAGCTTCAATGATATACAATATGGTCTCAGTTTCAATTAAAATTTTAGTCAGCAAAATCATCTTTAAAAATAAGTTAAAAGAACTGCTGTTTCATAAATTTTACAGCAGCATAGATGAGTTTCAGAATGATAAAAATTGTTTAATAGGTATGTATTCAATTGCTTGTCTCTTCTTTGATTGTAACATTTATAATGTCGTCTTTATTTCACAAGCGAATTTAGGACTAGATAGTCCTCTCTTACAATTAACTTGTATGACAACCACATACATCCATGCCCTGGATGGTGGTCAAACCACTCAGGCAGGATTCGAACCCGCGACCTCTAGGTTAGCAGTCGGGGGCTTTATCCCGGTGCCACCGAGGCCGGCAAATTTGTTTTTATTTTTTTTTCTCTATGACAAAATCCTATGTTGTACCTGTATAACCAACAGGATATTAAAGATTATTATAATTACATTCTCTACCTGAATTCTGATGCATCCATCTTTATCTTGTAAAAAAAGACAACTAGTTTAATTATAAAAATAAATCTCACCAAGGTCATCCAGGGCATCATCATCATGTATGAGGTGAGCCAAGTATTTATCCTCATTAAGATTTGCATACAACACATTTCTTTGCTTGGTAGGGTAGTCGACTTGCGGATTAGTAGTCAGCATTGGAAAAGTATTGACCCAGTCATAATAGCCACCATCTAATACAACTGGTTTCCTTTTATACGTAGTATTGATGTCCCACTGGAAAATGAATCAGCATGTTTCAGGCCACAATCATAAAAACAGCTTTAATGAAATGAAATTCATCTTTGGAAGGCTTTGAAAGACCAACTTCAACATCACACTGATGCACACACTCTTCAATTTCACTCATTTTTTTTTTTAATTCCCAAACCACCGAATACAGCTCGCAAAGGCCATTTTATATTGGGGTGATTAACAAATTCAACAATTGCACGTAACGAACAACCATGCCCTGGATAGAGGAAACTTACCCCGGCAGGACTTGAACCCGCGACCTCTTGTTTGGCATACAAGGTCTTTACCCCACCACCATCGAGGCTAGCAAAAAGTTTCTTGAGGTGCCGGGTAATGATTCCAGACCCTTTCAAATGCTAAGCGAGCACTCTACCATCTGAGCTACACCCCCAATTTACTTATTCACACTAATCTTAAAGATTATTTAATGAAATCATTAATACTCGAAAAAAAAAATAACTATAATAAAAGATCTGATGTAGACAAATGAAGAAAAATTTATTATAATTAATTAATGAAAATTTATATGCAACCATATACAAAAGTAACCACAAACAACTCATAGCAAGAATGGTGTCAAAATCAATTTTGACCAGTGCACTGATTAAACAACTTTCTCCCAGCTCAATTCATCCTGCAGAGATGGGTTTTTTGCTATGCATGCTCTTGCTCTCTCCTTTGCCTGCTGCTGTTACCTTCAGTTAAATAGATATTCTGTACTTAATAATTTCAGATTAACAACCAGCAAATGCATCTTCATTTTGCTTGCCTATAATGATGCAATGCTGATAATTTTTTTGAGTACATTGCCTTCTAAACCCCACTTGTACAGAATAAAATCGAAAAAATGCATTGAGACCACTGAGAAATGCATAAAAATGGAATTACTAATGTTGATAACAATTCACGATGGCATTTCGAGTGGGAATGTTTATAAGTTTATTTTTTATAATTCCCTTAAAATACCGTGTGGAAATTGCTCATCATATTTAATTTTCCTCCCCATGTTGCAGCCATTTTCTGAAAAGTGTTTTCCGATCTTCCGATTAGGAAAAGCATTTAAAAATGATGAACTACATTTCCATATGACAACTTTTAATTAGTGATGGGTGGGTTCGATTCCTCGATTCTTCGATTTCTCGATTCTCGGCCAAGAATCGGAATCGAAAATGAGAACTTGTCAATGTGAAAAATCGATTCCGATTCCAGTAGTACTTCAAACCACAAATTTAAATATGACCGCGTTTCCAACAGTCACTTGAATTTTCGCGCCGCGTTATCGTAACAACAAAAAACATTATCTTCTAGGGATTTGCGAGTACTCGAAAGTTCGAGTAGAGTCGAGTAGTTGGTACTTTTATGCGCTTAAGTAGTTGGTACTCGACTCGAGCGTTTCGAGTAGCATTGCAAATGTCGAGTCGAGTAAGTTACGGTTACACGGCTTTCGAGGCTAGTAGGTCCAGCAATCTGCCGACAGGAAGTGCTATCATGAAACTCATGTAGTAATACAGTTTTTAAAGCTGATAAGTCATTCCAATGTCTTGGCTTGGTAGTTTTAGCTTGCTGTACACTCTACAGTTGTCGACGTGGGCGCCGAATACCTTTACGCCAGCCGCGGCGGCCGATCGTCTTCCGACCCGGCACACACCGCGGTGCACCGGTCCGAAATCGGAAAAAGCTGGAATCAAGTCCAAAATCACCTTTTTGGGGATAGAGGCTTGAAACTTAACGTAAATACTCATAAATCATTACCAGATATATACTTACCGTATTTTCCGGCGTATAAGACGACTTTCTAGCACCTAAAATCTTTTTTAAAAAGTCGGGGTCGTCTTATACGCCGGGAATGTGGCAGCAAGGAGGAGGGGTGGCCGCACTGAACAAACACTTCACACATTTGCAGAACCCTAACCCAGTGCTGAGATCTAATATACCAGGCTTTGTGAACTTCCATGTTAAAAGGAGGCCAAGGGAGAACCAAGCAAGACAATTAAACCAACGGTCGGAGGCACTTCAACACAATCAGCAGAGGACAGTTGTGAATGCAATGCATTAACAGGCGCGTGAGCACGGAATATATATCAGACAACTTGGTACTGAGGCAAAAGACAAAAATTGCACAGAAATTACCTGCAGATCTTGATGCCAAATTAAATAACTTCCATCGATACGTAATAAAACAGCGCAATAAACATGGCTATGCGTTAAATAGTATCGGAAATATGGATGAAACCTCAATGAATTTTGATATGGTTGGAAATAAGACTGTCCATCTAAAAGGTGAAAAAACTATTTTAATTAAAACAACAGGACATGAGAAGTCCAGTTTTACAGTGGTACTAGCTTGCACAGCTGATGGCGCCAAACTGAGACCAATGGTTATTTTTAAAGAAAAACAATGCCGAAACTCAAGTTCCCTGTTGGTTGTTTTGTACATGTGAATGAAAAAGGCTGGATGGATGAAGAAGGGGTAAAGCTATGGCTTGATAACGTATGGAGCAGGCGACCAGGTGGACTTATTAAAAAACGTAGCCTACTGGTGTGGGATATGTTCAGGGCTCATTTAACTCCCAGCACCAAGGAAAGGCTTGCGAGACTAAATACAGATTCAGCAGTTATTCCTGCAGGATTGACATCATTGGTACAGCCACTGGATGTGTGCCTAAACAAGCCGTTTAAAGATCGCATTCGAGAACAGTGGAATGAGTGGATGGTTAGCGGTGAGAAGTCATTCACAAAAGGAGGAAACATGCGTGCTCCACAGTTGGATGTTTTTATGGAGGATTTTAAAGGTTTTTAAATGGAAACTGCGTTGCTGACTCGCAGTGACTTGCGAGCTCTCTCTATCGTTTGTTAACTTCCTTGTATCAGACTGCTTTAGGAAAAGTTTAATCCACTTGCACTGTTTTAGTTTTATATGTTTTATGAGGAACTGACTTATGTTTATTAGTGACCGTTTTCATGCTATCATGTCATGCCATGATGTCATAAGCATATTAATTAAAAATTTCTATATTGAAATCAAATCTGATGTTTTTTATTTACCGGTAGTGTGCGTTGGAAAAGGGGTAGTCTTATACGGAGAGTATAGCACGAATTATATATTTTAACAAAAAAGTTGGGGGTCGTCTTATACGCCCAGTCGTCTTATACGCCGGAAAATACGGTATATGCCATTTTACCTAAATACGATGCTTTAGTGATGATACAGTGGCCCAAACATGACCAACTTTTCAAAACCACGCGCGATCCCGTTAATCCTCGAAAATTTTTAAATTTATCCAGGTGGTGTTGCGTTGGTATGATTTTTATGGAATAAAAAAACGCAATATTCCTTACACTTGGTACTTTTTCTATACTTCTAATGCCTTTTGAAGATTTTGGCTTTCATCTGTCTGGTTTTACAACGCGAAATGGTCGACCCGTTTTTCACTTGAAATTTGACATAAAGTAGAAACTATCTTTCGTTTGCGAAAAATATAACTCGGAAAATTTGAACCACAATATATAGTAGAGATTTCTAAAAAGTACTAAGCAGAAATCTTGGAAAAACACTTTTGAGAAGAAGGAAAAAAGAGCGATTTTTTAATCGCGCGTCAAGGCTGAGCTACACGCCGCGGAACTCGGTAACTGAGGCCGATTTTTCAAGTTTTTTAAAACTTAAGTCTTGAAAATCGTCATTTAAAGCAAGGAAAATCGTCTTCAATGACTTAAAAAACTAAAATGAGGGTGTTAAAAAGGGTTATATATAGATCGACTTGACCATTTAACGCATTACTCGAGTGAAAATACTAAGGATTAGATATTTTTCGGGAACCATCCCACGCATAAGAAATATGGCTCGGGTATTGAAGTAAAGTGAAGAGATTAATTCGGCATGCTTAAGAGAGAGGAAAATGAACTGTCTCCTCGAAAGGCAACAGCCGATACCCTTTTTCCCTCTCCACCTTCGCAGAGGTGAGTCGCGCGGAAAGCAGAGTTTTCACATCACAAGGCATCTTTTAGCCTTTTTTAATACTGCGTCCGTCCAATGTGATATTCATTTGTAGCGTTTAGTTTCTTTCTTGAACTTAAAAAAGCAAGAGTTTTAAGGCTGATTAAACGACGTGAGAAGTATAGGTATTTTTGGCTCTTCAAAACTAAAGCTAAGTTCTTTAGTTCATTTGCTTAGGCAACTTGAGTTCCATGAGGTTTCAAGATCCACACAGATCGATGATATACTTCAAGTTTCCGAAATCTTGTAATTTATGGAGGAAAGTACTTTCCCAGTCCCACAATTATGTAGCAAAAGGCAATTTTCTGCAGGCAGTAATACTGTGACATGGAGACATCAAAACCTACTGGCTGAGCATGAGCATGTTGGTTTTTCTGCTTGAGAATTTGTAAGGGCCAAATATTACACGATTCATATAAGCAGTATTTAATCTTAATTATAACTGTGAATATGACTTTACTCAGGGCTCTCCCTTGTATTTATAAGTGGTCTTTTTCTTGGAGCCTATGTCATCAGAATCGATGGAATTGGTATCGGTAGAATCGGAATCGAAATGTCAGAATCGGAATCGGGATCGGAATCGATAAAATTTTGGAATCGACCCATCACTACTTTTAATGACTTGAAATTATATTTTTTATAGATGGAAAGCTGTTCCAATCTTTATAAACTCTTAAAACCTCAAAAAAAATTGGCATGTCCTCATTTAGAGTTTGTCCCCCCTGAATATCTTTAAATCAGGATTACCCGGTGTATACCATAACCACCCATTCTTTCATTCATACCTTATCCATTATATCCTTCAAGATAAAAATGCTGCTATCCATTTTGATTCCAGACTGGTAAGAATCCCAATCCAGAAGAACTACGAGGTCAAATTCAGATCTTCTATCCCAGCTAGAAATGCTCTCTGGTGGAAGTTCTTTCCTCAAAGATAAGGGCGCCAATCTGAAATATCAAAGAAATTATGATGAGTGAACAGCTGAAATAAATAACTGATGATAATCAGGAATACCGTTAAGGTGCTAAAACAGCTTAACCACTAGAAAGTTCTTCGCAAATTCTTTTTCATTGAATAGGGTATGAAACTGAAACTCATAGAAATAATTAACATGAAAGTATGCAATTCAATAAATTTTAAAGCAAATAAATCAAATGATTACAGCTGAAGTTATGATTGATACAAGTTTGCATTCGATAGATCCATTTTACATAGTTATAATTATAGTTGGAGGAATAAAAAGTTATATGATAGATACGACAGCAACGTAATATTTATGCATACACATTATTTTGATCGCTTATGTTTCGTAAAGTAGACATATCGATATGAAGTTACATCAATAAGTTTCATTTGCTACTTACTATGCTATTGATCGCACTGCTCCATAATTTTTAGCATATTTCAAGGTTAGTAGTAGGCTTTATATCTCTGTATTCTTATTTGTTTTTATTATATGTTGATATCTATTTTCAAAATTAATTAAAGGGTAAAAAACTAATCCTTTTACATAAGATTCAGTTTGAACAAGATTAACAAAACTTTAAAGATATAGGTAAGTCTTTTGACGAGGGTCACATTTGGCAATAATGGGCATTCTAGGTGATCCATTTTTCTGCCAGAAACATTGACTTGACTTTCCTTGAATTTGATTGATGAGTCCTCTTTTAACGTCACTTACTGTTCCTGAAAAATGTGACGATAAACGAAATGACGATAAACAAAACATAATATCCCATAAGAAACAATGTAAAAAGTGAATATCGACTCCTAGACCTCACAATTCCGACGTGAAAAAATTTTAGCGTATCATATCTGGGGCATTTTTTACGATGGGAATGCCAAACTATGGCACAGATACGAGTTCCTGTCTTCATCGACGACAATAGCAGCAGTGACGTAAATCCTTCTCCATTTTTTATCCTCCCGCATTTGCTTTTCGGCTTCGCTATGGTGGTCGCCCCGGCAAGTGTAGTCTGGGCATCATCATCGCTGAAACATTGTCCCAGTTACAGGAACCAAAATTATTGTGAACACGGTGAAAGATGTGACGACATAAATTCTGGGTTTTACACGGAAAAATGCCTTGAAATCACTTTTTAGGTTCCTGAAAACCATTATGTCAAGTAAAACCTTGCGCACCTACCTAAGAATTCATTTTGCAGAAAATTAGCTAAAACTGTAATCGCAATTAAATAAACACACCGTTTTACACTTTGTTTAGACTGACTGCATTACTGCCCACAAAACGAACAACCTGCAACGCTCGCCGCTTCGCCTTTTTACTCACGCAAAATTTAAAAGACTTGACATTATTGCGAAGCGAAGGTGCAATAAACGAATGACGATCTCAAAATTTTCATGACTTTATCGCGAAATGACGTTAAACGGGGTGACGTAGAACGAGGACTCACTGTACCATATTTACTCGTGTAAGCCGCCCCCTCGTGTATCCCCCGAACTCCCATTTTTGGGCCGGCTCATGAGGAAAAAAAAACTTCTCAGTGCTTTTTGGGTGCTGTATAATATAGGAACTCGTGATATGTTGCTAAATCGATAAATTTACGTTTCCATCATTAGTATAAGGTTAAATAATGTTAGAAATGTAGTTTCTGCTAAGGTTTCCTAGTATCAATGCCACACTCTGGAGAAATAAACTATAAGAATATGAGGGAAAATGGAACGGGGCTTACATTAAAATTAGGAGGATTCGTGCAAGCCGCACACCCCCATTTTATTCACCGGCATTTCCAGAAAAAAGTCGAGCGACTTCTACGGGTAAATACAGTAACTTTTTAATTTAATAAGGAATGAGGCTGAAAATCATAGGGATAATACGAATTATTGCGTCGTAGAAGACAAAAGTTAAAGCAAGCATAAAGGAGAATCCAGGGAGGAGCGGGGTGGCAGGGCGGAATGGGGTAAGCGATTTTTAAGTGCAAAAAAAAAAAGGTGCTGCACAAGTGACAATAACTAAAACTAGTCCAGATTGGTGTTGCTTAACTCATAACAACACCAATCTGGAATAGTTATAGTTATTGCCACTTGCGGAGCATCTTTTTTCGCACTTAAAAATTTCTTACCCATTCCGCCCAGGGTTACCTTACATTTAGTAATTACAGTCGAAGGTATGATTAATACAAGTGTACATTTGTTAGATGCATTTTGCAGTGCTGTTATTATAGCTGTGGGAATTAAAAGTTGAAATATATGTTCAGACAGCAATATACTATATTTGCATATTAATTATGCTGATCAGTTATGCTTATCTATGAAGATATATCAATATGAATTTATATCAATAAGTTTCGTTTCCTCCTATGCTATTCATTGTGCCCATTAAAAATTTTCTGAGTATTACCTGCTGCGTAATGTTAGTGTTATGTTGTTTTACAATCTCCATGCCAACCTTTCCTTTTATTTCTAATCGATCTCTATGTTAAATGTAAAGGAACAGGAAATATAGCTCTACAGATACTTTGACATGAAACTATATACGTCAACATATTTCTGTAGTTGTTTAAAAAGTGAACTGTATTGGAATTGGCTGAAAAATTAACATTGCATTGAAGATATTGAAACCATGACTTTAAATTGCCTTTCCTTCATGCTTGCTACAGTGAAATTTGCATGCTACGATTAAAAAATGCAGATAAAATAATTTCATTAAAATGTCAGTACAGATATGCCTTGAATGTTGAAGTTTTTGTCTTTTCATGAGGCATTCATAGAGCAGCGTAGTAATGGAGTAATATCGAAGAGAGTTTAAAACTTAAAAAAAAAAACGAAATGACAATAATAAGTACAGAAATATGGTTAAACTCCATGTGTGATGGTTTTATGTACATTGAACGGCTCTTTTTAATATGGTTAAGCTCTATATCCAATGGTTTTATATACATTAAACAGCTCTTTTTGTGGAGAATGGAACCCATGAAAATTATTTGCAATTACTTACCCTTTCTTTATCACTTCCTGAGGTATACTGATTGTTGTGGCCCTGTCAACAACACTTCCAAAACGAGGAAACACCATTGAGCTCTTAGAAAAGCACATGTGAGACGCAGCAAAATCCTTTCCGGAACGAGTATCGATCAACAAAATATTGAATTTTTCCTCTAGAATCAAGTTTCGCAGCTCCAAACTGGTGATTGATACAGCTGAATCATGATATTGTCCTGAAAATGAATGATTTTCAGAACATTACTGTCACAAATAAGTCAGCATATTGTACAATGTAGGGCTTTGATTATTCATTGCTCAATTATCTGTTTTCTTCTTTGGATTAAGAGCCTAATACTTCCCTAGCTAGTCTCCACAGGTGGATTTAGAGGACGGGCATGGGGGCACATGCCCCCCTTCTCCCCAAGATGCTCTTGACTACCCTTATCATAATGTTCATTTTGTTTTGCTTGTTACAGAGCCTCAATCATTTAATTTCATATCATAGTGAAGTGTTGTATCTTGTTTTTAATCTCAAATATGAGAAGAACTTTTGCCTGTCAGACCCTTGTGCCCTCCCAAGAAAAAACTCCTGGATTCGCCCTTGCTAGTCTCCTCCCCAACTCTCCACTATTAATAATTTCCTAACCTCTTCTATTCTACATTTCCTACTATTACTCATCTCATAACATCAAGGCCGTAGCCAGAAAATATTTTCAGGGGGGGTTTATGGAATAGTAGACAAACATAAAATTATTTTTATAAGATACATAAAATAGCGCGTACGGTAAAATACAAATATTTATTATAAACCTTTAAAGGAAAATATAAAAATATTATGAAAAAATTGAATTTAGCCTTCTAGCTTTCTTTGAAGCGAACAAATGAATTAACTCTTCGGTGTCGATGTCAATTCTGTGGTCCCTCAGGAGGCTCATAAGTCACTCACCTCTCTACTAATTCACAGCACTATAATTTCACACACTCCACTACAACTACACCCCAGCATTAATAATTAAGGGGACCCCAGTATTAATATCTAAAGGAGAAGAGAATGAGATATCATTACTATACTGTGACCGGCACGTATATTTCACAATTTGTTTTCTACCAGTTAAATATGATCTTATCCAGTCCAAGGTTTTTCCTCTCATTCCAATGTTGGCCAGCTTAAGTAAGAGAATATCATGATTGACTCTATCAAAAGCTTTTGACAAGTCATAAAACACTCCAAGTGAGTGTAAATTTTGTCTCGGGCATTATAGATGGAATTTAACAATTGATATGCAGCAGTAATTGTCGATCTTGCTTTTCTGAAGCCATGCTGTGAATCATGTAAGATATCTTTTGATTCAAGATAAGAAATGATACGGGTATAGAACCATGCAATGTATATTGCCAGTTCGGTGAATAAAAAATTATTATTATTATTATTATTACACACACTGCACCTACAAATTCGCTTAGATAATTATTGCCTTAAGTCGCATTGGACAACTAGATGTCCCTGCGCCGCTATATAATATCGTCGTGTAAGCACCAAGCGAGCATAAAGTATCTGTTTAATTTTTTTCATTTCGGGGGGGGGATCAATCCCTCTTGATCCCCCCCCCCAGCTACAGCCTTGCATAACATCAAAATATTTCAATGGCATACAAAGGAACTTGGTTAGTATGTTCCTCCTTAACACGGTGATTTCTCTCAGTCCTGGAATCATCCGAGCAAAATACAGGTTAAACCATTTGGTTAGCATGCTTTAAATAGTGGTGCTTTCCTAGGTAGTATGCTCAATTTTTTTGCCAAGAAGCAATCCGCAATTTGTTTTCTAGTATCTCCCGAGTGCGGAAACCTCCGAATTCATTAGATATTTTATTATTATCAGCCACTGACCTTATTACATTCATCCCACATCTCTCTTTCTATGACTGTGATACATCCAAATGCTTTCTCAATGCGAGGAGTACGTGCGTCATTAGTTGACAAGTGTTGCGGGAGCAGATGATGCTCTAGATATCCACGTGAAACTTAACACAAAAATACTTGATCTCGGTACAAGAAATAGAAAGCAGAGAATTTAAACTGTAGAATATAAAAATCTGCTTATAATAATAATATTTAAATGCACTCAGTTGATGCCCAGGGAGATCAATTAGCATTTTTCTGAGCAACAGACACCCTCTCTCAATGCTCATAGATTGGTAAAACATGGGGGCTACCAAAAAAAAAAAAAATTCCATCCAATCATAACATTCGAGCTTCTCAATCAGAAGAATGAGAGCACATGCTAAGAGGAAACTTAACCTGAGCATCCACAAAATTGCTCCATCGACTGAATGAGCCAAACGAGACAAGTAGCCAACATACCTGATGCACCATTATTTGTGCTGCTGTTAGCATTTTCACCAGAATTTCCATTCTCTTCAGGCAACTTGGGTTTCACAACACTCTCCGGGATGGTCTTCTTCTCCTCGGTCCCTTTCCGGGCATACCTTGTGTGGACAAAAAATGCTTGAAAGCCTTATAGAAATGTCAATAACATCAATGTATAGACTGTATCATTTTAACCTATTCCTAAGTAATTAATTATAAACTTCACTATCAAAACTCAGATAAGATGTAAATATCATACGGACATATGTTTAATATCATAGTCCGCAGATATAAATTTACCTGTCACTGAGGCTTGTCGAAAGGGTTTCCAGAATTTCCATGGCAGTTGGAAGACTTTGGCGGCCAAAAAGGTCATCAAATTCTTTACCGATCACTTTCTTTGTGTTCCTCAAATACATTGCCACCTTTTTGGAGTGAAAAATGGACACACATTAACATTCGCTGCATGATGTCAACTTTGGAACAACCTCTCATATACTCTCATTAATTTTACGAGACACTTATGGCTTACCTCTACAAATTTCATAAATAAAACATAGCTCTTCTCTTCGTCTCCCTCCTGTAAACTTTGATGGGCACTCTCGAGAACATGTTTTGCAGATTTTCTCAATCTATAATTAAGATTTTTCCTTCAGCTGAATAGGGCGTATGCATCATTAATTTGATAAGCCATTAAACTCTAGGAACATTGAGTGATCACGCATTAAAGATATGAATACCACAAATAAAAACTGAAGCAATATCATCTATAAAATAATATTGCAAGATGAATCCGTAATAGTACCTACTTCCACATAAAGATCAGGGGATTTCATTTGAAAATCTTTTGCGTTTTCGTCATGGCATTGCTCATTAATAGAATATTTACTTTAAAAGTTAGAGCTCATTCCCTCTTTAAAGGATTTATGCCACAGCATAAACAATCGTTTATTAACATGCATACATGCCATTCATTCATTTTTCCCCTAATTTTGTATGGGTTACGAGCATACTTCAAAACAGAGACAAGAAAAGTTTAGCTTAAAATACAATTAAAATGCCATTTCTCGCAACTAGCTTCAACATAAAGTTAGCAAAACGCAATATTAAAATAAACAAACGTCACTAACATTTTAACATCGTGATTAATATCTTTGATTTCTGTTTTTCTTCGGAGCTCATCCAATGAAGAAGCTATGTGTAACTCCTTGATCTTCTTAACGGGCATCGCGAAAATAATTAACTCCTGACACTCACAGAATACTAAAATAACTCGAAAACTTCAATTTTGACATATTTTACACAACACACCGAACCGCAACCATTTTCTGTTTTGACGGAGAGTGACATCTATTGAAAGGATTCTCACTCACTAAATTCAATTTGAATGTAATAATCTGCCGTCCCTGTTGTCATCTCGGCCCGTCTCGGCCTTCGATGCCAACGTCATGTGATTATGTGGGTTGATTTAATTGAAAAATTGTAACCTTGAAAATTCAATTGGTTTCCATACCTAAATATGATAATTATTTACATACTAAGAGAGGATTTGTTCATCACTCTGGTGGACAACAAATATCTTCAATTTCATTGGGGAAATGTTATTTTCAAAACCTACGCATAGGTAGATCATGGCTATTAAGCGAGAGTTTCTGGAAAGGATCTTTATCTTCGTTCATGTACAGTTTTTAGCGTAATTTTTAAAACATCGCTCGCGGGTGAAAAATACTGCATCAGCCAATATGGCGGGACATTTTTCGGAATCGAATCTCTTATTTTTCCGCTAATCCACCACCTGAAATATTTTCAGTCCGAAATCCCGGGTGAAAATATTCTGAAATTTACAGCTCAACGAATGTCATAGTCCAATTTATGTCATCAACTTGTGTACATATTCATATTGTCCCTCCCCGTTTTAATGCTAGGCAACCAGCATACACACGTATATGCGCGTACTATGCATACGCTGATTACATACGTCGTAAGGGGGCGCAGTTCGCTTGTAAAGAATTTGACAGTATCTGCTAAGTACTGTGCGTCAAGGGCGGCTTCAGTATTCAAATTTTGGGGTCAATGACATGGGTCCGGGGAGTATAGAAACCCCCCCTCCCCGGCAGAGAGGGGCGTTTTCCCGTGTAAATTTTCTTTTTAAATATACTTACCCATTTGCCACGCATTCGGGCGCCAGAATTTCAACTTAATTCTAAAAAAACTGATAACATTGAATAATTTTAGACGCTTAACGTTACAGAAGAAATAAATAGCCAACTTGAGGTTTAAAATAATTGTAAAATAATTAATGTTTCATACAACAGAGTATACTCTATGTAACATGAAACATATATGTGAAAATAATTCATTGGAAAAGCTAGGAATGGGGTCATGACCCCTGCGAACCCCCACCAAAGTCCATCACTGCTGTGCGACATATCGTAAACTGCGACGGTCAAACTATAATTATAGTCTGTTCACTTCATGCCTGCAGGTAAGCTTTCATGAGAGCCTGGACACTCTCAGATGGCTTCGCTGATTAGGGGCACAGCTAGGAATTAAGGGTTGAGGGGGGGAATTAAGGTGCATCTAATACCGGGGTGTGTGGGGGTATAGAATACCCACCAGGATCAGCAGTAGGTGCAAAATTAGTAAATTGCGGAATTTTAAGATAAATGGTTCAAAATGGTGAGTTTCACGGCTTTCTGAGGGATATTTTATTAATCCTTACAATATTATATTAGTTATATCAATCCAATAAAGTAAAATGGATTGAACTTAAAAATTTCTCTGAGCTCTGGGGGGGGGGGGGTTTATCTCCAAACCCCCCCCCCTCGCTGTGCCACTGTCGCTGATAGGGGAGGGGTAGTACCGAGAGAGAGAGGAGTGAACATAATGTTGGCAAATAGCCACCCTACTTTGTCACTGAAAACGTGCGAGTCATAGGTGGCCATGGGCCATTATGGCCCCGACGCCGAGACAATATACCTACTCATTTGGGGATAATCCTTTCACAGAAGCCCATGATTTTGTCAAGCTGCCGCACTGAATGAGGCACCGTTGGTGGAAGGCATATACAAGGGGACGCTGGCACCGCGGCCACGCCTACTGTTTGCTGATTGGCCAAGGGAAAGTCACGTGTCGAGAAACTTTCCCTCCCCTCATCTCAATTTGGCCACACTAACTTACCCGCAGGGATAAAATGAACAGAGTATAGTGCACTCCAGTGTAGTATCTCTACATGTAGTAACAGTGCGATAGATTGTGTTCATAATGTGTGGCTGCACTTACGAAAGCATCAGTGTTATGGCTCCATGTATGCACACTATGAAGTCTGACATCCCTCGTGTTCCACACCTCACCTCTCCCAACAACTTACTTACAAACTTATGACAATAGAAGCTGGTTGCTCCCCTCCCCCTCCCAGAACTCCAATCTTCTATATTATTTCTACTGTATAGATACCTTTATCTCAACTTATACGCAACCAAACTCTACAAATGAGGTACCAAAATGCACACAATTTATCAGAGAACATGCGACGGCATACCTTACTTCCTAAATATTGCTATTGTTTCCTAAAATTGGTTTATAAACAATTAAAAAAAAACGGTAAATATTCCTGACGTTAACGGCGCACAAACTGATACATTTGTTCATTTGCAACAATATCTCGCATTCTTTAAATAACTTTTATCAAAATGCGGCTGATTCCACATTCAAGTCTCCTGTTGATACGTAAGTATGAGTCATCATGTGTGTTTAACAGAGGATAGTGTAATTACTTCCAATGTTGTGTTTAAAGAGGTCCTCTGACCTCAATTTGTACATGAACATTCCAATTAAATTTGTACATAAGACCCTGCCTTTTTTTCTACAGTTCAAAATTAGAAACGCGCCTATCCCTCTGTGGACCTGCATTGAAAAGAGCGGGGGAAACCCACTGGGAGCGGGTGCATCACGCTCGTGTATGCATGTTTTCATTGGTTTATTAGAAGTGGGTGCCTTTAAGGCTCACGATGGGGCCCCCCTAACCATGGGATCCAAAGGGTCCTCCACGGGAAAATTTTTGGTAATTGCATGCTCGAAAATGAATTTTGCTATCCTGGTGCCTTGAAAACAAGATTAAAATTAATTAAAAAAAAAAAAGCACATTCGAACGAAATTAGAAAAAATACTGTGACAAGTGAGAATTTCACCACTTGTAAAATTAAAATGGTTCCATTACCTATTTAGTTAATTTGTTCCTTGAAACTGCACTGAAATCTGAAAAACCTCTAAAATAGCCTTTTTAAATAACCAGCTGGTTCTCTTCATTCCTCTCATACTTCTATTTTTTAATGTGATCATTTTACACTGAGTATGCAGTAAATAAAGCAATCATAATGAAAACATTGAATTTTATAATTGTAAAAAAATCTTTGGTTAAAGTAATCTGAGTCTTCTTTATTACACCTTTCATATACACTTCACAATAGACGCGAGAATCGTGGGGGCCCTCAGTGATAGCCTACTAGGCTAGACTGATTGTAGAGTGATTAGCCCCTTAAATTTCAATAGGACAATCTGTGCGTGTGCCACAGTACCCTCCCATCACCCCATGTGGGTACCCTTATCATTATACCTGCTGGCTCTATTGCATATCTGCCATACTCATGAATTGACAACAGAAACTCTAGAATGCTTTTGAAATGGCCACGGAAAACTGAAAAATTACAATTGAACGTATTTCTCACAGGTTTTCGGTTGCGATAGTCGGTGCATAATTGCCAAAGTTTCAAGGTTTCTTACCTTCCGGGTGGACAGTCCCTCTCTGATGATCAGGACCTTGAAACTTCTGCGAATGTGGATAAACTAACCCAACTGCAAACCCAAAGGGAATACCAGTGCATTACCATGAAGAAATATGTACGTAGGTCAGAAACAATTAGCTGATAGGAAAGTTGAGTGGAAAGCTGCATCACACCAATCCTAGAATTTTTAACAAATTATGATGATGAAGGATAGTACAAGAGAAGTCTTTTGAAAACCTTGGGCACATGACCAGACAACTTAATTGGCCACATCTTGAGACATGACAGTGTGTTGTAAATTATCGTTTGAGGACAGATGCAAGGGAAGAACAGCAAAGGAAGGTATCAGATGAGCAGGTTATGAAGGATGCCAAGCAGACTGAATAATTATGCAAGAGCTAAATTAGCTAATAGGATAATGAGGAGCTGCATCAAACAAAACTTTAGATTGATAACGGCTTTAAGGAAACTTGGGTGGGTGGCTGTATATTGAAGAACTTATGTTCACACCGTTTCACACAATGGACCACTTAACGCATTATAAACGAAGTCAAAGGACTCTAGGAAGTTGGCGAATTTCACGAAAGTTGAGTGTCTACCTTCACATTAACAGCTACAACTCTACTTAAATACAATTGTAATATAGATACAGCACTTACACATGCATTTTTGAAAATTAAATAAACATGCATTATTACTTTTGACTTTTATACAACTTGGCCATTTTGTTTGAATATTCTGACCAAAGGTCATCAACTTTAAATATTGATCTTGGACATCTCAAAACACCATGCCTTCAATTAAAAAATTGCATAGTTATACATATATGTATTGATGCCCCAGTATAGTGCTATATTCTCTATGAATATCAAAAAGACATCACTCTAAAAATCACTGAAAACTAATCCATCAAAACTCCATGAACATCACCACTGTTTAGTTACAAGCACACAAGGCGCACATCGTTGAAGGCGATTAATTTCATTTTTTTTCAAAATGAGAATAGAATGAAGGTCATGAAAATAATAATAAACACTTAAGCCTGAGCAGAAAAACATATATTTGCTTCATACCACGCATACACAATCAAAGGTGAAACATATTCATCCAAGGGGCTCCAGCTAGTTCTCACAGGCATATCTTAAAGAGAGGCACAATAGTAGTTACGACTGATGATACAAGGAAAATCATGATTGTTGGCAGCAGAAATTCCTTGCAAGGTGGTATAAGGACACCAAACTTCTTTTTGAAAGGCACTCAAAAAAACATTTTACACAGATAAAATTCTACTGCTCAACATAGGATGACAGCCACCCAAAAGAACAAAATATATTGATTCCACTTCGATGGCACAAATCACGCAGGAAAAACCCCAAACAAGAAGTTGTCCATTATATTTTAATATCATTAGAATATATGAATAGAAATTTGTAGGGAGAATAAACCAGATGAAACAATACTGCAGTGCTATAAGAGTTTTACTTCTTGAGTCACGTAAACAAAAGTTTTTAAGTTAAAAATTATCTATCCAAGAAACAACAAAGAGAGCCAGGCATATTTTGTACACAACAAGAGCACGACATTAACATGGTATATGCTCCATGAAAGACCTAAGGTTCTCGCTCTCAGGGCATTATTTTATTCACCTTTTCATTTTATCATCAATTTGCCGACTCATAAGAACATTAAACAGAAACATATCTAAGGCATCTAATTCAATACTCAGGTACAGCATTAATGATTTCCCAAACAGGCAAGATTAGTATTACTCACCAGCAAATGAATTTCAGAAAGGCATATTAAACTGATAAACGATTTCCAAGTGTATTCAATTCAAAAGTAAGTTTAATATGAATAAAATCCTAATATTATTTAAGCTACTGATCTGAAGTCAGTATTGAACATGAGAATTGCCTAATGCCAAACTCTCACAGCCCTAAAAATTAGCCTGAGAAGATAATTTGTCTTAGGAAAAGGCAAACAGGTGGCTCAAAATTTTTCTAAAGGATAAACAAATGCAATTTTGCATGTGAACGATTATTTGTATTGGTAAGGTCCATATAACACAGAAAGCTTCTTAATCTCATTGTTCCATGTGTGAAATAAACTTTGGAAACCGATATTTATAAACATTTTAACGACTTTAACCTCTAATAATTTCCAGCAGCAATATTTTACAATATATTTCATTTTATCTTGACCGTTTACACAATGTATGTATATTATTCAATCACCATAGAAAATGTGCAACAAATTGGTGACTAAAACACTTATCACAATCACCAAATGGGAAGCAAGTTATCTTCAATGTGGAGGACGTATTCCACCTCATGCATCAGATGTAAACAAGAAATACTCTTTTAAAAATTGTGAACAAATTGCCACTTTCCCATAGCATGAACTCCTCACATAGAATTAACATAACAATGAAAATAATACATTAGAAAAACTATACATATTCTCACATTGAAATATTCCCCAAAATCTTTGATAACTTGTACCATCTTTCCTTAACCAACTTAGTCATACATTGTTAGTAAAATTACTAAATTCTTCTTTTAAAAAGGTAACATCACGACAACATTTCACTAGCACCTAACTTTGTTATAACTAGAAGCAAATATGTATCTGGATTCATTCCTAACTAAAAATAAATTCACAGTTTGATTCATACATTCCACTGTTTTTCATTACAGACAAAAAATTCACTTGTCCCTATCAATCTTTGCTATCCGCACACTACTGAGAGAAAACACATTAATTAATAAGTTGGATGCATATCAGAGGTAAGTTCCTATTTTAAATTGTAAGAATGGAGGAATTAGGATGTAAACTGCTTTGTAAATTTCAACAATCAATACAAATCTCTAGAAATATCTTCACTTCTGTTCACTCACTTCATCATAAACCAACAAGTCACTCTGTAGCAAAGTCAGCACTTCACAATATCGTTTCTAAAAAAACCAATAATGCTTTCTATAAAACTGCAGCATTAAAACACTTGTGGCAGGCTTGCTTCTAGGCGAAACAAAATTACATCAAGCAAGATTTGCAGCCCACAAGCAAAGAACGGCTTCAGTGTACTTTAGTAGGCAGTGTGAAAACTAGTTTAAAACATACCTAGCCACCTGGTCACAAAATATCCTGGTGACGGGGTTTGCTCAAAGCAATATTCTCAAGGAAAAACATCCTATAAAATCAATTACAACAAAATTTGAACAGTACCTACAAGAACCAAGCCACAATTGGGAAACTGTTTCACTGTTAAAAATTAATCAACACAAAAATTAAAAAATACCGGTGACAAGAGATATTTTTCATGTTTTACTACAGCACTCGGATGTTGCAAAAAAAGTCTAAAGCAACCAAGCAGAGGGAAATTTATCCTTTACGGATTATATTAAAATTTTTCATTGAACACATGAGAGGTCATTAAATCTATTTCATCAAGAGGGACGAGAAACTTTCGGTACATCATCAAACTGTGAGCATCTTGGGTACTATTTTCTACCAACGAGCAACGAATATAGGGACATTAGGGTTTATAAATTTAATGAAAGAAAACTATATTTAACATCATCAATGATATTAGCAGGCAGCACTTCTTACCACGCAGTGCATCATTAAATTACCGATTAAAATGAATATTCTCTGTCATCAGTATTTTTGTAATTATTGGTGACTTATGTTTCCACACATTTATTTGAAGAAAATGTCATCTTAATCTCACTAAAACCACAAGTCTCGTTTTGTACTTCCAGGTCTACGTATTAATAACCAAAATATGTATATACTTCATCCATTATTTCAAAAACTATCTCTACAAAATTCACAGCATGTATACGAAAAAATATTGCATTGGAAACACTATAAAACAATAAAAAATTGATTTAAAATTAAATCACTCGTGTAGTTTCTGTTCACTTTCAAGAATAAACATTGTTATCACCTGAAGTTTGGTAAAAAATTAAGCAACTTTTCTAACAGTAGGTAATCGTAATATATATATTTCTCTTCCTTGTCATTCTAATTCCAGGTACTTGGTCATTGGATGGATAATAATCAGTTGTTAATCTTGGCCATACTTATTAACCAAGAATAACTCAAATAAATGAGTTTTAGAATACCAAAACCATGCTGTTTGTGATTTCTCACGATAAGCAAGTTTTTCTCTTGATAATGACTAGGGAAGGCGATTCTTAATCCCTTGTGCAAAATGCACAGCTGTGAACAAATTTCATGCATTATTTCGACAGTATATTTAAAATTAATGAGGCTAGCTACTGGATAGCATACAGATAAAATCTTAATCAGAATGCATGTATCACTCCTAACGACAATATTCATGGCGGCAATTATTATGACTAGCAATGAATTAGTTCATGCCATTATCATAACGCTATAGAAGCAGATGAATTTGATGAACTCATGGCCCTACACTAAAAGCTTAACACTTCATAATCTTCAGGTCCACCTGCAATATGTAAGGATTACCTATCACAAAGAGAAAAATAATCTACACTTAGGTGCCCCAATAAACAGATTAAATTGAAAATGATCTTTCAGCACCAAACTTAACACCATTGGAATAAATATGGCATTATAAGATTGAAAATTCAAAATTACCATTTAACAGGAAATTAGATGACCTCACCGATAAACTTTGAGTTTAAGTTATTTTATGCATGATTACAATTTGATGATCAACTTACAACTATGCAAATACCATCTGAGGGAAGGCATATATTAAGGCAAAGTTATAACTTGCCAGCAAGCTAACTTTAAATATGTTCAACATTCTCCTAAAATCCTGAGATAGCCTCAACAACAACAGCAGTTCTGACCTTCAAAGAAAATAGAATATGAAGAATAGGACCTTATGATATTTAATCTAGGCCTTGTCAAATTTTCCACAACATCATGTTTCCTAAAGCTAGAGCACAGAAGAATATATATTATAGCTCTGAACAATGCATGATTTCTTGTTAACTTATTTAAAAACTGATTTTGAAACCTTTTCACATATTTAGTTTATACACCAGACAGCAGCTATAAAATTGTTCCTTTGTAAATATATGGGTTGTGCATACATGACATTTCATTCCATTTGTGTCCATAATGCAGAACTTTTATAACACTATAAAATGATTTAAGATACGTGGAAATCTTTGGAGATCAGTAATCCTTATGAGAAAGACATCACCCTTTTCAAATGAAATAATATCTTTTAACAAAATAATCATAGGCCTAGCCACAAAAGCAACCAATGAACGAATAACATAACCCTACCTGATAACCAGTGGCATCATCAATGCAAAGCATTTTTAATCACAACCTTGTTCTCAAGTTATTTCAAATGTTGATGACAAAAACTTTAACTCAGACGTCAACAATACATTTAGAATTAATCCTGAATTATGTACGCAGCTTTCCCTCCATCCATCAGAAAAAACTCAATCGCTCAGCAACAGGCAACAAATTCCTCTCTACAGGTCTGGCTATCTCCAAGTTATTTTCAATGTCTTGTTCAAAATTGAAGAAAAAAATTCATCAGTAATTTCTAATTAGCTCAGTAGATTCCACGTTGAAAGTGAAAACAATATCCCATCACTGAACATGGGTTCCTAAATCACATTCTTTGAAGTACTCATTCTACTGTTAAACAGCACTATCTTAAGTTATGGGGCAACAAACTCTTCCCTGCCCTAAAGATTGAACACAAAATGAATTCAGATTTTAGGTCTGATGTCACCGATGCATATTATGGAAACATATATCAATGCATGACGTATGTCATCATACATAATTACCTTAAGCTTCATTCAGCACCAAAATCCATGAGCCACATCAATTTATCTTTGCTAACAGCAAAGCCTTCAATTGCCAACTTTGCAAAATCACAAAATCAAACATTTGAAAGAATATAACACACTCCTCATCTCCTTGAATAATCATGATTAACTACTTCTCCTCGAGAAAAATGACTTTTTGTACACTCCAAGCCTAACAGTGTGATCTCTGGAGACACTGCATTGTTGAAGTCTAGGCCTTGATATTCACCTTCGCATATAAAAGCATAAGTTGATTACAAAACGAAGCAGACATTGAGTACCAAAACCTCAGTTGAACAGACACACACAGTATAATTTCCCTTTCAAGAGGAAAACCTATGAAGATAAACATCTTAATGTTCTAACATTCCTTCATCAGCAATGTAACTCAATCAGTGTGCTGCTACTAACAGCACAGTAACTGCCTCAACCTTGATTCCACCACCTGAGGCTATCATGTTTCCAAGTGTAACTCGCCCACAAATATTGCACAGCAAATTTGAAGGTAAATACCAAATTCATCACACCTTATAATTCTAGCCATCATTGACCATAGTTTTCCATGAGTGCAGAAATTGAATTGATGTCTAGTGGTTCGTCCATTGAAGGCAGGTCGACGTTGCCCATTAGTTCCGGGTAGTCAAACTCCATTGACGAGTTCCCCATGCCAGGAATCCCAATACTTGGGTTGTAGCTGTAAAAATTTTGAATGCAATAATATCAGGGAATAACAGGAGAGTTGTAAGAAAAAATGTAGAGCGTTCTATATACACAACAACACCAAATAAACAGAGACAAACGATATTGCAAAGGAAATGAAAGAATTAACGTACTATACACCAATGGAAGAATTCAATGAATAATTCAATAGTTAATGTAGAAACAATCCAATTCAGATTCAGGATAATTTTATTTGGCCTCAAGGAGGCGCCAGTTACATAATTCTCGGAATAAACATTGAATTTAGAATGAAATGCATTATTAACACGCTCTCTGCCTCTTGGATCATAATGACCGAAATGTATACTTCATCTTCACACCGCTTCGGTCACAATGACTGAAGTTTGAGTCGCTTTTTTGGTCTCTCGTAGCATAATGTCGGTCACAGCTACTTCAGTGCCGGGTATATGACGTGACCGACACAGTGCACATGGCCGAATACACACCAAAACTCTAAACGGAAAGGATCCAAGTGTTAATGTGAATCGAAAAAGGTAGATATTTGGCGCAATGGGTGAATTCGTTTAAAAATCCGTGGCAGGGAACGTGTTTAACTATTTACATCCATTAAAAAAAAAAGTGTCAAAACATCAGCATTCTCAAAAAATTTAGGGAACACAGTAATCATTACTTACCAAAGACGGAAAAAGTAAGATACTAGAAGGAAGAATAAAGGTGATAAAACAGGAGAGAAATGCAAGCTCTCCCTCCAAATCGAGTCAAAACAAAACATGAATGGCCGAAAGCCTGATGCGCGTACAACAATCATCCACTCTCAAAATCTCCGTTTATGTTTAAAAATTACATCCGACTTCAGTAGCTGGTTTCATCATGACCTAATGCTAACCAGTGAAAACACAGAACAATGAACCCAGAAAGCAAGTATTCCTCGCTTCATGATAACTCAGCACTTTTCAAAGAGATCAGAAATTACGTTTCATACAATAGAGGTAAGTCATAATACAAAAGCTGAAAAACCATCAAAATGAGGCATGCACGTGAAAATCCTGATGATTCACTACCAAACAGCTAACTTTAAATTAATTCCTCAAAGCACAACACTTGATGCAAATAGGTAAATACTGATGCAAAAGTGCTCTCATTAATTCAAGATAAAATTTTGGCATTTGAGCCAATAGCAAGCAGCTAACATCAAACTAAAAGAGAGAACTATTATGAGGATGACTATGAATACAAATATTCATAAAAGAACGTGCCATATGCAGGTCATAACAAAACTTCCATGAATAGTTAGGAAGGAATAACATTCACCATACAGAATTCTGCTGCGAGGGACCTACTTCTTCAAGACTAAACTTGGTTCAACCACATACACACTACCATGCAATTCTGACACTTAAAATGACCAATTAACATAAAATCTAAAGCAATCATTTTGGTTGTTAAATTAAAATTTGAGGTCTGCATGATTTGATTGTATGGGTTATGTAGAGAAAAAAAATTGACCACAGTGTAAAAAATAACCACGGAGCTAAGCAGAATCAAAATGAATACACTTAAAAACCAATTATTTTCCTGCTTATAGGCTAGATGTTACTCTTAGCACAAGAAATCACTGCAAAGAAAATCAATACTTAAGTGAAACTAACCACACCATGATATGAACACTTATCACGTTCAGCTCACAATGTTTTCTAAAAAAACAATTAACAGCAAACAATTAGATAAGACAATGACCATGAATATCACACCGAGTTTGAAAAACAAATACCTGCATCAGATGTGGGTGAAGCTGTTCTGTATTAACTGAACAACTTATAGAGCTGCTGCCAATTCCAGGCTACAACTGTTGACTCTTCCAATTGCCAAGCATGTTATGTGGTTTAGAAATCAACAACTGAAGATGCAATCCTTCTTTACATACCCAAAATTTAAGTATTTCAAAATGCAATACATATATGTGTGTCTATTTTCTTAAACTCATCAGTGTGGATATGGTAAATAGTGGTTGTAAATCAAATCTCACAGGAAATCTAAATTGTCGAATTATTAGGTTGACCACAAGAAACCAATAGGGAATTAATTGATTTTCTCCAGGAAAATATAATACCCATGGGAGCTTCTTTGGCTATTCAAGCCTGGGAAATTTGCAATTAGAAGCAACGCTGCAGAATGTTTTCAAGTGAAATATAGGCATCGAAAGCTGGCTCAGTAATTAATGAAATGAATGTTTTACCCAAAGATGGCAGACTAAGATAAATAGAAAAGCTCTCAGGTTTTCTCAGCAATGCCACAGCATTAAGATCATACTTAGATAGATTATATATGTATTTTAAGTTTTCCTGCCGTGGCTACAAGTCCAACTGCTCAAAATAAAACTGATATTATGAGCACCCATTTCTAATCATCACAACAAGCAAGGAGGTTGTAAACATACTGGAGGGGGCACCACTGGTTCCAAGCGTTGAGTGCAGTGTGGCAGGAATGGGGGAGCTTGGGTAGGAGAAGCCTACTTTGACCAAAAAATTGATAATCCCATTAATTATTAGGTGAAATATTCGGTCATGATCATTGTTACGTTAAAATTGACTATCGCAAACGAACATAGTAAATCTTTTTCTATCATCATGGCAAGGCTTTGTGAAAATATGCCTCAAATATCTTTTCCCAAGGAAAAATTATTGTCAATCACCATGGTTATGCTGTTCATTAAGCTTAGCCGAAAATAACATTTTACAAGTGTAAAATATCCATTTCCCTGCACTTCTACTGGTAATTAAAAAGATTACAGCCAATGGAAATCTTACGATGGCGGACTGGTCACAATAATAGTACGAAAGTATGTTCACGACGATATATTATCACCAGGATATGACTATGTGGACAGTTTAACATACACAGTAGTAACATGAACCATCAGTAAACTCTGACAACAATCAAGAAGTAATTGTTGCATCTTCATTTTATAAATCAGAGGCATTACAAGGAATAGAATACTTTATTATATACGTACACTGTTCGAGACTAAGTCCGTAAAAGGTCAAACCAAGATGGCGGAATTCTGACCACGCTTGAAACTCGAATACAGCGCCTCCAGTGTATGTACGACCTCCTTGACAACAAGCAATAAAAAAGCCTAAGCAGTCAGCAATGCAGCCCTTCATTGAAGAGGGAAACACTAGATGTCATTTACAGTATGTAATAGCCTTCTTAATTCAGATTTCTTACTGTAGCTAATTCTCTTAGTTTATCGAGGCAGAGTGTAAACCTAAGAGAATAACAGAAATTATGGATAGCCCACCCCCAAAACACATGGATGACCTATGATTGACAATATTACTGTTTATCTATGTTAAAGAAAATTGTGAAAAATTACATACCACCCAAATAAGCTATTTTAATCAGTTGAGTGATGTCATTTCCTGTAGCCACCCAAGAAATAAAATGCACAACTGATGAGTACGAATGATGAAGATTTCTGAGAGTGGAAAGCAATCAATGCACAGCTCGAAGACTACCATTTCCCTGTCAGACTTCACCAAATGAAAGTATGCTATGTAATTGTATAATTTAGCCATAACAGTGAAGACCCTTAAATCAATGATAATTTCCATTTGTATTGAATTACAGCTACCTCTAATGTGACTGCAAAACAACATCAAATATTACTTCCCGAAAAGAATAGTGAAGCCCATTATTGATAATAACTTCACACTCTGTTCTGTGAAACGTTTCCATTGTAGCCCATATCTTGAGTCCTGAATTCCAATGTAGCCCATCCTGAATAATAAGTTAATAAAGAAAATAGCCAAACAAGCTGCATACTTTCCAGTGATGAATGGAAATATTTCTCCCCAATTTCTAACCGCTCAATTTCTTCCGTCTCGCATGCAGATTCCACTCTCAGAAAAAAATTACCATTAGTCAACAGAGGAAGTTATAAAATACAATTCAACTGATTCCAATAAGTTGTGAAACAGCTGTATGCCAGCAAGGATAGAGTTGTGCACCATTTGCTACTCACTGCTTTAAATGATATACTTTAACTGAAACTGTGTGACTACGTTACACTGGAAAAATGGAGAGCAAGTTGAAGAGCCTGCTCAATGATTTCTTAATTTTACATTATTTAACATTCCTCTGGTTGACATCAGGCAATTGTATTCTTTTCAAGGAGTGAATATGTTATCTCTCAAGTTATTTTCTGATAATCTCAGTTGTAGCTGTGTGTCTATCCTCTCCAGCATAATGCCGCTGCACTTACAAAAGGTAGGAACAATTGAAAAAAGTGGAATCATTTTTTAAATATATTCATTTCCATTTGTTTTACAATTATTAGCAATTCTTAAGAGATCAACATTGTAATTAATACATTAGTTCACATTATATGTCAAAAAATAAAAAGGAATGTCACTTACAATTAAGTATAAAACTTATAATTACATCACCTTCACAAATAAACTTAAGTTGACATTGGAAACAGAAATAACTTTTAATTATATGGCTACTTTTAAGCTTTAACATTTCACTTCCGGAACATTTCATAGGAATATGGATTATTAAATTTCAACGGGTCACATATTCAGTGTGCTTGCTTCTGGCACATTACTTTGAACAACAAGAGCATAAAAAACATTACACTTACGACATCATCAATGATTCACACACTTTCGACCAACATCACAGAGATGAGGTAAATTGCCAGTATAAAATGGATGGAATCATTCCTGATTTCATTAATTTGAACGAATTTCTGGCCAAAGAGAGCGCATATTTTCCATTAGGTGTTTTCCATAACAATTTTAACTTTTGATCACAACAAGCATAACATTAATATAAAGACAACTGTACATATATCTGAACCAGTTAAGAAGCAACATCTCACAACATCATAAACATTTAGTATGCATGTCATTAAAAATGAATTTTCCCTTACTTTAAGAAATAAAACTGAGAAAAAAATACTGATGGAAAGTTAGCCTGCTTGTAGGCTACACGATAATTGGAAACTTCTCGGACAGAGATTTTGTCATCGATTCTTAAAACACAATTTTAATGACTAGCGGATAAAAAAAATCAAATCAAATAATCGTATAAATGAAATTCTAGGAAAAACATTTATACCAACGAAGATTAAAATAAGATTATTTCATGCCGAGACAAACCCATTGAACCAACATACATACTACAGCATAAACAGTTGCTTTAGCAACAATAACAAACAACATGAATCTGGCCAAATCTCTTAGGCATTGTCTTCAAAATACTAATAACATACAGTGTAATGCAAATGGGGCACCAAATAGTAAAGGCATCAGAAAAAAAGGAAAAGAAAGTAATTGCAAGAAAAAATAGATCTTAGCTTTATCCGTGTACATGATAAATTGATCAATAGTTAAAATTTGAATACCAGTGATAAAAACAAAAGCCTTGATGTAAGTAATCAGCTTGAAATATGGAAATGATTTTCATAATAAATATCAACTAGATATGTAATCCACACCAAATACTCTCAGAGATTTTGCCTCTAATTGGCATTGGTGCCCAGTCTTAAAACAATGAAGACCATTACACTTAGGGTTCAATTAACATAATAATACTTTTGGTAAGAACAGTATTAGCTGAGTATAAGGAACACTGGAATAGCTCTCACAGGCAACAAACACATGTTGATCAAGAAGAGACAGTCATAATCATATCATGCCCACATCAAGTAACACTATATTTCAATAACCTCCCATATTTTTAATTAGGATTCAGATCCAATTCATAAGAATGCACATAGCCAACGCTTTAAATTAAAATTGCACCATACATTCACAGTCACATCAAAAAACATCAAAAGTAAACCCTATCAAAAATGCCATTTAAAGTCATCAAAAAATAGCAATGAAGGACAGAAAGATCATAAGCTCGTGGAAATAAAATATACATTTATGTGTCCTGGAAATGAGTTGAGATTTGAAATAGTGCACAAAAACTTTACCCTCATCCTATAGGAGGAAGAACAGGGTAACAATATTATCTGTAAAGAAGTACCGAGAGTGTTCTAATATTCCAGAAGGACTGATGATGTATATTTACTTCCAAATTTAAATTTTTAACACCATAATGAAAATTAGATGACGATGGAGAAGCATCTGGAATCACCAGCATGCATTACTTAATTGACACAGAGCCAGCAGGGAAGAATCACATGCTTAAACAATGGTTAATCCAAAGACGTACTCCTAATTGCTCCATAAATTCCAATAGAGAATTTTCTTCTCAACCATTGACTCAAAATTTAGTCTCTATTTTTTTTGGCCCAACATGCCTCCCTGTTTTGCATCAGGCACAATCATGTCCACTAACTACATTCACCTAAGGAATGTTACCCTGTGATTCCGCTCTGCAGTTTATACATGTTTCAAAAAATATATATAGTTAGACAAACCTGCCAGATATTCCCTGTAATGAAAGTGAGCACAATGACCTGCTAGGAACAACTATGCCTTTAAATATATATATATATTTTTTTTCCTCACATTTTGGACTAAATAATTGTGCTTTCGCATGGGATTGACAAATTCAGTTATTTAACTTCAACTTAAGAGACGATTAGCACCTTACGTAAAAATTTGAGCCCGTTAAAACTGTCCTCAAGTACATTATCATTTTGTAGTGAGTTTGGATGGATTCAATGTCTTAGGCAGGATTAGATCACCTAACAATAGTTTGCCAACAATTTACTCCTTTCTTTCATGATGGTCAGCACAACATTTTTTTCGTGGTAAACCAAAGAACAAGGTTTGTCATTCTGATCAACAGAGACTAAAAAACCAACAAAAAAATAATTAGAACTTAAACTTCAGCTAGTTCACTCTATAAGGTTTAAACAAAAATTTTCATAACGAAAGATCAGGTTACCTAAGAATCACGTGTTAGCATTTACATAAAATTCTATGTATCAATTACCTATTCAGCAGATAAAACATTATGTTTTCACTGACAGAAATCTAGCTTTGATGCTTCGATCTAACCTAGAAAATTGACAAAAAAATAAGCAGGCTATGTAAAACGCAAGTAATCCAGAAATTATTATTTCCATTGAAATACGTCACATCCTTCCTTGATAATTTCGATGCATTAATGAATAGTTTCTACGATGATATAACGGACACATCAAATGCAAACAGTTAGGAACAAATAATGCACTCCAACAATAAACTCAGGAGCTCATGATTCAGCCTTTCTCATTCCTACTTCCCCTTCCATTAAGTGGGAGAAAAATTGCAAATATTGCACAACTCCATCAAAAGTACTTAAAAAGACTCACACCATCAAAAATATTTAAACTACATGTGCAAGGTTTGTAACAACGTACCCTTAGAGTGCACTCGAGCAAACATTCATGCACTTAAACACTTCAAGACAAAGATTCATCTAGTCATGAACTACAGCCATCAAATATGACATACTACTTTCTTAAACTCAACATTGTAATGTCAAAAATTAAATACATCAATTTCAACCCTATATTTTTTCTGATATCCGGCCACACATTCAGGGTATATTATTTATGATCAGTCAATTTGTTTGTTCTTTTCAGAATTATTTACAGGTCAATTAACCATCTTTTAAGTGATCACAATTGCTGAATACCATTATCACTTTCAAGATGCTATTTCATAATAATTATGAAAATAATTAAGAGAATTTTCTTTTCTGACAGACTGCATGAAAAATGAACATCTTGGCGAATGGAGAGTTGATTACGACCCAAACAAATATGATGTCTCGGAACAGCCCAGGTTAATTTTTGGATTTCATAAAGCAAGAATTCTTCTTCCATAATTCCAGATAGAACGTCACACATTTTCTGTCCTCCAATGTTGACACAATGCACTGCCTGATGAGACACTCCAAGAGGAATAACTCCTTCACAGCTCCATCACAGTCATGGTAGAGTGAGGCCTATGTTGATTCAGATGGCATACGCAGGCAGCAGGATGAATGGTAATCGACAACATCAACAAAATACCATTTAATTATGTTACTAATTCCAATCCATGCAATCACACACCACTCCAAACACATCATGTCAATGACAAACTGAGCACTTCCACGTGCAAATAACCTATAGTAGTATGGATTACCTTGTCAAAAAGTTATTGTTAGGGTATTTATGTTCTGCAGTGAGTCATGGTAACTTAATTTGAGTGTGAAGATAACAACCCAAAACCAACACGGTATATCAAAATTATAAATAAAAATAAATGAAGCTGTGTAGCCAAAGAGTTGTTAATAAAACTGAGTGCTTTCCTTGTAATACAGGAAAGACTTCACTACATTTTTGCTACGATGCAAAGTTAGGAGGACAAGGTGCAATAATTTCAATGGTTTTATACTAACGTGTTGATCAAATTTAATTACTCTAGCTATAGGAACCTTGATAAAGAAATATTCCTCATCACAAAAGATCAAATTGCTCTTCACAACTACTGAACATGCCAATTACTATCACAATTATGACCTACTAGAAGTTTTTTCTAAAGGCAAAGGTTTCTTTCTGACAGAATGAATAGCTCTACATAATGAAGGCAGTGGCTTCTATAGTATTTAAGGTAAAGTCTTCAACAATGAAGCAATGCAATCAGGATTTCCTCATGGCAAACATATTGAACATCAGAAAAATGAGAAAGTCAACCAGAAGGATTCATATTTACTTATAATGAAAATTATGAACGATTAAAGTTAAGTGACAAGATACTTCTACTCATAATATTGTGACTCAGCATTGAGAAAATATCTGTTTTAGAAGGAGGAAGCCATGTCACTGATATTTCATAGGATAGTAACTAATAAAGAATTATCCTTTAAAAAACTAGGTGTTCCATCACAAAGAAATATTTAAATAAGCAGCCTAAAAGCAAGGGTAACTTGAATGTCACTTGACCCTACTTAGCCAGCATTCCCTATGAACGTGCTGAGCTTTGCAAACAAGCAGATGAGTTTAAACAAAACATGGTGGTAAAAACGAAGGCATGTGCACGCCAGACCTAAGTCTGGTTCTCACCTGCCAGCCGGTTCTGAAAGGGCACTGGCAACTGATGGTGTGTCCCTTGTCACACTTGGATCAGGCGACTGAGGCTGGAACATTGTCTGGGGTGTCGCTGGATAGCTGCCCACACCATTGGCACCACCACCCATCACACTACTGCCACTGCACCCCGGGCCTCCCCAACTGAAAACATTTACAACATCCATATGTATTCAGAGAATGAGTGCACGTGGGGAATAAAGCCTACTTTGGCGTCCAACACCTATTTAAGTCAAGCTTATTGAGTTGGAAAACCAAAATAAGAGTATAACAAACACTTCTTCGACCCGTGGTCCAAAATACAGGCGATAGCTACGTCATGAAAAGCTGGGCTGAACTGCTGTTCAGTGCATGGGATAGGAATATCCTGCAAAGAACCTATGGACTAATTAACGAAAAAACTTTAGGCATATCTGCACTAATGCCCAGCTATATAGACCGCATGATAAACATAGCTTGTTAGCTCATGGCACCAGGATTGATTCCCGGTCCAGGGGAGATTTTCTCATGACAATTCATGCATGCTTCACCTCTGTTAACGCAGCAGGCTTCGAAACATTACACATGGACTGTGAAGTTTATTTATGCAAAAGCACACTTAAATGATTCCAATTAATATTCTCTTCTAATGTAAGCTCTTTCTGGAACGAGTGTTGATTGTCCATTGTATTGCAAAACTGTAGGCATTTAGTATGCATTAATATGCATTACTACCTTACTTAGCAAAGGGCTGGGTCCCTTGTGGAAACGTCTCAAAACATACTGGAAGGTGTATGAGGTTAGTTGGCTGGGATTTTGTTACTGGTGAAAATAAAAACAGAATTACAGTTTCCCACCTTGTTTCAGCCATTAGTAAATCAATATTTTTATGATATTGAATAAAGGCACCTAAATATTTTTATAGTCAGGGAGCATATTGAATGTAATAAATAAAATAAAATCATAAAAACTTTAAGTCATCCTACTCCACAATTACTAAACACTTTTACTTTCTCCCTGTAATAACTGATAATTATTTTCTTGCTTCATCTCTAACCCAAAACCTAAAATAACTTACAAATTAATCATATAACAATAAAGAGAGGCAGTTTGATATTAACGATATTTCACATTATTAGAAGCCGCAACACTTCTGTCCTTCAAGATGGTTAAGTTGCGTTTAAGCTAAGTGTACTATACCTACAAAGAAATCAATGATATTGCTAGACAAAGAAAAAAACTTACCCAGGCACATGGGTCACAAGCAATGGCTTCACATACGGCTTATCTCCACCTGTGCTAGGAGTTATATCTGGAAAGATAGAATTTACAAAAATGAATGACACAGAATACATTTCATGCCTTGAATCCACATGAAACTTAAATTATTGCATTTATAAAAATTAACTTTAATAAAAATGTATATGAATCATAAACAGTTCCATGTTGAGTTTACTGGGGAAGAGGTAGATAACATGAGAACAATATGATCACGCCCATTATTTTAATGTATGAAATATTATAATAAGTGACAACATTATGCCATTATTACAGGGAAAGCTCCACTAGTACAAGTACATTCACTAAACTGGACCTGAACATAAATGACTAACAAGCACAGACAGCTAGGTTACACAAACCCAGAGATGCAACAAATTTCTATCTTACAGTTTCACCACCTTGGAAAATTGACAATGAAGCACTTTCAAAACATTGATCCGATATTAAAATTCACTAATCATCCACAATCCATTTGAAAAAAATAAACAATCAAATTTTCATTTAAAAAAAAAAAACAGATAACTTTATATAAAACCGAGAGGAGGTGAGGAGAGGCATAATTTTTTACTTATGAAACTACAAAAAAATCAATAAATGGCAACTCTAATGCAACTCAGAAACATGTAAAAAGTGCAAAAATTCCCGATTTCCCCATGAAACTAGCCTCACAATTGGACGGTACAGGGGATGCATTAAGAATAAATTGAAAAAAGATAAAATGGGGATGGACACGTGTAACCAAAGCAGCAAAATTTTCAAAATACAAGAATAACATAAACTACCTACCTTGGAAAGGTGTGTAATATTTTCCAAAGGCTTGTTCTTTGGAAATATCCGGATACAAATACAACAGGTGGGATAAATCTGATATCCTGTCAGCCAGAGACCTGATGGCAAAATCCTTACTTGTGAATGGCTGGAGCATAAACACTTCACCATTTTCTAAAGGAGCAAGAAAAATAATAGTTAATTTTTACATCAACTAACCTTAAAATAATAATAATTACAAAATTACACAAAGCAAAAATTTTGATAACCAAAATCAGGTCTTTGAAAATTTGTACTGAGCGTTCAGGAATTTATACCAATAAAAAAAACAGCTCAAACTGATTAAATGACCAATCACAGATAGACCCTAATTGCAAACACTAAGAGCATTTTCAAATCAAATTCATTAAGGCTCCCGGATACCTAGACCAAAAACTACGCTGCAGACGTCTGGGCAGATTCGTCTGAGGCCTCTGTTATTCCATGCACATAACATTTGAATGCTTACTTACGAAGAAGAAACATCGATATTTAAAAAGATCGTCGTAATTTTTCATTTCTCGTTTATCACACTGCAATATTGACCACGGAAAAACACTAAATTTGGCAAAATTGACTGCCTGCTACGGCGTGTGTGATGACGGAACCCAAATTTTTTTACGTTCTTTTTAAATGATAATCCCTTATCTTCCTATTAATCCATACCATTTTAATATACTCCTCATAATAGCGACACTAAGTCAATCTATGCAAACCTTTGCACGCTATTTTTGCGTTCTCCGCGGCAGCAACATTCTCCCGTTCACATTGCCCTCAGCCACTGTGCGAGTCTCAGCGTGCGGGAGAAGGGGCAATGGAGGGGGACAACGCTTGCACGAAGTCTGTTGCCTTCAGTTTGCCGGCAGCCGCCCAGCCGCCGAGTGGAATGATATGTATTGCTCTTTGCTGCGTGAGGGTCGCTTTTGTATATGTGATACGCGCTTCGGAGCCGAATTTTAATCTAGTTCAACAACACGCTCAGGGACAGGAATTGATTCACGGTAGACGCGCAGAATGCCGCGTACTATTTAACAGTACATGATCTTATTGCCAAAATAATGTCATACCATGATGATTTTTTCCGTGAATCTTTTGTTCCGATGTAATTACAAAAAGACATATCAATACAACCAAGATGCATTTCCCACATAACATGCGTGGAGATGTACTTCGTACATTTACTATCAGTAATGCCGGTTTATTCTCAGCGGGGAGGATTGCTACAAATGACCTTGATCAGTTTATATCCGCTTCAGTACTGCATTGTACCCTGATACATCAGTTCATTTCGAGAGTAAAAGTTTCCTCTCATCGGTGCAATCTTCCTGGCCATAATTTTATACGAAAAATAAGATCAATTATACCTATTCATTCTGCTAAAAATGAAAGATTACCTTTAGATTTATGAGTCTCGAATGTTTATTTTAAAGAAATTCATTAGTTTCAATGCCTACAATTATGTAACAAATATAATTCTTGATAGGTCGTGTCACGACATAGATTACGCATCGTGTACTAGCATGAAGATTTACATCCGTGTGTTCTATTACCGATATTTTCAAATTTTTGCAATTAAAGTTTTTTCTTACGTGCAAGTCAAGAACTCATGGACAACTTGTACCATACATGATGCATGGCAATATGTTTGCTTAAGTCATAAAAAAAAACTTATGCTAATTTTACGGTGCATGCATTAGTCAATTGCCACGAAAATATTTAGGAAATCGGTCTCTTTCAACCCACACTTGCACTCTACGGTCCCTAAAATAGAATTTTTCTTGGCTTCTTTTTTGGCTATTTGAACAATTGAGACCGAAACTTAGATAAGTAAGTTATAATGCAAAAGATATGGCAACATTATCGAATTCGTGATTCCTACATAAAAGGTAATGGTCTAATTTTTCAGTGGAATGAGTGTCGTTTTTTGGAAACTTAAAGATAGATAAAATATTTTAGGACTAGTTTTGCGTCTCTCATTATTTTAAACTTAAACAGAATATCATATCTCACACTATGTCATTGATTCAGGGACCCAAATTTTTTGAATGAGGCAACAGGATGCACGAATGAGGAAAGGATTCCGCACTCGCGTCATCGCAATCCACGCAGCACCGCATATTTTGATATTTTGCTGCATAAAAATACGATAATTTGATTCTCATCTTCCCACTGTCCTATTCGTCTCTCGTCAATATTTAGACCCCTGGTTTTTACTACAATTTCGCTCGCAGTTTCATCATTGTCAACTAAGCCTTATAAATTGAAAAAAATGGGCATAAGTTTCAAATAATGTTACATTTTCACGGGTATCGATTGAAGGACTTCTGGTCAAATTAGAATGAAATCACTATGACAAATGCTTGCTTCTTTTATCGGAATAATCTTATATTTCCCTTGGATTGGAACTGTCCGAAGAAATTTTTTAATCTGGGATAGAAGTCATTGGAATATATGCTTGCACTGGACGCTTCCTCAGAGACGATACAAGTTCAAATCACGCAAGTGCTAAAACAGGGTAGCTATTATGGGCGTATCTTGAACCGCTCGTTCACATCACTGGGCCTTAGGTCGTAGGCGGCGGAAGACTGACTTGATGTTTGTGTGTTCATTGATGTTGCCACTTGGTCTTCCACCTCTGGCAGCCCTTCCTTACTCTAGAATTTTATTTATAATCTCTTATTATTAATAAAACATGTCCACCTTCTCGTACACAATTTCGTCGATTTACCTGCGAAGCCAATATTTGCAGTAAATACGCCGCAAAAAGCATCTTTTTTAATGCTATATTTTTTTTACTCACGTCTCGAACTGAAAGCTTTGGTAGAATAAGTAATCATCTCCAGAATCTCCAGAAGAACAAAGTAACACATTCACTTATAAAAATAACTTTCTAACAATTTTAACAATTAACTTTTTATGCGTACATAGATTATGTGAACATTCACGCCCATTCTAACATTGGCAACAACGTCCACCAACGATATACGGCCTGAAAATAGCCAAAATAATTGAGTCCGTCATGCATCGTTACCTATTAATCAATTTATCTGTAGTATTTTATAAAAGTAAAATAATAAAAAGAATTATAAAATTAATTTTTGCGATAGATATTTTATGCTTCGTTAGTTTTTACATGAAAGACTTCTGTCGGGAATTGCATTTGAAAAGGGATTTAAAAATTTTCTTTACAGAGTACCGCCATGCCTATTGCATTAACAGATGAAAAAATAAGATATGCAAGTAAAAAGCAAAGAAGAGAAAGCGTATTTTTTTCATGAAGAAAGCATTGGTGAAGTGGTATTGCACCCTTGTTCGAAACTTATTTTATTGCTGGCACTGATAACTCAATATTTTTATCCATCTCATAGCGGGCATCATTGTAATACAGTGGAAGCCCCTTATAACGAGTACGGGATATAGCGACAAACTCGAATTAGCGACAGCTACCCAAGGAACCATTTTAAACCCTATGATTTAAATGTAAAATAAATTCGTATTAGCGATAATGGCTCGATTCCTCTCTTGCGCCATTCGTAATTACGACAGGTTGACTTTTTGACCACGTGCCACATCTCTGGAATTCAATGCTTTTAAAACGGCATTTTTTCCACCAACGTCGACGTCTACATGTTCCGTATTCTCCTATTCTTCTTTCCTTAATAAATTTCCCGAGTACACATTTCATTGCTCTTTTGTCATCTCCCTCCCGCGCCTCCGCAGTGAGGTTAAAAATTATTCCGCCCGTCTGCTAGCACCATGGCTGGTAAACGCAAGTCCTTGTATTTAAAAACCAAAATGAGAATTATTGCAGATTGTGAAAGTGGAGAGTGTTCAAAGAGTGAAATAGCGAGGCGATTTGGAATAAATACATCGACATTGTTCACTATTTTAAAGAAAAAAGAACAAATTCGTGCGGCTGTGCTTAAAGAAGGGCGTCCAAGCACCCAAAAACACCTGCGGCCCGGAGAGCATCCGCAGCTAGAAACTGCTCTTTTCTCGTGGTTATGCCAGCAAAGAGCCGCAGGGATTCCTATCACTGGCCCTATGATGAAGGCTAAAGCTGAGTATTTGTGTGAGAGGCTTGGTGAAGACAATTTTTTCATTTCGCCCTGAAGACGATGGCAGAGAAGGCCATCGAAACGTTGGCAGCAATGGCCATCATCACCCGGCTGATTTCCCGAGAAGATTTCATCAACAGCATTCGCCAGGAAAGAACCAAATCCTTCTACAATTTTAAGTGCTCGGATGGATGGTTTGCATGATTTAAAAATAGGAAGGGGATATCCCTTCACAAACTATCCGGTGAATCATCAAGTGTTGACGTTAATGCTGTGGAAGGCTGGGCTCCGGTCTTTAAAGACTATTTGGATAATTCCAGCCCCGGCAATATTTACAACGCGGATGAGACGGGTATATATTTTAACCTTCTCCCGGACAAAACTCTCGCCACTCGAACGGACCCCTGCGAAGGAGGGTAGAAAAGTAAAGACCGCGTAACTGTTCTTTTATGCGCCAATATGGATGGTTCAGATAAGTTAAAATCGTTCGTGGTGGGGAAATCCGCCCATCCCTGATGTTTTAAGGGAGTTAAAACTCTCCCTTGCACTTACGAAGCAAATAAAAATGCTTGGATGACGGCTGCTATCCTCACGCAGTGGTTACGAGCATTTGATGCCAGGATTGGTGGAAGGAATAAAAAAGTACTATTATTCATTGACTGCCCAGCCCATCCACCAATAGAACTAAGAAACGTTAAAATTGTGTTATTGCCGCCTAACACCACGAGCATTCTTCAACCACTAGACCAGGGAGTAATTAAGCTTTTCAAACACAATTTCCGAAGTTTACTGGTGAATTACTTAGTCGCTCGAGTACCTGGAGGAAATTTAAAAGAATTGACGTGGAATGTTTTGGATGCCATGCGGGCAATATCAATAAGCTGGGAAAAAACCTCCAGCGCACATATCAGCATGTTTCCGGCATGCTGGATTTATTCGAGAGCAGAACCAGCAGAACGACGAGGCCATAGAGATTATGGAGGAAGCGCAAAGGGAAAATGATGAACCTGATGGTTGGGTAAAAATTCAGGAACATTTTGGCTCTTGTGACTTTGATGAGTACGTAGCCGTTGATGAATGTGCGCCTGTTCGTCAAATGTTAATGGAGGAGGAGTTGACTGCGGCTGCAGAAGACGGTGTAATTGCTGAAAGTAGTTCCGAATCTGAGGATGAAATGGTGCCTATGCCTTCAGTGGATGAGGTGCGACATGCCATTAAAATAATAACTGACGTTTACCGGGCTAGTGATGCTTCACCGGACGATTTTAATAAACTAAATGAAGTAGAAATATTTCTGCTCAAAGCAAGTGCGACCAGGAGTCTGAAGCAGACCAAACTTGATTCATTTTTCGTCAGCAAATGAATCTGCAATTGAAAATTTTTCTGTGTTAGATTTTTAAAAGGCAATGATGTTCTAGAATATTTTTATGTTTATCAAGGCAGTTGTTTTTAGAGTTATTAGAGGAACCTTATTGACCATTTATATACGGAAGTAACCTAGTCATTTTTCAAAGCTGCCGCGGTTTATTTATTTTTTGTTCTTTATTTTATTTTCATGTTTCAACAAGTAGTTGGAGAAGAATATTTATTTTATTATCGCTTTTACACGTTGTACTGTGTACTTATAAGTACATGAAGTTTTGTGGATGCAAATGACAAATGTTTTTAATGCCCTATCAGATGCTATTTTTATTGTTTCCGAGATTAAAATATAATGAAAAAATCCGAGATGATTGATTTAGACGCCCAATAAATTGTATAAACGTGTTATTTTGCATGAATGCCAGTGACTAAAATCGTGTTCATCCTGCCGCAGGTCAGTTCCAGTCAGCATTCCTATCAAAAAGTGTGCGCTACTGCCGCTAGACGTCTCTACGTCCGCTGATATTGCGTCTGGTTGCGTGAATCTCTACGAAACATAAATATTGCTAACAGGCAGACAAAGAGTGGACTCCATTTATCATTTGTCCTTCTATTTAATTCAAATAGTTTTTCACCCTTTCCACCGAAGATAATTAATATGACTAATATGCTTTTAGATGCCGTAAAGCTGGTGTTATTCGGTTTCATGATTCCGACAGCATTTGAGTCGGCTGTTTTGAAACACGATAGTAAACCATTCATACAGGCAGACTTGAAGCATAAGAAGATTACTTCCACCTTTATTCGGCCGTTAACCTGAAAAAGATAGAAATGCAATGCTCGTGTGGAACCCTAAAATTTTATCAAGCTCCTTTCGTCACCCAATTGCAGCAGCACCCATCATTTTCATTACTACTCTGAAAGATAGAAGGTATGAATTTTTGAACAGATTCTGAAGTTTTAGCATTTAATAGTCTGATGCATAGCCATAACTGGTAGTTATGACATGTATATTTGGAGCATCTAAGAAATAAGGATAATAACAGCTCATAATGCACGGTTCAGTACGAGTGTGAGTCTGAAGCTGGGACTTTTAAAATCGACTTCTTAATGCCTCGGCATATAGCATCCTGCATAATTACATATGATTTGATCATAGATTGCAAGTGAATATGATCATTAGTGAATTAAATGTTCAGAAGAATGATTTAAAACGGCTATCATGCTGCAATTTTCGCCTCTCGGCAGAAACAGCCGTGGTGACGCATGATGAGTGATTTTTTTGTGACGATGCAATTGCATTCGGTAACAACGACAACTCACTATAGCGACAGATTTCTCTGTTCCCAACAGCTGTCGTTATAAGGGGCTTCCACTGTACATGGTAATGAACAAATTGATAATATTTATTGTGACTCCAGAGATGCTACAAATACAGATCCAGAAGATACTCCGCAAACCAACAAAACAAAATCTGACGCAGAAATTGCCCATATGATGCTGGTAGAATTTATGCTACCTCCCATCCCACATATATATTGTGGTGGCTATATGTTATGGTAGAGAGGAAAGTTAACTTCAAAAGTAGCTTCAGTATTAATTGGGAAGATGAGTAAGACAACGGTATTAATAAATCCGGTTAGCGATATGGATTCTGGTTGTAGAGTTTGAGGCACGACCTACCAACCTAGTAGCAGCTCAAGTCTATAAGTCCGCTAACATTCATATGGAGAAAGAAGTGGACGAGGTAATAATAAGTGAAATCCCTGGTTTAAAAAAATCAAGTAATGATGGGGAACTATAACGCCTCAGTCGGGGAGGGAGGAAGGGCTACGAAATAGGAGATTTTGGATCAGGGAACGCGAAACGAGCGGGGAGAGAAATCAATAAAATATTGCAGTAGAAACAAGTTATTCATCACAAAGGCCTGGTCCAATAATCCTAAAGTGCGAAAGTCCATCAGGAAGAGTCCAAGGGATACGGAGATACACCAGAAAGACCACATAATAGTAAAACAGAGGTTTAGGAATAACGAAAAATCTAGCGCATTCTTCCTAAGGTGAACGAAACGAAACGTAATATTCAAAAGACTTGTGAAAAAATGAAGGTGAGGAAATAGAATGTTAAAACTTTAATGGGAATATAAGGAGAGATTACTAACTTCTGGAGATTCATATGGCAAAGAAAACTTGGATAACGAAGGAAACTAAAAAATATATGGCGGTAATAAGGAAGTGGAAGAATGTAGACACAGTACAGGAAGAATTCTAAGTAAAATTAATCATCTATTACGGTAAGAAACCAAGAAGTGAGAAAGAATTGGTGGAAAACAAGGAGAGACATTGAGAGGAAATGGAAAAGGTTCAAAAGTAACGAGAGGTAGACGCGTTGTACATCAAGGTGAAGTCGCTATCTGGCGGCAAAAGAGGACAAGCCATGTCAAAAATTAATGCTAAAAATGGAAGGATGCTAACTGAGCAAATCGAGATTCAGAGTAGATGGATGGGGAAAGAGGAGGATCTGCATGACAGCGGAAACAGGCAGGAAAGATTTAACATGTAGAAGGGGCAGTGGTGTAGCATAATCTTGAGCCGAGGAAGAGGCCGCTTCTAAGACATGGAAATCGAGGGAGCTCTCCCTGATATGAAACCTAGGAAAGTGGTGGGGGTGGATAATATCCCATGTAAGCTGCAGAATAATCTAGGTTAGAATGGTAAGAGAAGGTTATTCGAACTAGTACGCAAGATGTATGAGGAAGGGCCTTGGCGGGAGGATTTCGCGACAATGCACAATAAGGCTAAAGTGGTAATAAGGATATTAAAAAGACGAATAGAGAAAAGGACTATCAATTAATTTGGCGAAGATCACATTGGATTCAGAAAAGGTAAGTGAAAATGCAATTGCGGTAATGAGGTCGCTGGTGAAGAGGAAAGACTATAATCAGGTTGTGTTTGCCTTGTTCGTGGATTTTGAAAAAGTATTACATAGAGTGGACTGGACAAAATTATGGATATTCTCAAGAAAAGAGGCGTCAATTGGAGGGATAGGCGACTCATTTGTAATCTTCATATGGCCCAGACTGCGCAAGTGAAGGTAGCGGACAGAGAAACTGGGAGGGCAAGCTTTGGCCGAGTAGTAAGGCAAGACTGTTCACTATCTCCATTGCTTTCAAGAGTATATGCTGAGGCGATGGTAAGAAAAGCGTGGGATGAGTTGGGAACTGGAGTAGAAGTGGGAGGAATGATGTAAAATCAGTAAGATTCACGGACGATCAGGCGTTGATTAGCCAGCCAGCGAGAGAGCTGAAGGCTATAGTGGATGCATTAGACAAGAGATGCGATGAATATGGCATGAGGATTACTCACAAGAAGACTAAAGCCATAATTTAGTTAACCAAATTTCTAGGAAATTTAAATGTATCCACGTGACGTTTTACTCCCTTTGCAATAAATGTTACCCACAATTTATTAAAACTATCCATAATGTGTTAGTGCAATCATAATTAAACCACTTGATAACCTGCTGGGGAGGGGTATCTGAGCAATCGGGTGTTCTCCAAAAAGCAATTGACTGATTGCTATAAAATATAATTTGAACCATCCTTCCCTATATTTCTAGATTTACAGTTCTCCCTTTACGTCATTATTACCTTTTCAAAGTATTCAAAATTTTCTACCCCATAAGTGGATATAAACCTAAAGAACCTGAAACCGATTTATTAAACTTAAGATCTACAAATTTTATATTTTGCCGACGCCAAATTTTACCGTTCAAACGCTCATTTATCTATGTAAGACAAAATTATTTTCTTGATGGTCAGAAAGTATAAGAGGATCAAATAGTTTGACATATTTTTTTGAAAAGATTAAATCAATGGTAACTTAATGTAGAAAATCCAAATAAAATAATTTGTTAATAGTGCGTTTAATGCTCAATATATTTTTTTGCACGACAGGGTGAGATTTAACAAAAAATGCTATTTGTTCAAGCATTTACTATGTTTCGTATCTGGTCTCAGCTTACTAATTTTTTCAATTCGTATTGTCATTTGTCTTTAGGTATCCTACAGGCAAGACCTAAATGGGATTCCTACTTTATCCTAATTTATTTGAAATGTGCTTTTAATGATGATTCCACGGATAAATAAAAATAAATTGGTCAAGTTATTATTTATGCGGTTCGTAAAGATTCACGAGCTACGCTTGAGACAAAAGATAAAAGTAGGTGGACAAGAACGGAGAAAGTGAAGCGGACGGAGAAGAGGAAGAACGACGAAGTGTAGGACATAGTAAGGGAGGAGAGAAAACTGTGTTACAGGAAAGAATGTTGGGTAAACGAGAGATAGGAAGGAAATAAGAGATTTGATGGAAAGGAATTTCATAGTGAATTGAAGAGGAAATCCACGAAAGGAGGAAGTACAGCCAGAATGTTTCGTAAATACTCATTACAAACCTACCTTAATCGATAGGTTACTTTAGTAATAATACATAAATTTTGACACATATTTTTGTACGAATTATTTTTATGAAAATTGTAAAAGTGCCTAAAATACCATAACACGCGCCTTCGTCATCCCTAACGTCCAGTTGCAGCCTCTAGGTAGAAGAAATTTCCTCCCGATATTCTCCACTTGATGATTACTGTAAAATCCGGGAAGGAAATATTTATCTGAAGCGAAGATCACAGGTTTTTATGAAATCCAGGGGAAACAGAATATTTCACGAAAGGGGCATTGTATATTTTTCTTTTGTATTCCACGTGGATTTATGTAAGAAAACAATTAGAGGGACAGGGTTTTATGGGAAAACCTCATGGCGGAGAAGTTAAAAACATTTTACCTTCTTCCAGAAATATTTTAATTGGAAAAAGTGGGAAATTAATTTTTTTATGTATCGGGAGTTACGTTTTTCATTGTTAACGAAATCTCTAAGATATTTTTACGGGTTGAAATACCATGAAGAACAAACGATATTCTGAAAAATGTCAAGGAATAATAAAATTGTACCTTTCAATTCTTACTTGCCGGATTATATCGCTACTGCAGGAGATTGCTTTAATTAGTAACCAAATCAATTTTTTTAAAAATATTTGAATACTTCCGGGGTTTTGGAGACGAAATCTCACTAATCTCTGTGCTCTACACTTCCGTAAATAATATCCATTTCCCAATCTCGACGACCGCCGTGTTGCCTTGAGATACGTCTACTTCCATGCGGTGGAGCGCGGTGACACTCGGCTATATAGCTAGGTGTTCAACAGTCACAAACCCAAGTCCCCAAGTTGGCGAGAGGGTTCCCAAAATTTCAGTCATCTAAACCCCATCCCCTCCCCTCCCTAAACTCTGCCCCCTATGTGCCCTCCCTCGAGTCCAAGGCCACTTGCTAGTCGGCTAGGCTCGCTAGCCATTAGGCCGAGTTTTTGAGGAGTGGGGGGAAGGATCCACATCTCGAAAGTGCCCGATGTACCCGGCAGCCTTAACCCATTAATGCCCAGAAGATTTTTTTCAAAAAAATATACTTTTTTTGCTTAAATTATGATTAGACATCACCCCTGATGTGGGAAAAAATGTTTTAAAAAATCTCTAACATTTGCATAGTACTTAATCCTATACGTATCTTAAGATACATCTGGGCACTTAAGGCTCCCGGATACCTAGTCCAAAAACTACGCTGCAGACGTCTGGGCAGATTCGTCTGACGCCTCTGTTATTCTATGCACATAACATTTGAATGCATATTTACGAAGAAAGATCGATATTTGAAAAGATCATCGTAATTTTTCATTTCTCGTTTTTCACGCTGCAATATTGACCACGGAAAAACACGAAATTCGGTAAAATTGGCTGCCTGCTACGGCGTGTATAATGACGGAACCCAAAATTTTTTACAGTCTTTATAAACTTTAATCCTTTATCTTCATATTAATCCATACCATTTTAATGCAGTCCTCATAGAAGCGGCAATAAATCAATCTATGCGAACCTTTGCACGCTATTTTTGCACTCTCCACGGCGGCGACATTCTCCCGTTCACATCGCCCTCAGCCACTGAGCGAGTCTCATCGTGGCAGTGGAAGGGGACAACGCTTGCATGGAGTCTCTTGCCTTCAGTTCGCCGGCAGCCGCCGAGCTGCCGGGTATGGTGGGAGAGAATGTTGTGTCATTGCTCTTTGCCGCGTGAGGGTCGCTCTTGTATGTGTGATGCGTGCTTCGGAGCCGAATTTTAATCTTGTCCAACAACACGCTCAAGGACATGAATTGTTTCACGGTAGGAGCGCAGAACGCCACGTACTATTTAACAGTACATGACCTTATTGCCAAAATACTGTCTTACCATGATGATTTTTCCCTGAATCTTTTGTTCCGATGTAATTACAAAAAAAAAACATATCAATACAACCAAGATGCATTTCCCACATTGCATGCGAGGAGATATACTTCGTACATTTGCTATCGGTAATGCCGGTTTATTCTCAGCGAGGAGGATAGCTACAAATGACCCTGGTCAGTTTATATCCGCTTCAGTACTGCATTTTACCCTGATATCATTTCGAGATTAAAAGTTTCCTCTCATCGGTGCAACCTTCCTTGCCATAATTTTATACGAAAAATAAGATAAATTACATTAATTCTGCTAAAAATGAAAGATTAGCTTTATATTTATGAGTCTCGAATGTTTATTTTTAAGAAATTCATTAGTTTAAATGCCTAAAATTATGTAACAAATATAATTCTTGATAGCTCGAGTCACGTCATAGATTACGCATCGTGTACCAGCGTGCAGATTTACATCCGTGTGTTCTATCACCGAAATTTTCAATTTTTTGTAATTGAAGTTTTTTATAACGTGCAAGTCAAGAACTCATGGACAACTTGTACTATGCATGATGCATGGAAACATGTTTGCTTAATTCATAAAAAACTTGCTAATTCTAAATTGGTAATTGTAATAAAAAATGCTAATTCTGCGGTGCATGCATTTGTCAATTGCCAGGAAAATATGTAAGACATCGGTCTCTTACAACCCACGCCTGCACTCTACGGTCCCTAAAATAGAATTTTTCTTGGCTTCTTTTTTGTCTATTTGATCAATTGAGACGGAAACTTAGATGAGTAAGTTATAATGCAAAAGATATGGCAGCATTTTCGAATTCGTAATACCTACATACAGGGTAATGGTCTAATTTTTCTGTGGAATGAGTGTCGATTTTTGGAAAGTTAAAAATAGATAAAATATTTTAGGACTAGTTTTGGGTCTCTCATTATTTTAAACTTAAACAAAATATCATATCGCACACTATTTAATTGATTCAGGGATCCATAATTTTTTAAAGAGGCAACAGGATGCACGAATGAGGAAAGGATTCCGCACTCGCGTCATCGCAATCCACGCAACACCGCATATTTTGATATTTTGCAGCATAAAAATGAGATAATTTGACTCTCATCTTCCCACTGTCCTATTCGTCTCTCGTCAATCCTTAGACCCTTGGTTATTACTACTATTGGAAACTATTGACCCGCTCGTTCACATCACTGGGCCTTAGGTCGTAGGCGGCGGAAGACTGACTTGATGTTTGTGTGTTCATTGATGTTGCCACTTGGTCTTCCACCTCTGGCAGCCCTTCCTTACTCTAGAATTTTATTTATACGCTCTTATTATTAATAAAACATGTGCACCTCCCCATACACAATTTCGTCGATTTACCTGCGAAGCCAATATTTGCAGTAAATACGCCGCAAAAAGCATCTTTTTTAACGCTATATTTTTTTTACTCACTTCTCGAACTGAAAGCTTTGGTTGAATAAGTAATCGTCTCCAGAATCTCCCGAAGAACAAAGGAACATATTCACCAATAAAATAACTTTTTAACAATTTTATCAATTTACTTTTCATGCGTGAATAGATTATGTGAACATTCACGCCCATTCTAACATTGGCAACAACGTCCTCCAACAATACACCGCCTGAAAATAGCCAAAATGATTGAGTCCGTCGTGCATCAATACTTATTAGTCAATTTATCTGTAGCATTTTATAAAAGTAAAATAGTAAAAAAAATTATAAAATTAATTTTTTGCGATAGATATGTTATGCTACGTTATTTTTTACCAGAAAGACTTATGCCGGGAATTGCATTTGAAAAGGGATTTAAAAGTTTTCTTTACAGAGTAGCGCCATGCAAATTGCATTAACATATGAAAAAATATGATATAAAAGTGAAAAGCAAAGAAAAGAAAGCATATTTTTTTCATGAAGAAAGCATTGGTGAAGTGGTATAGCACCCTTGTCCGAAACTTATTTTATTGCTGGCACTGATAACTCAACATTTTTATATATCTCACAGCGAGCATCATTGTAATATATGGTAATGAACAAATTGATAATATTAACAGTGACTCCAGAGATGCTACAAATACAGATCTAGAAGATACTCCGCAAACCAACAAAACAAAATCTGACGCAGAAATTGCCCATATGGTGCTGGTAGAATTTATGCCACCTCCCATCCAACATAAATATTGTGGTGGATATATGTTATGGTAGAGAGAAAATTTAACTTCAAAAGTAGCTTCAGTATTAATTGGGAAGCTGAGTAAGACAACGGTAAATCCGGTAAGCGGTATGGATTCTGGTTGTAGAGTTTGAGGAACGACCCACCGACTTAGTAGCAGTTCAAGTCTACAAGTCCGCTATCATTCGTATGGAGATAGAAGTAGACGAGGTAATAATAAGTGAAATGCCTGGTTAAAAAAAACCAAGTAATGATGGGGAAGTATAACGCCTCAGTCGGGGAGGGAGGAAGGGCTGGGAAATAGGAGATTTTGGGTTAGGAAACGCGAAACGAGCGGGAAGAGAAATCAAAAAAATATTGTATGAGAAACAAGTTATTCGTCACAAAGACCTAGTCCAATTATCCTAAAGTGCAAAAGTCCACCAGGAAGAGTCCAAGGGATACGGAGATACATCAGAAAGACCACATAATAGTAAAACAGATGTAAAGGAACGGCGAAAAATATATCGCATTCTCCCTAAGGTGAACGAAACGAAACGTAATATTGAAAAGACTCGTAAAATAATAAAGGTGAGGAAATAGAACGTTGAAACTTTAATGGGAATGTGAGGATAGATTACTAGAAATCTCTGGAGATTCGTATGACAAAGAAAACTTGGATAACGAAGGAAATTAAAAAAGAAATGGTGGTGATAAGGAAGTGGAAGAACGTAGACACAGTACAGGGAAAATTCTAAGTAAAAATAATCATCTATTACGGTGAGAAACTAAGAAGGGAGAAAGAATTGGTGGGAAACAAGGAGAGACACTGCGAGGAAATGGAAAAGATTCAGAAGTAACGAGAGGTAAACGCGTTGTACGTCAAGGTGAAGTCGCTATCTGGCGGCAAAAGAGGACAAGCCATGTCAAAAATTAATGCTAAAAATGGAAGAATGCTAACTGAGCAAATCGAAGTTCAGAGTAGATGGATGGGGAAAGAGGAGGATCTGCATGGCATCGGAAACAGGCAGGAAAGATTTAACATGTAGAAGAAGCAGTGGTGTGGCATAATCTTGAGCCAAGGAAGAGGCCGCTTCTAAGACATGGAAATCAAGGGAGCTCTCCCTGATATGACCTTCGTCTCCCTGATTTCGCGACAATGGAAAATAAGGCAAAGTGGTAATGAGAATATTATAGAGAAGAATAGAGAAAAGGACTATCGATTACTTGGGCGAAGATCAGTTTGTATTCAGAAAAGGTAAGTAAAGATGTTGTTGAAGTTTATTCGGGATTGCCACCGGATAAGGTTCTCCATCTCTGCCGACGTTTCGATGGCCGAGTCGTCCATCGTCATCAGGGCTTGATGACGATGGACGACTCGGCCAACGAAACGTCGGCAGAGATGGAGAACCTTATCCGGTGGCAATCCCGAATAAACTTCAACAACATCATACGCCGGGAAAACCTCAGATCTTTCTTCGGTATGTAAAGATGCTATTGCGGTTATGAGGTCGCTCATGAAGAGGAACCTAAGCTATAATCAGGTTGTGTTTGCCTTATTCGTGGATTTTGAAAAAGTATTTCATAGAGTGAACTGGACAAAATTATGGATATTCTCAAGAAAATAGGCGTCAATTGGAGGGATAGGCGACTCATTTGTAATCTTCATTTGGCCAATACTGCGCAAGTGAAGGTAGCGGACGGAGAAACTGGGAGGGCAAGCTTTGCCCGAGTAGCCTTGGAGATAGTGAACAGTCTTGCCTTACTAGGCAAGACTGTTCACTATCTCCATTGTTTTCTGGAGTATATGCTGAGGTGATGGCAAGAGAAGCGTGGGATGAGATGGGAACTGAAGTAAAAGTGGGAGGAATGATGTAAAATCAGTAAGGTTCACGGACGATCAGGCGTTGATTAGCCAGTCAGCGAGAGGGCTGAAGAGTATAGTGGATGCATTACACAAGAAATGCGATGAATATGGCATGAGGATTACTCACAAGAAGACTAAAGTCATAATTAAGTTAACCAAATTTCCAGGAAATATAAAATTATCCACGCAACGCTTTACTCCCTCCGAAGTAAATGTTACCATAGAGTAAGAATATATACTTACTCTATGATGTTACCCAAAATTTATTAAAACAATTAATAATGTGTTAGTACAATCATAATTAAACTACTTGATAACCTTTTGGGAGGGGTATTAAAGTTCGAGCAATTGGTTGCTGATTTTCCAAAAAGCAATAGATTGATTGCTATAAAATATAATTTGAACCGTCCTTCCCTATATTTGTAGATTTACAGTTCTCCCTTTACGTCATCATTACCTTTTCTAAGTACAGTAAACTCTTGATTTTACGAAGCAGGATTTTACGAAGTTTTCGATTATACGAAGTGATATTGCGGTCCCGGTGAAAAGCCTATGCTAAATACATGGCGCTATTCGATTATACGAAATTTTTTGAATTTACGAACCTCGGCTCGGTCCCTAGGAGCAAATGGCATTCGTTTATACGAACTACGGCGAAAAATTTGTCAACAAAACTAGTTACGCCGGCGGAAGTAGCTAAAAAATCAGCGCTTCCAACTGTGGTCCATCAAAAGTGCGAAATCGTAAATGATAATGCAACTTTGGAGAGAAATGGGTCGCCAAAAACCTCAGTGGGAATTTAGGGGGAGTAGGAGTTCAGTTAAAATATCGCGGCTGACATTATGCCCCTATTTACGTGCCTGTTCGTAAACATAGCATCGACAATAATTCGTAGTTTAACATGTCAGGAAGGTCGCGCGGAGTATTTCGTACACCCCTAATTAACCCTTTGCACTGCTGTGAACGTACTTCGAAGACTACTTCACTACTTTTCGCCGAAGCACTTCGAAGGGTCCCTAATCCGGGACCCTTTCCTCGACGAGCTCACCCTCGCTGGCCCCTGAAACTGGGCTATTTTTTAATGCATTACCTGACGCAACCCTGGGTTTCAAAGGGCAAAGGTGCCATGGGGGGAAAAAGAGTTAAGTGCGTGTTACTGTGGGGCTGTGCGTCAACCAAACGGGCACGGACAAAATAAGCCCGTTGTCATTGGGAAATTGGAAGGCCACGGTGCTTAAAACATGTAAAATTGGAAGCCCTCCCCGGTTTTTACCATGCAAATAAAAACAGCTGGATGACCCGAGAAATTTTCCAGCAAACGGTTATACGTCTAGAGAGAAAAATTGCTGGAGAGAACAGCAAAATTGTTTTAATAATGGATAATGCCACCATTCATAAATACGTGGAAGATCTAAAATTGGCTAATGTTCGAGTCCTCTTTTTACCCCCGAACTCGACTAGCAAGTCCCAGCCCTTGGACCAAGGCATTATCCAAGATTTTAAAGTCCTGTACCGGAAGAAGCTTGAGCGGTATTACTTGCGATGGATCGTTATGTATACATTCATCTATTTTGCTCATGTGCGTTTCGATATCGATTTAGATATTTTTATTCATGATTATCATTCTTTCAAATCTATTTGCTACTTTTATGAATGGGAACAGAAATTAATGACATCCCGAAATGGACGTTGATACATGCAATCCGCGCCATAATATCTTTTCGTGTATATATTGGCCTTTGTGAATGAACAACTTAAATATCTTAATTACTGGGCTCTATTTACCGCCAATTTATATTTCAGGCTTCTCGTAATGAAGACGCACTTCCAAGTCTAACCATGAACTTTCTTCTCACGCGCTTCCCCGTTCTCCCATGCTGGGGTTCTGTCTTTCAAAAGCCTTTGTCCCTTCCCTCCTGCCGCCTTTGGCTGATCTTGCTGACACCCACCTTATGCATCCCAAACCCCTCCTTCCCCAGCATTTCCCATTCACTCCCTCCCTAAGGTGACTGAGCTTGTGTGGGTCGCAAAAAAATACGGCCCCCAAAAGTAGACTGAGGCAGAGCTGAAGGCCATTTCCCCACCCTTCTTTGTCCTGCCCCCTTCACCAGTCCTTGTGATGACCACACTTCTTCCCTCAGGCAATCCCCATCCCACTCTTATTCACCCCACCCACTGGGAACTTTCCCCGATTGTGGAGAAGGGCATGGTTCATCTTTACCTGCAACGGGGGGAAGTTATTAACCGGAGAGAGGCGGAAGAAGTATCTTCCACTATCGGGAAAATGGTGCCGCGCTTATAATTGTCTCTCTTCTTCTCAGCTGACTTTTCAATTGAAATTATTTTCTTTGCTCTTTCCACACTATATTTATTTACGATCATGGCGCGACTATTTTTTAGTGCTAAAACTAAGAAAATCTTTTCTCTATGTCAATGATCCTTTGCATAACTTTCAATACGGCGGAGAAAGGAACACGAAAACTAAATGAGGTGACGGTACAGGTTTTTGCGTGTCATTTTTTGGGAATTCACGCTAGCGAACCAATACTTAACCACGTTGAGAAATGATAAAACGTCTCTTGTAGGAAAACAATCAATGTGGATAATAACGTTTCTATCTATATTTCTCCGATACTGTAAGATGTTTCTCCTGTCGTTTTCCGGTTGGAACCTTGCTCCTGTCGGCATAAAAGGAGAGAAACATACTATATGAACAGGTCTCCTCACACCCGGTATGAAGAATACAGTCCTGATGAAGAATTAAGTCTTTTATGGCAACGTCTGCGAAGATAATGGAACACAGTAGTCGGACGGAGAACTCAAACAGAATTTACTTCAAATATTCGCCAGAAGATAATCACATCCTACGTTATTTATGATCGTAATTGAATCTCAGTGAAAATAGAGCACATTCTGCTGAAAATACGAAGTAACTCGAAATATTAACTTACGAAGGTTATTTTGGAAACGGGCTAAGACCCTTGTTTTTCTTTTTTTCTCGTCACTGAGCGATAGAGGGCGACATAAATGGCGGTTAGGCCGGCTGCCGCTAAAATTCCGTGGGTGTCAGCAACAAATATCTATCTTTTGCATACTTAATAGTAGCTATTGGCTCATAACCACAAATTTATTACTGTAAATTCTTATAATAAACATTGAAATTCATTATTTGATTACGTTTTCTAAACTGGTCGGGAATTTCTTTAGCGATCGTTGTTGTTGAAGTATGAACAAGAAATGGGCATTTTATGGTGGTTTAATTATTTAACGATTTTTCACATCATAAATCGATAGCAAAAAGCCTTTTCAATGAATTATACCGAGAATAACCACGAAAACATTTAAATAAGACCACTAAAGACAAAAAACGGCGGAAGAAACAAAAGCGAACATTTTTCCGTGACTTATGAAAAAGGTTTGAATTTACGAAACTCGATTTTACGGAGTGCCAATTTTCCGGTCCCACTGACTTCGTAAAATCAAGAGTTTACTGTATTCAAAATTTTCTACCCCATAAGAGGATATAAACCTAAAGAAGAAGCTGAAACCAATGCATTAAATTTAAATCTACAAAAATTTATATTTTGCCGACGCGTAATTTTTCCGTTCAAACGCTCATTTATCTATGTAGCACGAAATTGTTTTCTTGATGGTCAGAAATTATAAGAGGATCAAATAGTTTAACATATTTTTTAAAGATTAAATAAGTGGTGACTTATTGTAGAAAATCCAAATAAATTAATTTGTTAATAGTGCGTTTAATGCTCAATATATTTTTTTTGCACGGCAGGCTGAGATTTAACAAAAATTGCTATTTTTTCGAGCATTTACTATGTTTCGTATCTGGTCTCAGCTTACTAATTTTTTCAATTCGTATTGTCATTTGTCTTTAGGTATCCTACAGGCAAGACCTAAATGGGATTCCTACTTTATCCTAATTTATTTGAAATGTGCTTTTAATGATGATTCCACGGATAAATAAAAATAAATTGGTCAAGTTATTATTTATGCGGTTCGTAAAGATTCACGAGCTACGCTTGAGACAAAAGATAAAAGTAGGTGGACAAGAACGGAGAAAGTGAAGCGGACGGAGACGAAGAAGAACGACGAAGTGTAGGACATAGCAAGGGAGGAGAGAAAACTGTGTTACAGGAAAGAATGTTGGGTAAGTGAGAGATAGAAAGGAAATAAGAGATTTGATGGAAAGGAATTTCATAGTGAATTGAAGAGGAAATCCATGATTAGAGGAAGTACAGCCAGAATGTTTAGTAAATACTCATTACAAACCTACCTTAATCGGTAGGTTACTTTAGTAATTATATATAAATTTTGACACATTTTTGTACGGATTATATTTATGAAATTTTTATAAGTGCCTAAAATACCATAGCATGCGTCTTCGTCATCCCTAACGTCCAGTTGCAGCCTTCAGGAAGAAGAAATTTCCTCCCGAGATTCTACACTTGATGATTACTGTGAAATCCGATAAGGAAATATTTATCTGAAGCGAAGATCAAAAGTTTCTTTGAAATCCAGGGGAAACAGAATACTCCACGAAATATACGAAATAATATATAAACGCATTGTATATTTTTCTTTTGTACTCCACGTGGATTTAAGAAAAAAATTAGATGGACAAGGCTTTATGGGAAAACCTCATGGACGAGAAGTTAAAAACATTTTACCTTCTTCCAGAAATACTTAAATTGGAAAAACTAAGAAATTAATATTTTTATGTATCGGGAGTTACGTTTTTCATTGAAAACGAAATCTCTAAAACATTTTGACGGGTTGAAACACCATGAAGAACAAACGATATTCTCAAAAATGTCAAGGAATAATAAAACTGTACCTTTCAATTCTTACTTGCCGGATTTTCTCGCTATTACATGAGATTGCTTTAATTAGTAACCAAATCAATTATTCAAAAATTTTTGAATACAGTGGAACTTGTTTAGTACGTTTCTGAAGGGACCGCAAAAAATGAACGTACTAACCAGGAAAACGTGCTAACGAGGAAAGTAAATAATAGCAGTCGGGGTAATTGCAATCTGTGGAAAAGTCATCATAATTACATCTACTATCGGTAGTTCTCGTAGGATCGCCTTCCTGAACACTTTTCACCTTTAAAATGAGCGCTACATTGAAAAACAATACCATGTGAATAAAAATCACAATGTTTCGTAGATTTCCCGAAGACAATTACATGAAAACGGCGTCTATCTTCCGTGATTCATCCTATATATATTTATAGAAAGAGGGCAAGTAAAGCTAAGTCATTCCTTTTTTGTCACAGCATACTCGGAGGATATAGCAACAACCCTGATTATGTCAACGGGTTGTTTTTAAACATCATAAAAATTGGACAAAATTATATTAACCTTTAACTACGGCGACAGCTGTGCACATTCGCTTCTTGAATGAAATCATATCGATCGATATATCGATTAATAACACGCAATATTATTAGATTACGACGTAATTACGAGAAGATTTTTTATTATACAGTTGAAATATACTTAAAAAAGTCTAATGTCGTCTGCTTTCGTGCCGAAATCAAGTATTTTTAAGCTAAGCTTCGCGTGGAGATCCAGAGCATCGTCTGCTCCCGCAGCAGTAGTCAAGAAAATACGCACGTACTCCAGAGCCTAAACCGCCTAGACGTCGAGTTTCTGCAGTACTGCTTTAGATAAAGTGGGATTTGGATAAGACTCATTTCTTCATCATGATAACTCGTGCAATAGCAACAATTGCCCACTCGCAAAATTTGTGCGCAGTGGGCACTGCAGAGGCAATAGAAGGTGAGGAGCTCGGGGTGGGGAAAATCGGGCCTTCTCATTGGCTGCAGTTTAGTTAGTCAGACATTCCTGATAAATGGCCGCATTTTATTATTCATCACGTACGTCACTAGGATTGAGAAATGCGTTTGGATAAATCACAGTCGAAGAAAGGGATGTTGAATGAATGCAAGAATGTCAATGGCTAATAATAATAAATTAAATTATGAATTCGGAGGTTTACGACCCTAAAGAAGATAATAGAGAACGAATGGCGGGTTGCGTCACGGCAAGCAATTGAGCGTACTAACCAGGAAAGCGCAATTTTTTCAAACGTACTAACCAAATACTTTTACCTGTATTTTGTTCGGATGGTACCGGGACCGAGAGAAATTGTCGTACTAAGGAGGAAAACGTACTAACGAGGAACGTACTAACGAGGAACGTACTAACCAAGTTCCACTGTACTTCCGGGTTTTTGGAGACGAAATCTCACCAATCTCTGTGCTCCACACTTCCATAAATAATATCCATTTCCCAATCTCGAAGACCACCGTGTTGCCTTGAGATTCGTCTACTTCCATGCGGCGCAGAGGCTGAGCACGGTGACACTCAGCTGTTCAACAGTCGCAAACCCGAGCGAGAAGGTTCCCAAAATTTCAGTCATCTAAACCCCATCCCCTCCACATTGCCTCCCCTCCCTTCCCTAAGCACTGCCCCCCTATGTTCCCTGCCTCGTGTCCAAGGCCACTTGCTAGTCGGCTAGGCTCGCTAGCCACTAGGCCGAGTTTTTGAGGGGTGGGGGGAAAGATCCACAACTCGAAAGTGGCCGATGTACCCGGGAGCCTTAAGGGGTCAAAAAAATGTACATTATCATTTAATTGTGTTGATGCACGTTTTTGCTATATAATTCATTACTGATGCCTTCATAAGTGGTTTTTGTACTTGAATTTTAATTTTTATGCATCAAATAATATAATGTTGAGTATTATTATAGTATTATTGCTTGAACAATTTACATTTGCATTTTGAAATTTTACAGCGGTGTGACCCTGTATCCCAGTTTTCTATACCATAGCCATCCCTGTACAACTGCTACATCAAGTCTGATCTAAAATAAGTGAACCACCATTTTTATTCCTGACTGTTGTCCGGCATTTATCCGAGAATTGATCGCACAGGTCCACTCCACCAATGTGAGAATTGTATTCTGCGATCGCCAATGGCATTGGAATATTATTTTTTTTCTTTTCTGAAACATAAAAACAAACATGAGTTTTCATTTTATTATGCATGCTATCAGTAATCATGGTAACTATGTATTATTCATCGTTAGAAACTTTTCGATTTAACTTCACAAGTCCCTCTTTTGATTTTTGAAATGCAGCTTTTTCTGGAAGGTTACCGTATTTGCACGAATCTAAGACGAACACGATTCTAAGACGACCCCCCCTTTTAGAAACTCCACTAGGGAAAAAATTTTTTTCCCAATAACGATGCCAATGAACGGTGAATGCAGGAATGTATGGCTAGGTTGCCTATGTCCCAGGAAACGCAGGTTTTTTTGCGCGTAATTATGATAGTCAGTAAAGGATTCAAACAAGATTTTGGCTAATTACAGGAATACTAGTACTATATCAAGACACTTAGGTCCTATTGTTTATTCGACTAATAGTTTCTTCGGCAGGACCATGGTCCGAAGACGAATAAAATTAAACTAGTGAAAATGAAACCTGACTTTATTAAACCCACACGGAAAACGCTCGGTGGTTTGAAGTCAAGCCACCCGGGAAAGTAGGGAACCACTCGTATGAAGTGAAGTTCGGAACTGATGCTATCGCGTACGGCATGCGCAGAGCATACTGCCGAGGGTGAAGCATGACCATATGACTGCGACATAAAATTTTTTGTCCTGAAGGTACCCATTCTAATTAGTTTTCTAATTCTTTGATCTTCGTCAGTAAGTATTCTGTTTTTGGAAAAAAATTCCGCATTAACTGCCAAGAAGCTCAGATACGAGGATATCGTGTTTTTGCTATCGTATTTTCCCAACTAGTGCATTGATAAAAAATGCTTAAATAACGTTAGAAATACGTCGTGTTTTGTCTCCTTCTTTTTGAATTACGTGCACATTACAAATATTTCAATCTAATAAATGTGTTATACCAATTGATGAAATTCATTGTTAGACACCTATTGAGCTAATAGGTGATTCATGCAGCAGTTGACCTCCAGAAACTGGGAACTTCGAAGCAGGTAGGCAGAAAAAGGTCAGTGAGTGAGAAAAGGGGGAGGGCGTGAAACACGTTTCTATTTTTCTCGTGTAACTTGATATTTTTTTTTGAAGCTACCTAAGGTCTTTGTAATACGATCCCTGCGCGAGCTGGGACCTTTTGTTTGATTTTGGGGAAGAGGAAAGTGCCAGAAGGGGGAGGCGAGTGCTGAATGAAGGGGGATAACAGATCTTGGGAAATGCGCTAATGTTGCTCTCCCACGGCACCGATCTTGTCTCTATGGTAGTTCCATCTCCTGTGAAAGATTCAAACTATGAGCCTGTCGTTATTAGCCACAAATGACACATTGTATTCATTTCGTCTCATTTTCGCCAAACAATGGATGCGGGAAAATTATACGTCGGGACCGCAATATTCAAACGATCAGTGCGGGAAAACGATACTTCGGGGAACGATAGATGCGGGAAAAAATACACTGTCTACATGGAACTTTATTTGGTACCAGAAACGACGTGAAAGGGGCAGTGTAATGACTTCTTTTCTCTGCAATCGTAATACTCTGAAAGGCACGGGAACACAACTGAATCGATCTCTCTAATCAGAAGAAAATCATGTTGCCTTCTTTCCGTTGCTCTGAGAAAAATGCGACGACTTCGTAGCAGTTTATCCCGCAACGGCATTGAGGCTTTAACGTTACAATTTAGGTAAATTGTAACCAATCACACGAACATTTTGTGAGTTGATCAAGGTTGGACTTGAATGGAGTCGAACCCAGGCTAAAGCAGGCGATCTCGCGGATACGGTAGAAGTGCACCCGGCGACTTATCGGCACGCACCGAATCTTTGCCTGCTGCCTTAAACTGGAAAATGTTTTTTTACTTGAACGAAAAATTGAATAAGCTAAATTACTGTACAGCTATTTTTGACGTTGGTTTTTCGCTGTATAGCTATCAGGTGGCAAACTCAGGTACCCATCAAGTTTTTGACGTAAATTATGCAACCCGATTGACATCGAGAATTTTGCTTCCGATTGTAAGACGAACCCTCTTTTCTGCAGGAGTCAGGAGGGAAAAAAACCTCGTCTTAGATTCGTGCAAATACGGTACATACATAATTGATTCTATTGTCACAAAGTGTTCCAGTGCCACACAAGCTCCTTCCAGTCAACTTTCTAAGCAGCTTTTCTGATGTGAATAAGTTGCCAACAAATATGTTTGTACCTGGTGGTAATTTACACTCATCCATGAGTCCTAAAACTACATCTCCTCCTTGACCAAGATATGTTCTCTCAAGATTGGCACCAGCATTATAAAGGTTGACTTGATTCAGAAATACACCATAATTATAACCCAAATCTTACTGATTTCCCTCTAATACATTGCTTGCAGCCGTATCTACCATAGTAGGGGTTGATTGATTCATCCACCAAACAGTATTCTCCAGCGCTTACAATTTTGAAAGTCTTGTTCAAAATCTCAAACAAAAGTTGAACTTTATATAGCCTATCCTTGCCATCATTCTTCCCATTATAATAATTATCTGCCAGATGCAGAAACCTTAAAATTTCTTCAAACCTGTTCCTTCGCATTGACTGAGAAACTATTTCCATGGTGCAGTCTGGACCTCCGATAAAGCCATCGACTAGGTAGATGGTGATAACCTGAGAGTAGCGATATTCCAAACACTTTATAAATCTCTTCGATTTGTACCTACGAATGTACTAACATTTTTAACAATTGTTCAGAAAACTTGTCTTGAATTTTAGTGCTGACAGCGTTGATGGTAGAGCTATTTCATATATGTTTCACCTCTGCTCCATCACTAAGGTACGTCTTCTCTTCTCAACGGTAAATGGGAGCCCCTATGCTGTTTTCTTGAATTACATAGCAAGGGGTGTGCAACAAAAGTAACAAAAAAATCAATTACAAAAGAGACGTTTGAGATATTTTTAAAGCGCCGATTCCTCCTTATGTTAGGTATATCCTTCGAAAACTCGGACTTGAATACAAAGTACAAAGTTTTGGGTGACATAGCATGATACATAATTTCTTTGCCATGTTCACTAAAGTTACTTATTTCCTACACTGATTTCCGGCTTGCAATCTGGATTTCATTGCCTGCGGAAAGTTTAACGGGAAACAAAGCAATCAATGCATTCCACCGTCGGCGATACAGAATACAAGTGATGCCAGGATAGTGGCGTATACACATGGGGGGCCAAAGAGGTGCGAACCCCCCTCTTACGGGGCCGCTCACATTGCCTAATATTGCAGAACTACAATTGTAACTCCTTCACATCATAAGATGGCATTGCCTTGTATATATGGGTATAATTACCGTATAAGCGTGTGTAAGAGGCGCACCTTTTTTCCCAGACATTGCAGCCGAAAATGGGGGTGCGCCTCTTACACAAACTTCTAATCTCCCCCCACCCTCCCCTTCCCCGGTCGCAAGTCCAAGGGGAACTGAGTGGCCTTGATTTTCAGCGTGAGTCAGTCATCTGAAACCCTGGGTCAAAATCAAGCGGCAGGCAGGGGAGTTTCTCCTTTAGTGACGTATTTTTAAAATGCTCCTGTTTGAATTTCTTGCAAGCATCGCGCCGTCACGTCGGTACCCCAGAGGTGAACATAGAAAAGATCACGCGGGCTGATTCGCTCCGGAGCGCGCCCTAAATTTACTGCCGCGAGTGGGCGTCCCGCGGCATTTATACTGCATATAGTAATCGGTTATCAAACGTAGAGAAACGCGTATTTTTGAAGGACATACCTGGTTAATAGTCAATATCTGTCTTGCCGAGTAATTTCCATTATGCCGAGGACCTGATTTTCCAAAAATCATCTTCGGACGCTAATATGAGGATTTTTGCAACTGAAAATTATATTGGAGTCAAAACCTGCGATTTCAAAACTTCGAACGAGTGTGTTCATTGTTGGACTAAATTGTGGATGGAAGAAATCAGAAATGCTTATAAGTGAAGAGCGCGGAAGGAGAGGTCCAGGGGAAAGAGCGCGATCCCACCGTCTTCGAAGCAAGCAACGAAATACGGAGGGGAAGGAGCGCACTCCCTCCCCTCCGTATCTCAAGCTACTATGCTATGAGCGAAGGAGCACGGGAAGAACACGTCCGATCTTGCATGTGACGTAGTTGCCTTCACAGCGAAGGGGCGAAGGCGCAGCAATGTGATATACGCAGTTAGCGTTGCCTAAAGTTTCCAGTCCGTCTCGTCTTGTTTGAATGCGCTTATGCTACGCTTGTTTCTTCCGAAATTGACCTGTTTGGACTATTTTGAATATAAGTAGCCTTGTTGTAACTATAAATCTTTGTGTCAAACAATTAGAGCTTAAAAAACTTAAATTCTGTCAGATATGCGTCGCGTTACATCTCTTTCTTTTTTTGAACCTCGTGCGTGTCATACAATTATTGAAAGCTATCGAGATATCCTCGGGCTCAGTAGATGACTCCCCTTGCATTTGGCCTCCATAAACTGGGAGATCGATCAAGGTCAGTTGTGAGACGGGGTAGGGATGAAACACGTTTTCATTGTTCCCCTGTAACTTGATGTTTTCCTATTTTCCTGTGGGGTCTCGGAAAGGAAAAATAAACGGCAGAGGCATTGGCTGAAGGAGGGCCGAGTGTGGTTCCGTTAAATCTACGACGTGGTTATTATCCTACGGCGCTGAGATTGCCCCGATTGTTGTCTAAGCTTTGGGGAAGGTTCATGCTAAATGCCTGTCGTGTTTTCCCTTAAATTTTCCACGGCTGCAATTCTATTGCAATACTCCTGCGAGAGCATTTAAACAAAATTGTTCGTGAGTAGGACTAGCATCGTAGAGCGACGCCGTATGCGAAGAGAGGATCGGAACTCTTTCTACTCCCTCTTATACCGCTATTACCGCCGCAGTTATCAAAATTTTCTCTTTCAATTAATATTAAAAGAGGAAAATTCGATAGCTGTCGAAATTCCAGGCGTATGTCTGCAACACTGCGCGATAGTATAAAAAAATGCCGCAAAATTTTTTTCTTCATAGCTCCGATGCTCAAAATAGGGGTGCGCCTCTTACACGTGTGCGCCTCATACACAAGCTTATACGGTATTTTAAATAAAACTTTCTTTCCGCTACTGTGCCAGGATAGGCAACTTGATATCGCGAGCATTTGTGCCTCCAGAAATTCAATACTGATTCATTTTATGCTTCCAATGAAAGTATTTTATCACAATTCAAATGAGGATACCACACACCAGAATTCTGAGAAAAACCTGTTTTTGCTGTATTTACTTAATTGTTCAATATTATACTTCATGAAATGGCAGAAATATAAAATTGTCTTTGAGGTATCACATTATTAGGTTTATATAATAATTTTTTACTTATTTAATCAATAAATATAGTGAAACATACCTGTAAGTCAAAACTTGAATTTTTAGTACCACAAGTGCCCAGACGTATCTTTAGATACGTCAGAACTTTACTGATTAGTTTTGTCACGAGCTTGAAAGAAAAATGAATTTCTTTAAAATGATAATAATCCTTATACATTTAAAATAAAACAGGTAAAAACTGGATTCAGATAACTCAATACTTTATGCAAAAATTAAATTTTCACATGACCATAGCGTAGCCATTTCCGAGTAGTTCATGACCAGCCATGTGAAATTAAGCATAACAATTGCAAATATAGAGTTAAATCATCTAAATCACTTGTATACTATTTGAAGTCTTTCTTCTGTCATACTACGTAAAGAAATTGCATAAAAAACAAACTAAAGAGTATTTAGGAATTTTTAAAGTATGACGTATCTAAAGATACGTCTGGGTATTAATGGGTTAAGATCAAGAGATGAGAAAATATGGCAGATTAAAAATACATTATGGCCATTGCATAAGCATGCATCTTTTCAGTTTTCCCATTTTACATATTTTCTCTTCACACATCAATTAAAACATATGAAAAAGGTAAAAAGAGATGAAATAGTTGAAAGCACACAGTATATAAAATAAATACTGTTAAGGACATAAAACCATGTTTGTATGCCCATAGTTTCATTTGTGTTAATTTTCCATAGTATTACAGACGGTCACCTACTTTCACACACAATGCGTTCCTGAAAACGTGAACGAAAGTCGTACCATTGAGTTCCTTACTAATTAGAGGTTACGTTCCAAAATATTGAAACGTACATACTAAAACCTTATTTTTACACAGATTTTATTTGTATTAACCAATGTTTAATTATAAATCGATAAAATTCCTCTCACTACGTAATTTCTTCTGAAAATACACAGGAAATGTAAATAAAAGCAAAAAAAAAACAGAATTCCGTTGGGAACCAAGTGACACCGCAAGTGGAGTGGGCACAGAGTTGCCACTTCCTCTGAGGCACTCTTTTCAGGGTAAGTTCAGCATATCTCCACACAAAGGTGGTTCACTTTTTTTGTCCAGGACTGAACAACAAGACAACTGATTTAGGATTTTATCACAAATAACAAGAAAAAAATTACAACTTTGACAAAAAGAAAGAGAAAAAAAATGTTTGCAATAGGGTAGTTTCCTTCATCAAAGAAAACGAAATGCATTGATTGCGATTCGTTACCCACCATTAGAGTATTCATAATATACAAATTATTTGGTTTTAGAAATACCGGTTTAGATGAATGGCAATGGTCAATTTTAACCACATTTGAAAAAGGCCAGATTGGTGCCCATGCGATTCCACTCCATGTAACGTCACAGGGACCTAGTTTCTACACGAAAGGATAGGAGTTTTACATCGTCAGAGATTACCAATGCACGCATGAGTCACAGAGATCAGGGAAACGTCTCTTAATAATCACCTATTAAAATTGTCTAAGGTCGGAAAGTTTCCTTCGTTTGATAATGTAGTAATAATCCATATTTAAACCAAGCGCTACCTGCTAGCAGGGTACTCAGCTACCTGCTAGCAGCCTGCATCGTATTAGCGCTCAAGCCTCGCCTCGAGGTCACCTCACACGCCGACAGCTGGAACCAGAAATACGTTACACGGACTTTTCCCTTCATTCCTACTTAGCCGTCCCGTTTTGCGCGCGCTTGAAATTTTTCACTTTTCGTTTAATCGCGAAAAATAGATATCGTCATTCGAAAATCTAAGAGCGTGAAATGCGTACTCCAAGAGTAATAATCTTTCGATTTAGGCAATAAAAAAATAATAGTGAACCACCCTATTTATTCAACGAGAACAAAAGCTTTGTAATTATGACGTGTTAATCATAATAAGGCCCCCTCACTTTATAATTTGGAGTTTCTAATGATGCACCTTTAAAGTCCATCAAAAAATTAAAAGCAGCACAACGAGCTTGAGAGATCATCAATTAAAAAAGCATGTACAAGTACTTAAATTACAATGTTCGAGAGTGAATTATGACTTACCAGCAACCCATGCAATTGTTACACCCCCCAATTCTGAATCAGAAAAACGTAAAAGGAAGGTGCCATTTGCACAAGTAGACAACATTTCCTCCGCTTGCTTCTTCCGGATGAACCCCAAAATAGCCCTAGAATGAAAGAAAGAGATTGAGAATTAGATAAATATAGTTTCCCCACTACGATCAAGTCTCAAAAAAAAAAGGCATGCTGTATTAATTTCTATGAGCTTCAACAGTTCCAAAAACATAAATTATGTTTCTCTAGATGCTCAAAGGTAATACATTAGAACCTCACTCACGAAACTTTCACTGGACCACGACAAAATGTTTCTTAAGTCAGAAAGTTTCCCTACTGAGGTTAATGTTGAGAAGACCAAAAACACCTACTGAACTGTCTGAGTGTAAGATTCAATTTCTCGAGTCTAGTTGTATTCATGCCCAGAAATTAATTTTTCATTAAGTTTGGCACATTTTGTACCGATGTTCACAACAGTGGTGGATCAAGAGGAGGTAGTCATTGCCCAAGTATGTGAAGAGAAAATAGAAAAAAGCTTATCACTGCAAAGGTTTTCCAATGCAATTTTTTAATTTCCTCAGTCCAGTATGCAATACTTAAGCAATTGGCTTGAGTATTATTTTGATATTAATTTAAGAGAAGCGAACCCTTGAATTTTAGTTAACTGGATCGGTATTACAAAACCTCTGGGTTCACAGAAAGTAAGTAACCACCCTGGATCCAAACAATGAACGCAATCCACCACCGTTATATTACCAGTTCATCTTCGACAAAGAAGCACCAGGATATGAAAAAGTCTTGCTTTCAAAAAAATCTACAGAGATTAACAGGAAATACTATACTCTCATAATTTGTTTTCATAAACAATTTAATACCATTGGATAGGAGCAGAATTCTCAAATGCTAGTTTGAACTGAAATTTTCTTTCAGGTTCTTTTAAATACGACATATCAATCTGTATTACAGGAAACAATGCAGATTCAACATACGAAGCTTTGTGATCAGTCCTCCGGAATGGAAGAATATCATACTACGAGGATCTTCTGTAACTTGCATGATATATAAAAATCTCAAGTGTTTCAAGCTAGAAAAAGAATGTTCAGGCAGCACCAATTACATTAGCCCTATAGACATACCCATCCATCCATGGACCACGAAGATGCTCTCTCGTCAGTTTCATGACAGCGTAGAACCATTCCCAGAAGGTGAAGCTGCGCTCTGGCAAGGGCTCCTTGCAGAACTGCGACCAACTCAACAGCATGGAATTTGCCTGGTTGCTGTTATTACCGCCCCCACCTCCTCCACCAGCCCCACCACCAGGAACGTTACAACCGCTCACGTTAGCGTAGTCCCCAGAGCCACCTCCAACCAATGGATTGCTGTGGAAGAGCAAATAAACCCATTGAGGGCCAACCGCTTATCTAGGTACTATGACAAAAGTGCCGAGGCATTTTTGCTGATTTTGCAGTAGGTTAGGGAAAAAATTAGGTCTCAAAAACAAGTAAAGGTATGTGTTTAAAAAGTTTAGGAAATCTTTATTGTATGTGGTTTCACCTTTTTATTATATTCTTTGACGAATTTTTGGTAATATGAGTTAATTTTTATAATTTGAAGAAAATAGTTAATGTTAAAATAGAATGAATATTGACAATTGTATGATTAGTTATTTATCAGCATCTAAGAGTGACATAGCAGGAGGAGCGCTATCGCCCTCCTGGCACTTTTCGCGAGAGATAGGACGAGCACGATAGCGCTCTCCGGCACTCTAAGGGTTAATTACCAATTGAATAACCACCAGGAATGATTTCCAATTTGAGAACTGATGTTGACAAACAAATCATAATTAATGCAGCCAAAACAACTTTATACTTAACAATATATGATAACTACCCAAGGTATTACAACTTATTATAACTACCTAAATGCATCATTTATATTTTTTGAAACTTTTTTCTGGATAAATTCATTACGATTTGATTTTAACAATTTTAAGTAAGTCTGATGAACGAACTCCTGCTTTAAGAAAAACTTCAGATCTACAAAATAAAAAGTTGATTAGTTAATATTTTAAATTTTTCTACCATTGGGGTTGCAATTTTTCCTGAAAGAGAAAGTCGACATTCTGAAAGCAATTGATGAGGGGACAAAGGAGGCAGACGTTGCCCAAAAATTCACAATACAGCCATCGACACTATCAACCATCCTTTTTCAGTGGTTGGATATTATGTAAGTGGTATTGCAGGGATCGCATCAGAAACAAATAGAGACTAATGTCAATGAGGACTTGGACTAAGCTGTCTTCAACTGGTTTTCCCTTTTGCACTCCAAATTGATTTTCCATATCAGGAACGATCCTGCAGGAGCAAGCAAGGATGGAGGTCTTGAAATGAGGTATTGATAACTTCATGGCATCAAACTGTTGGCTCCACAAGTTTAAGAAAAGCTCAAATGTGTCTTCTTGAAAAATTAGTGGGGAAGAGGCTCTTTCCCTACAACAACATACTCTTGATATGTAATTTTTTCTTTGACATTATCCTTAATTATCAATGCCTCACATGCAATCCCCAGTGGCTTAAAATGATGACTCCTATCCATATCAACTCCTCCATTAAAGTCCATCTACTGACAATCCATTAGCAATAGAAAGAGAACCTACCGAAATGCTTTTTCTCCGAGAAACCTTAGGTTCTCCTCTGTCAGTGCTCGACCCGTGGCTGCTCTGAATTTAACGCTGAGAGCCTCAGCAGCTTGGGCCCACGGAACACGTTCTGGGACTGCATACGGAGCACGCTCTGGTTCAGCAAATGCATTGTCCCAAGTCACTGTCGCCCATGCATGGGGTTCCTGGTTTCCATGCACTATCACAACCACTGGCAGGGACAGTGTCCACACCTGTAACGACGTTTCGAAAACAGCATGAAAAAAATACCAAGAAAAAGTTCACTCTTCAAGGGTATTCTTTCACCACCTTACTGATGAATACTACTGAGATATGCCAAGATACTCAACATATATCCTCAGCCATACCAGAAAGGTTCACTTCAGCAATTACCTACATACAACACTGCCATGGGAAAAAACTACCCTAGACCAGGAACTGAATCGCTGACCTCCTGCTTTTTGACAGAACAGACCTTTACACCATCCAGATTCCATACTTCCTACGGTGCTTCAAAATCTGAAAACTATGAAAGCCTTTCATAGTTCAGGGGAATTTTTTCCCAGGGCAATTGTGGTGAAATTCACCACTATTAATGCGGCAGGTTAGAAATACATCACACTTAATCATCCAGAATGCCATTTCACTATCGTAACTATATAAATATGACAAATGTAGTTATTTTTCATCATTATAAGCAATTCCAGGCCATGCAGTGCATTTGTTTGAGCAGAGGAATAAGGAATGAAAATAATAGTTGGATAAAATAAGAAATGCTTAAGAAAAATATATTCAATACATGGATACAGTGGATCAGACACCCTTGGTAAAAGGAACAAACCCTAGATCTGTAAATAACAGGTGATACGATGAACCATAATTGCATTTCAGGTTAAACCATGAGATAGGGCAAGCTATAACTCAAGCACAATGGTAGTCATGGCTACCTTACACTAAGTCACTACATATAATGTTTACTGCTTAACAGATATCGAGCCAAAAACTCAAAGAAGGGCATCTCCTTACACAACTATAATTCAACGCCATATCATTTGGTCCACCAGAGAGAGGAAGATGTGGCGACAGCCTCTTTTCACCAGCAAGGCATGGACCAAAGGGTAAAAAAAAATTGACAAAAAAGAAAGAAATTCACAACGCTTTAGCAAGGTGGAGTGAGGGAATACCAATAAGCTACAGTACAGTACTTAAGTATAAATTAGCCCTCATGCCCTCAATTAATAACGTTGATCAATTGATGGAAGTCTTCTTTCGCCGACAGCCAAGCACAATTACACCCAACCATATTCATTGAGTACGTCTATACTCCACCAGAGAGCAGGCTCTCCACCTGTTTTTCCATCATAAAAGCAACATATGCAAAGATTTATGGCCACCAGACTGATTTTGGTCGAGCATGGAGGTAGTTATACCAGGCTCTAGACATATGTCTATTTTGCATGCACAACTGTCACCTTGGTCTTCATTAAGAATCAGTGGCGCTGACCCCATGGGGCCTGAGGGAGCCCCCCAAAAATTCTTTATCGGTGTGAGGAAAAAATGTGTCAGGCTTTTCGATTTTCCCCGAAGTGTCCAGATATCGAGATTCGAATTATCAGGGTTCTAATGTTGATCATACGACTCTTCTAAAATGCTTAAAAAACTTAAAAGTCGCTAGTTATAAAATTTCATGGGGCAAGATCCCCGGTTTGGGCCCCCCCAATATTTTTTGTTAAGAATAAACCATTTAAGCTTTAAAAGCATAGTAAGAAAAAGTGCAGGACACAAAAAAAAAACAACACAGAATGTTCTTAAATTTGGAGACCTTCCTCATTTATGCCCAAAAATTAGCTTAAAAAATTCCTAAGGAACTATCGCCATTCTTTAAAAAATGATTGCAATGGCTCACCTACACCAGAGGATTGCATTGCCTGCTCATTAGAAGGCGTAAGAAGATAAAATTTAAAAATGTACCTGGAAAACCAACTCTCCTCCTCCAACAGAAAAATTAGACTGGAAGAGAAGTGAAAATTTTTCATCCATCACGGATTCAGTTCCTTTCTTCTCAGCTCGCTTAATCTTTTTCAACTGCATATTTCTGAAGAAGAAGATAAATAATTTGGAATAAGCAACTAAGAAAAACATTATGCATTTAACATGTTTTTTTATGGTAGACACTACTACAATGCTAAGTATCACCTCTATTAGCCAACGTGCCCACAGATAAACATTTTAACTTCACAGGGAGAGAAAAAAATTCTCAACGCGACAATTGAAAGAGACAAACAGCACACTCCCGATTATCCCAATGGCTAATGATGGGGAGAGACAGAACAAATGATCAGAAAACACAGATAACCCAAACTTTCACTTAAATGTCTTGCAATGTTCATAATTTACCTAAAACAAACAATATACTATTATTAATGCAGTTATTCTGTTATTTTAAAGTGCTTCCCAGGCTCAATGAGAGCTTTCTTCGCCAGTTCGCGATATTTTTAGCGACGATAACATAGTTGCACTCGTATTATTAATGTTCCATGAAAGGCCTGGATTCGAAAACCACTCATCCGTGGATGTGTTATCACGGACACAGAAAAGTGGTTTGCACGAATGCTTCAAAACCACTATTCGATGTTGAAAACTACACTGTCAGGCACCACGCCACGTGGTTGCGTCTCGCACAAGTTGCTGGGTTGCAACTGCTGCGGGACTTGTATCCATGATCATGGAGCGTGGTCGTGCACTGCAAGGCTTGGAAAACAGGAACACGGTGCTCCCGTGAATGCAGCTAGCGTGCGATCGCTTCCGTTTTACGAAGGGGATTCTAATGGAAACAATAAGCCCGGTTTACCCTAATATTAATGCAGTAATTCCGACGATTTTGCGTCAGATTTTATTTTTTTAATAAAGATCACAGAAAGAATTGAGCGAGAGTGAAAATCATACATGGATAATACTAGTGACGGGTCGATTCCAAAATTTTATCGATCCCGATTCCGATTCTACCGATACCGATTCCATCGATTCTGATGCCATAGGCTCCAAGAAAAATATCACTTAATTCCAGGCAACAAGAAAACCACTTTAAAAAATATTACTCTGTGAAAGAGTCAGTTGACAAAAGCATCTTTCATTTCATCACTATGTAATTAAAATATAATAGCTAAATTTCAAAACAGAACATACCTGAAAAGTGGTGTTGCATGACAAGTATTACTTAGGAATATTAGCACTCATGTTTAAATTTAAAATAAAAGTATCTCCTTTAATATCTATCTTTTATTGATAATATCTTATCATTATCAATAATGTCTCACAAATTTAGTCTCCTTTTACAGACTTTAAATTTTTGCTCAGAAAGCAAAGCATCTCCACTCTGTCAGGATAAAGCCTGTTGCATTTTACATCACATATTTTTCCTGCAGAACTAAATGTCTTTCACTGAACACAGTGGATGGCGGTATGGCAAGAAAGCTCTTCGCTAATACTTTCAGCCTTGAGTAGGAGATACAAGTCTTCCAGTATTTCCCAGGGAAGGAATTTGGTGGTGCATTCATCTCTGATGAATAAGCTTCACTTCAGCTTCAACAGAGTTTGCTATGGTGACTTTGGGTACTTTTCCAAATTCATCACTGTATCTTGACCATATACCTGTCACAGGCTCCCTAGTCTGCTTTTACTCCTTCGGTATATAATAGGGATTTCCAAGAAGCACTTTTTGATCTCGAGTCGAGTATGATAATTTCTGAACCAGGCAATACAGCAATGCATACTACAATATATTCTACTCCAATTTTCTATGATGAATGTCTAGCCTAATGTAAGAAGGAAAATATAATGAGGATCGTTGATGGTTATTGTCAGAAGTAGGAGATAAATGAAAATTAATGTGTCTTCAACGGTTCCATAGGGACAATTGAAATTAATTAACCCCAAGTAATATGTCGACCATATATATGTATCCAAACTACAAGGGAGAGCCCTGAGGATAGTAATTTTCACAGCTATAATAAAGATTACATACTACGTATATGAATCATGTAATATTTGGCCCTTTCAAATTCTCAAGCAGAAAAACCAATTATTCTACAAGCTCAGCCAGCAGGTTTTGACGTCTCCATGTTACAGTATTACTGCCTGCAGAAAATTGCCTTTTGCTACACACTTGTGTGACTGGGCAAGTACTTTCCTACCAAAATTGCAAGATTTCGGAGACTTTGGAATTTTTATTAAGAATTATATCAACGATTTTTTTGGACCTTGAATCTTCATGGAATTCAAGTGGTCGAAGCGAACGAACTATAGAACTAAACTTTAGCTTTGTAAAGTCAAAAAAATTCTATACTTCTCGCGTCATTTAATCAACCTTAAAATTTCTTGCTTTTTTTAAGTTCAAGAAAGAAACTAAATGCTACAAATGAATATCACATCGGCTGGACGTAGTAATAAAAAAGGCTAAAAGAGCCTTGCGGTGTGAAAACTCCCCCTTCTGCGCGACTAACCTTGGCAAAGGTGGAAAGGGAAAAAGGGTATCGGTTGTTGCCTTTCACCGAAACAGTTCATTTTTCTCTCTCTTAAGCATGCTGACTTAATCTCTTCACTTTACTTCAATCCACGAGCCATATTTCTTATGCGTGGGATGGTTCTGAAAAATATCCAATCCTTAGTATTTTCACTCGAGTAATATGCTAAATGGTCTAGTCGATCTATACATAATCCTTTTTAACTCAGTTTAGTGTTTTAAGTCAATGAAGGCGATTATCCATGCTTTAAATGACGATTTTCAAGACTTATATTTTTAAAAACTTGAAAAATCGGCCTTAGTTACCGAGCCTCATAGTTCCGCAGCGTGTAGCTCAGCCTTGACGCGCGATTGAAAAATCGCTCTTATTTCCTTCATTCGCAAACTTTTTTTTCCAAGATTTCTAATTAGTACTCTTTAGAAATCTCTACTTTATATTGTGGTTCAAATTTTCCGAGTTATATTTTTCGTAAACGAAAGATAATGTCTACTTTATGTTAAATTTCACGTGAAAAACGGGTCGGGCATTTTGCGTTGTAAAACCAGACAGATGAGAGCCAAAATCTTCAAAAGTCATTGAAAATATAGGCAAGTACCAGATCAAAGGAATATTGCGTTTTTTATTCCATACAACTCATACCAATGCATAACCATTTGGATAAATTCAAAGATTTTTTTGAGGAAAAACGATAGGTATCTCGCGTGGCATTGAAAAATTGGTCATGTTTGGGCCACTGTATCTCACTAAAGGTCCATATTTATGTAAAATGTCATATTAATCTATATCTGGTAATGATTTATGAGTATTTACGCTAAGTTTCAAGTCTCTATCCCCAAAAAGGTCATTTTGGACTTTATTCCAGCTTTTTCCCATTTCGGACCAGTGTGCGCCGGGTAGAAAGACGATCGGCCGCCGCGGCTGGCATAAAGGTATTCGGCGCCCACATCGACACCTATAGTGTATTCGGCAAGCTGAAACTACCAGGCCAAGGCATAAGAATGACTTATCGGCTTTAAAAACTGCATTATTACATGAGTTTCATGATAGCGCTTCCTGTCGGCAGATCGCTGGACCTACTAGACTCGAAACTACTAAACTGCTCGACTCGACATTCGTAATGCTACTCGAAAAGCTCGAGTCGAGTACCAACTACTCGACTCGACTTGAATTTTCGAGTACTCGCACATCTCTAGAAGATATGTGTTTTGTTACGATTACGTGGCGCGAAAATTCAAATGACTGTTGGAAACGCGGTCGTATATTTTGTTGTTTGAAGTACTACTGGAATCGGAATCGATTTTTCACCTTGCCAAGTACTCGTTTTTGATTCCGGTTCTTGGTCAAGAATCGAGGAATCGAAGAATCGAACCGACCCATCACTAGATAATATGCAACCTGGATAAACCGCAGCCGGATAATCTGGAGTCTACTATAATTGTCACCAAGCTAGGGCATTAGGCGTGATTATTGAGTCACTGCCTAAATTTAGATTCAAACCCATATAGCTTTAATCAAGCACAATGGCACAGCAATGAATTGATAGAAATTATTAAAACTAATAAAAATTATGCAAATTTTTGATCAGCTATGAAGACTAGAAAATGGAGTATTTTACAATTTGAATTAAACTTACCTGTAGCTGACAGAGAGTTGCCTGGTCGCCTGATGATATTCCATTGTTCCAGTGTTGTTTAGAATTTCACCACTTGCCTCGCCTTTGGCCATTTTGTCACTCTTCAGAAGAGCATTGGCTTGTGCCTCACTAATAATTGTAACTTTCACCTAGGTAAAATGAGAAGGGAATTGCCAAATTATCATACAAAATGGAAATTACAGCAAACTCCTGATTATACGGGCCAATGATTTGGAGAGGTAAAATGAGTAATTGGAAAACATGGGTAATCATGCAAACTTAAACTAAAATTTCTTGTAACGTTCATAATTTACATAAATGATAAAATAATAATGATAAATGGCAAATTAATCAAAACAATACATTATTATTTACGAACATAGTCTGCTATTTTCAATTGCTTCCTGGACACATTGGGAGTTTTCTTCACCCAACCACGAACTTTTTAGCAGTGATAACATGATCTTATATATACATATATTCCAGCAAACTGTCCACACAGGCAAGTGCCTGGCTGTGACTAATGCAATCTCGACTTCCTTCATCTCTGCTTCAACTTCTCCCACTGCCTTCACTTCTCCCATTCCCTTCCTCTCCGCTTTGACCTTGACTGGTCGTGGTGTATACATGCCTGAGTGCAACGAAATCCCTGGGTTCCCTGGGGCTGTATTCAACCTCATACAAGGCCACCGTAATAAATGCACATTTAAATGAAAAAAATACATTTACAGATCGTAGATAATATTTTTGTTAATTTATGATTGTTTAAAACCACTTAAATTAGTCGAGAGTTTTTTCTAGCCCCTCATCGTCTTCTACCTTGCTGGACCAAACACCCAATTAAACTTGAAACATTCCTTGTCGGCAAGTTAATACATGAATTCAGTTTTACGAAGGGGATTCTAATGGAAATATTAAGACTGTTATAGCCTTGCATTAAATTGCAAATATCGTCGTGTTTTTGCATCCAATTTTATTTTTATAAAGACATTAGAAAACAATAAATGAGTGTGAAACTTGAGCACAGGTAAACAGGAGTCTGCTGTACAGGCGGTCCTCGACTTTCGTACACTCGACTTTCGTACAATTCGCACTTTCGTACGTTCAAAATCGACACCTTTTACTTGACTTTCGTACGCTAAATTCGGACTTTCGGACGTTGGTTTGTAATTTTTTTTTAATTCCCGCGATGTTTATTGCGCATCCCAACATTCAATTGTTTCAAATGGCAGTATATGCGAACAATACGAACGTATTTAATAAAGGGAATTGTTAGTAGTTGACTCTAATTTAGGTGATTTATTTAGGAAAGAAACTGCCTGCTACAGGCTCCTTTATCAAGAGAAGAAGAAAGCCTTCATTGAAGATATTTTTCAAAAGAAGTTGACTAGACATCATCAAATGGCTTTCAATAAAACTAGTAAGATCTTCTTTCTAATTGTTATTTTTCGTTTCAGTGCTGTTTGATTCATGTACACCTTCAGCAACGATATTGCACGAAATATCACCCGAATTCCGTTTGTCTTTTGTCTTTTTTGAATAACATGCGAAATATACGCGATCACGAATATGTCACCTGCCAAATGTCGAATTTTGGTGTAAAAATTAAAAGGTATCCAGAGTGCGGGTTCAACAACTACATTTTATTATGCTTCTTGATATGTCTTTTTATTTATAGTGGACGTAATAAGTGGAATGTCAAACTAAACGCCGAGAGGAAGTTTCACTCGATGGCCTACGGAGTTCTTGTTTTTTTAAACTTTTATTTGCATTTTCTGCGTATTTTCGAAAGAAATTAGATGATTTGAGGAGTTTTATTAACATCATATTAAAATTAAGTCAATTGAAATGAATTCCGTGAAAAAAAAGGTTTTCGTACGTATTTTCCGCTCTTTGGGAACGTAACTCCTAATTAGTATGGAAGTCAATGGTTCGACTTTCGTACATTCGACTTTCGTACACATTTTCGGGAACCCATTGCGTACGAAAGTCGGGGACCGCCTGTATATTGTACAGAGACATTAATTAACAGTCACCAAGCTCATTTCCAAGCTGCACAATATTTGATCCCATGCCATGAAGATAATAAATTAGAGAAATAATTCTACCCATTACATGCAAAACAAAAAAAACACGACTTTACTTGCCTTTTTCAATATTCCCATAATAATAATTTCTATTCACACATACCCACGATTAACACCTCTTAACAACAAATGCATACCTATATAAGATCACAATTTTAAACAAGGCATACTTTGAAGATGCATATTCAAGTAATTACATACATAATTGAGTAATAAAGAGTTTCATGACATGCCCAGGTTTTTTGCCTACTTGCAAGCATCCCACCATTACTATGAAGACATAGGGATATTTGAAAACTTTTCACACAGTAAAGGTGAAAGTTCAGCACAGATTCTTATTTTTCCTTGGTTATGCATGGGATTTAATGTTTCAAAAAACTATATTTTTCTACAAGTTACATCTTTCAGGAATGGTAAATTATATTAAACGGAGACCTATATTTGAATATGAAAACCAAAAATGCATATTTTAAGTTTGAGTAGAGTGTAAATTAAAATTTTTAACCAGTATCTAAATATGAAAAAAACATACAATTCTAACATGATCAAATCCAAGAATTTTGCTAAGTTAACCAACTGTTGCCCAAACTTTGTTTAGGTATTTATGTAGGTGTAGCTAACTAGTAGAAGTGATAAGGTTTCCCTAAATATACTGAATAGAGATTTTTTTTCTACATTGGAAAAGTCTACAAAATATTGGGTTTTGGCATACACTTGGCACTTATGTTAATGTGTCGTAGGTACTTAAGACTTAGCCAATCAGAAACCAATTCTCACCTGAGGAGGAGTCATGTGCACATTCAGTTTCCCGCCAACAAGCAGTCGAACTGTAGCAGTGAATCGGGTATTGGTCTTCATTACTTGTGGCGGTTGCTTCTCGATAATAAAAGTGCTTTTGATGGAAAAAAGGAGAATAAATCACTTAGCATGAAAAACTAAATAGTCATGACAAATTCCAAATGGGATGAACAAATCAACCAGAATCAATTCAAGCAATACCTACCTAGTAACAAGTTGAGAAAGGAGTTGGGTGATTTGTGCATTAAGATTAGGTAAGAGGTTGACCATCCCTTCTTGATCCAATTTCAATTTCTGCTTTAAATGCTCAGCTTCTTTTATTTGCTGTCGATTTGACCATATTAACTCAGCCAAACACTCGCACCTAGAATAAAAATAAGACATTCACATAATCCAAAACCAATACCTTCAAGTTAAGATACCATCTGAACATTAAGTCTAAAAACGCAAATTAAGGAGGCATGGTGGCGAAGTGTCAGGAGGATTCGACACTCAACCCCAAGGCCAGAAGTTCAAATACTGGAGCTTCCAGAAAATAATTTTCAAAAATTATAAAATAAAATTCAAGGAAGACATCCTCATAGAATATTCGCAGGCGCAACAAGCTGCCGCCCCATCTACTCGCCTCCACCGGTGAGAGGCATCATTTACACCACAAGGAAAATTGGGTACTATAATTCAGCACTGCAGAAATTAGTTAGATTTGTCTTCGTACACGAGTACAATACATAAACAAAGATTTTTTAAAAATGCCATCCTTTTTTTACATTTGGCATTACATGATTCCTCATAGTAACTTATATTACAAGTTTTAAAAAATCGTTTTTTTTTACAGGGGGTCAGCTTATATTTATAAATCATCGGTGGCTAAATTGTCGGGGTATGCGTTACCTAAAATTTTAGATATTATGTGCTGCATTTAAGGAATAGACGACGCAGTGATAGTGCAGGTGTAAATGCCAACGTTGAGCCATTCCGAAGAAGAAATGTACAAGCAACTGGATGAGGTCCTACGAACAACCAACAGGAAGGAAAATCTGATGGCAATGAGAGATTGGAATGCGGTGGTCGAAGAGGGGAAAGATGGGGGAACAGTGAGTCCTCTACTTACAAACATTCACCCTCCAGTTTTTTGGTCCCATGAACTTCGTAATAATGAGAGTCCACTGTAACAGTTCTTTTGCCACGTGAAATTGAAAAATTGTAAATAAAACCACCCATATCCGATTTAAATGGAACAATATAACATACATCTGAAAGACCTTTCAAGGTAAAACTCAAGAGTGAAATAATAATAAATAGCCAATGTACAGCCCTTTATTTTGCTAACAGCAGCAATTAAAAGATAATATGTTCATGACTAAAGGAAATATTTCATTTTCTCCAATGTCTTCCAATTTGATTAACCCTTAATTTTATGCAAAATATTTTCCACACTATGAAGTAAAATGTTTCTGAGCACAAGGTAAAATTTATATACCATGACCACATTAATTATAACCTAGATTAAATGTTTTTCGATTATCTGGGCCTGGCCTTATATCGATAACCACGGATGGCCAAGAGGTGACTGTACTTCCATAAACAACAAAACATGACATTTAAAAACTGGCGGAGCATTTACCATTCCTGAATGGCATCCAGATTGCTGTTGAAAAGAGCACCGTTCCCAGCCAGCTGCTGCTCCCGTTTCCATCGAGTCAATTCCACATCCAACACTCTCGCTTGCAGTGCACTCAAGTGGTCAAATGTTTCCTTCAGCTTGTCGGCCAATGATAAACGCATCTGGATGAGACCAGCGACCTTGAAAAGAATGAAATGATCATAATAAATTTGGAGTAGAAGCCTTTATTCACAATTTTGCCGCAAAAAAACTATACAATGATACCACATGTTTTGGCTAGCTAAGCCGCCATCATTGGCAGGGTTGTTACAATATTCCTGTATTGAAATTCCCTGACAATAATCTTCATTTGCCATAGCTTTTTAAACTCTTCTTCCTATTACTACATGAAATTTTTTAAGATCAAGAGTGAATAGAATACAAATTTCTTTCAGAAATATATTCAAATTCTTTCAAACATGTATTTCTTTACAATGACTACATAGAAAAAGCTAAATTGTAAAATCAAATTGTAAAACTTAAAATTGATTCAAAGAAATCCCCTGATTCCATGAACGAAATTCTCTGACTATCCTCAGATCACCCAAGGTGGAATTTGGTGGTCAATTTCCAAGCGACTAACTGAAAAACAGCTATCATGGCACTTCAGAGGACTTCATTTGGTAAGGAAAAACACAACAATCACGTATAATCAAACACATAAACAGCCTGTGGTGATATGATTCTGAAGACCTTTAAATTTGTCTATTGATAGGATACCTTGCAGTAAGGAAGTCATCTTCGTTACTTCTTGATTGATCTCTAGATTAGTTGGGCCCCGATCCTTCGATATCGATGTCTGTTGGATATCAATGAGTTCACTCATACACCATAAACAAATTTACCTAACTTAAAGCAAACAATGGATCTTTTCTCATTTCATTAGATGTCCTGGGCCAACAATCTGCAGAATTTCATGGTCAATTTTGGAGCAAGTAAATGAAAAACAGCTCTCCGAATGTTTTAGACAACTATTTGCTAAGAAAAAACACAACATTCAGGTAAAGTCGAAAACATAAACAGCCCAATACCGCATAAAGTAAAACCTCTATCCAACAAAATTTTAGGGAGACCCCCCTTTATTTTGAAGTAACTGGCCCGGTCCCGTCTAGTGGACAATGCTCGCAAAAATCCTCTGGTAACGAGCCTTTCTACTTAAAAAGACTCCTTACAACTAAGTCTGTGCGTGGGCCAATAAAAAAAGCACCTCTCGAGAGTTCTCTCTTTTGCGATACTACTTCAAATTTTGTAAAAACTGCCCTCGAGCTGTGGTGGTGATGATGTATTACTATGAATAGTCAATTCAAATTTACTTATGCCCAGATATAAGTTTACAGGGAATAATATAATGGAAACTAACCTTTTGACTGAGAACCTGCTCCATTACATCCTTCTGTCTTCTTAGCTTGTCTAAATCTAAATTAGGCTGGTTGAGAAGTTGAGTTTGCAAGTGCTGAAGGTGTGCTAAGAAAGGAAAACAAATCAAACACATTAGTGCCACACTATTACAACTGCAACACCCACCATATTCCTCCAGAATAATAATATTTTAAGCTTTTGACTTCTTCAACAATCAGAAACCTTATACAAAAGAACACAACACAAAAATTTAGATTCCAATTTATCATTACTACTACAAATCACCCTCCACTTATTAAAAAAAAAAAAATATATTGAACCATAATGACGAAAATTGATGAGGAACCCCAGCACTCAGTTACAAATGAAGTGATACACATATTTTATTGAATAATTAAATCACTCACGCCAGATATACTATCTATTTCGGGAAATGTCTTCCAAAATTTTAACATCACTACATAGGTAACTCTGATAGAATTTTCAAGTCATATGGGGACATCAAAAGTTTTAATAATTTAACCAAGTAGATATTTCATTCGCCGATAAAATAGAAAAACAGAACTTTACATTAGCAAGCACACCATTTTTATCTGTGGTGGTACCTAAAGACACGAATTACATATTAAATTACGTAAGGGAAGAATTTGGGAAAGGAGGATATATTAATTGACAGATCCTCAACAAAAGGGCAAAACAGGAGGAAACACAATCCTGGAATGCAGAAATGGGGTTGACAGTACATAGTAATTTACCTTTGAGCTTAAAACATTCGTGGTACTGAAGCGAGAATGTCTCCTGCTCCTGTTCCATTTTTCTCAGGTCCTCTCCTGTGTCATGGGTTCGGCGTCGAAGGTATTCAACCTGCTGAGCTATCTCAGCCCCAGAATCTGCCTGCGTAGGCACCATTCCCATTCCGTGGTTGTTGGGGGTGCCTTGGGCCATTGCCCCATTTCCACCAGGTTGGCCTCCAGCCTGAGGTGGTACATTTGGGAACAAAGGAGCCTAAAGAATTTCAAAATAACAAATCGTTTCTACTTGTTGCATACTAAAGCTTGGTCAAAACAGCAGGCAATAATTCTAGAAAAATATGTTCATTCCTTGCTACAGCAAAAAATTATCAAACTGATTATATCAAAACAAAAGTATAAACATCGATTCTCTCAATCAACATACTTTAAAATAACTAAGCTGGGGTGCAATATGTTACAGAGGTGACATTTACATAACCACAACATAATTCGAGAGAAATATACAAATGCAATCTTGTCCCACAGATTTGGGTTAACTTGGGGTGAAAGATCTGAGGATGTTAAATGGTGACCCAACCATAATATTGCCCCTAAAATCCTATACGGGAGAACCTCAGTTGAACAACCTTCACTTGTACACCTCTCTTAGATGTTTGACGAGAGTGGGTTTACCAGGCATAAGTACGATCATGTTTATCGGAAGTCTCTATCAACAGTACAGCATCCAGTTGTACAAATTTCCCCGTTGTAAGGCACAAAAAGCCTGACCACACTAAGCTATTTGCACATAAATCAATCTTAGTTAAACATATACTCCACCAATCTGCTGACAGAAATCTTGCACACACCACGGAGTAGGCTTTTAGCATACTGTCTCTAAAATTGACTTTGAAAATGTATTGAGGCAGCAGTTGATACCAATGTTGGCAATGCACTTGAAAACTAGCAGTCTATCTCACATGACTTTCAGTACGCAGAATACGTAAGATTTGACCTTTCAGTTTTTGGAAAACTCACAATTGATGAAATTGTGAAGGATCTTTCTGTCGCAGACGAAGATTCATTATGACAAAGAGCAAAGAGAAGAACTTATAATCCCAACTTCAGCAGAATCTGCCTGTGCATACAACATGGCCACATGTTTCTTAAAGTCCATATTCTTATACATATTACGACACAGTATGGTCATGTTTGGTACAGCGCTCAATCCATAGTCAACAGCTTTAATCAAAGCCTTTTTTGAAAAGCCAAACCTCACTCTTTACGCATTTAAAGAATCAAATTTTTTTATCTTTAACGATTTAGGATAGAATATAATTCATTTTACGAAAGAGCAAAACAAAGTTTATTGTCTGCCTTTATGCCAAAGAAGCACTCAAACTATGTTTCTTTTCTTTAATTTGTGATTTCAACAAAAAAATGCATCAACTTGTATTGTATTAGAATGCAAAAATGTGGTGTGGTAGGATTCAGTAAATCATTTTTCATTTAAGTAAATCATTTTTCATTTACTCATAAACTACATTTTAAAACGGGATTATATTTTGCCATTTGAGCTCTCTTAACTATGGTGAATAGGCTTCCTAAAGCAAGGTTTCTCATCTATACAAAATTTTTTCTAAGCATCTCGATCATTTTACAAATGAGGTTCCTCTGCTACAACAAGTTACTCATTAATTAACGCCAATTGCATTAAAAAATATATTTCATTTCAAAAGAGCAAAAAGATAGCTACTACATAAAAGCAAATGTTATATCCGTTATGTATGATACAACTCCCATCAATAAAATAACAAACAATTGATAAGCATAAAATTATATAAGCAAGTTCTCAGTAACTCTAAAATATAAAGCAACTAAAATTCTATCAAAACAAATAGAAGATGTAATTTTCATGCATGTCAATAATAGTACACAAAATAACACAAAGGCTGATTAAGCTGGTCACTTTCAAATTCATCATATAAGAAATTTAAACAAGGCTTACTAATTTCATTCACTAAATACAATTAAAGAATATATATTATTTTTCGGGCAAATATTGCAAGAATTTTGTTTTGAAATATGTAAACAACATGCTCTTTCACATTCAAGTAAAATAAATATCAAACAATTTAGGCCTTCAAAGAAATCAAAAGTTCAGAGATTCCTCTGCCTGACATGCTTAGCACAGCTGCCTTAAACTAATATTTCAATTAAAATGCTTAACATGGATTTAAATGCAGCAGGTTCAAACCACAGTCTGGGTGAATGATTTGATTTTTAAAGATACATAGTCAGCTAAGAAAGACACAATAGGCCTCATCAAGATGGATGAACTTACCTGTCGTACAAGTTCCATTTCTGTATTCAAACAATGACGCACGAGGCGGAAGAGACTCATTGGATCATGGGCATATTTTACCTGAAACAGCAACAAAGTTTAAAAAATACAAACACAACAAGAACTAAGATGTCTGGGCTTGCTTCAAAAGAGGCACATTTTGCAAAGATCACCAACTGCCTCAAAGCAATATGGTCATTAATCATAACAAATTGAAAATGAAATTGATAACAGAGTAAAAATCAAACTAAGGGTGACAAACTTAAAAAAAATTCAAGTGAATATGTAATACGCAAGAAACTTGGTAAAACAAAGAAACTACAAAAAAGGAATTTAAACAGTGACGACTGAATATATGATTCAAATGCTATCATACCCTAATGTTATTGGCAGCTTCAATCAGTTTGAGCTTTGTCAGGAAAAGAACTTCATTATTCATGGAATTTGCCTTGGCTTCAATTTCCTGCACCAGAGATCCCACCATGCCGCTCACCCATGCTTCATGCTGGGGATTGTCAGGATCCACTTCAGTCCTAAAACAAAACCATGAAATTAATGTTGCAACTGCTCCCAAAACAATCAGCTTATCAAAGTAAATTAAAATCCAATTAAAACTACGTTATCATTAAAATTACACTAATAAATGAATAAAATGAGATAAAATTAAAATGGCAAGTAAGATTTGCAGATGGTGTTTTGAAATTAAGTGACATATTGGAATCTTTATCTACAAAATAAAAAAAGAGATATTCAAAATACAGCCCAAAGACGGCAATCATTAATTTACTACTTGGAACTAAAGATACAGGCTACAACAGGGTTCTGCTTTGGGTTTACAAGAAGTCAAGATGTGCATAAAGTATGACAAACCATTTTCCATACATAACATTTGCAATTCAATAAAATAGTCCTGCATTTTTTAACATGAATCCAAAATAATTTTAAAAGATAAGAGCTTGTCTGTATTAATAAGGGAAAGTTCAAGAGAGCAAATTCATACCACATTTTCTCTTCAATCCATCCAGCCAAAAAATGGCGGACCTCAATGGGAAAATGCTCCCCATAGATGGCACGAACTTGCTGCAAAGCTTCCTCAGGAAGCCGCTGTGCTTTGGCCCACAGAGACATTGTGGCTATTTATTTCTATATCCTAAAAAAATAATGAAAATGGAAAATATTTACACCGATACCATCAATAAATTATAACTTTCAAAGCAATTATTACATTGGTTCTTTTTTGCAATGTTTTGCAATAGGTTATATCTCCATAACTGGTATTTCTCCTGTTTGTGAAAGACCTCATTTTTCATTAAAATTTTTTCGAAACAATTTCATAAACAAAAGGAGAGAATAAAAATCTGAAGGAAAACATCATTCTAGTAGGTAGTTTTTATGGCCACAATCATTTTTTAAAAATGCACAAAATAAATTAAATTTACACAATTAATGCCATAACTATTACGCTATTATTAAATTGATTGAAAGGGTATATTTGTTTTTGTAATTAGTCTGATGTTGACACTACAGTAGACTCTCGTTAATACGAACAATGTTATTACGAAGCAAATCGTTGGCCCCGACAAAAAGGCGTATCCAAGCTATAGGAAAAGAAACGTTATTACGAAATTTTCGTTACTACAAAATTACAAACCTCAGTCCTGGTCCCGGCAGTTACAAAATGAACTTCATTACGAAGATCCATGAATAAGTAACAGCATTTAGGTGGATATACACAACGCCAAGTTTTAATATTTGTGCCACTTGAAGTTCTTCTCGTGTGATGTGCCCTAGAGCATCAATTATGGTTCTTTCTTCAGTAAAAGATAATCCAGTATGCACGCAACATCACATAATAAACTTTTCGCCAGGGTTAATGAACACTTTGGTTACCGGTCTTCCATTCACAGGTTTGATCAGTGAGTCCTCATGACACACGGACCAATAATTACTCCTCGAATATACGTGTGCAGATAAATGCATGGACTACGCCTGCATGTTACTGATCTTGAAACATTACCGGCAATTCGATTTTTCTTTTGATTGTTCAATCTTAGTTTTGCAATCAAGTTTGAGAGATTTTTTTGGTTTTATGACAAAATTCACAGCTTGTTCCAGGTTTCTTCACGGTCAACAAAATTCACAGTTTTAAGGTTTTCCCAGCTGAGTGGGAGCCCTGCAGCTAGATCAGTTCATCACAATCGTGAGTTAGCAGGACATTGTTGCATTCTGCAGGAGATCCATACTCCTCAATGCCTTGCATACAGTCTGGTCAGCGAGAGTTGTCCGATGATAGTGCAAAAGAAGCAATGGAGAACCCTTTGATAGCACGGTTTGCTGCCAATCGCTGTCCCCCAAAATGCACCTCACACCCTCGCCCAGTCATAAAATGCTGTCGCATGCATATGGAGCACCGAAATAAGCATGAACCACCAAAACAATCCCTTTCTTCGAATCTCCAAAACAAGGGATTTTTCATATTGGTCCTTCACGCTCGTTGTCCCTTCCGGCTCCTTTCTTCACGCAACCCTTTTGTTTACAAGTGATGTAGGCGTTTCGCTTGCTAACGTGGTAACCTTGCACCCTACCCCAAACTAGACCCTTCTGCCTGTCATCGGACAACTCTTGGCGGCTGGACTGTAGGTTTAACAACTTACGAACAAGGTCTCGGAACACATCTAGTTTGCATATCACGGACTAAATGGTTTCGAGAATCATGCTGCATTCTTCCATTGAGAAACTGAAACGAATTTTCTTGTTTTTATGTATTTGCACATAATTTTACCGCATATATTATGCACTGTTTTTTTCAACGATTTCTATAGGAAACGTTCATACCAACTTGGTTATTACGAACCTCCGGTTTTCCGGTTCTGAGAACTTCGCAATAATGAGAGTCTAATGTACAGCCCAGATGATGGTTTTAATGAAAACTGAAGCATTGGCTAATTAAAGGAATTATGCATAGTAAATTTAATGCATGGCTTGGGGGATGGGATTGAATGATGCTCACCTTGCTTATTTTAAGTCTCGCCTCGGCACCCCCTTTCCCCTTCCCTTCAGTGGGTGGGAAGGGGGGAGGATTCTTGACGAAGCCTCTGTCCTCGGGACAGATATAAGGGGAGCACCCAGGCACCTTCTCACTTCACTCCAGTGGGCCTTCAGGGAAGTGTCCAACTGCCTTCCAGCTTACTGAGTCAAATCTGAGAGATGACAAGAAGACCAACCATTGAATTAACACACAGGCAAACCCATTTCTCTTCTGAAAATAAGAATACTTTCCAGGACTCATTCCACATTTCAGTCTAATCCATCCACAGTCGATTCCACTTTTTTTATTACAATTCTTTCAAATCGATTCCCGATTCCATCGATTCTGTTTCATACTAAAATGTGGGTAATTGATTTGGCAGTAGCATTCCTGTCATTAAAATTTAGGAAATGAAAATAACAAAGACAAGAGGTCCACAAAGTAAGTATTGTTATTATTATAGTAATCTACTGATTAAGGTAGGTTCCATGGAGTATACGTATATTTATTAAAAATTGCGAATTAGTATTTTGTAAT